>NC_043972.1:17082835-17437835 GCF_902148855.1 Sphaeramia orbicularis
AATTAGAGCGATTTTCAGTCCTATTGAATCAAACGCTAACAATATGTGTAGCCCGGTGATTGAACAGAATGAAGTGCATATTCAGGAATCTGTTTCTGTCAGTTTATCTGCAGGGTGGAAACTAATAATGAGCTTATCTTACCTCAGGCAACCAAATGTGACACCTCATTCCACGGCCACAGAGCTGGGCAGGCGTGACAGGGAGTATGTGTGTGTATATGTGTGTGTGTAACTTTATGTGTGTGTGTTGCATTCAGGCTGTCGTCTATCTAAAACTGACCTTGACTTTCTCCTCGTCTCTCCACCATAATGCCTCTTCTGCAAAGAATCACCCTCTCCTCTTTTTTTTCTATTTCTTCCTCTTCTTTTTTCTGTTTTTGCCATATGCTAATATTCACACATCTACTTTAGCTAAAAAAAAAAAAAAAAAATTGCCTTTTTTTTTTTATTATTATTATTATTTTTTCCTCCCTCCTGCCTCTACACTTGATCATTCCGGGATTGGCTGTGAAGCATCAAGAGGCATATATTCATTATCTGTCATCATATTCATTTCTATGCTAATGAGAAACCCGTTCCCGATGAAAATCTGTTTTCAGTCCCTCAAATAGAAGTAAGTGGCAATCACGTATTGTTTGTTTTCGAGGTTTGCCTTTAAATGAGAGAAGACGTTTCCACCACTGTGCCATGTGCAGGCTATATTCCATAAATCATATTGTACCCTGAGCAGTACGATGCAAATGCTAACCTGTTTCATCTGCAGCTCTCCACCGTGCAGCCTCTCAGCCCTGTGACGTTACATTGATTAAACAATATTTGAGCCGAGAGGGGGAGAAAATGCTGGTTTGATAACCATTGATTGATGGGGGACAGCAAAAGCAATATCATTCTAAAAATGTTGTTTCTTTCCTTCTTTTTTTTGGTAACTTTTTTCTTCTTTTTTGAATGAATAATGAGCCTGCTGGGAAAGAAAAGGCACAGTCAGCCCCACCAGTCCATTTGATGTGTTGTCTGCAGAGAGGAATCAGACGCATCTCGCAGCGACATGTTTTGTTCATGGTGGACTGATTTGAATTTTGACAGCAGTCGCACAGGCAGAAATTAACATATTTGGAAAACAACTTTGGTTGGATCTCGCTAATCTGAGACCCCAAGAGATGAGGTTCGTCAACCTTGGAAATGATCGAATGAGTGAAAAATGTACAGACATGCAGTACTAAGAAAGACTAAACCTGAAAAAAAAAAAAAAAAGAAGACACACGTATACTTTGAAATAATGCCCAATCAAAAGAAAGTTCCACCAGTTAAGTGTAGATTTCCTCACTGAAAAAAACTTTATATGAAACAAGTCAGACTTGAAAGGCTGTTTTTGGAAGTGTTTGGGTTTAAAGAGCCCCAACTCATCCCATTTACTCGAACAGGGGTGTCAAACTCATTTTAGTTCAGGGGCCAAATTCAGCTAAATTTCATCTCAAGTGGGCCAGACCGGGAAAATAATAACATAATAATATATTAATAATGGCAACTCCAAACTTTTCTCTATGTTTTAGAGTGAAAAAAGTTAATTTACTTTATGACAAGGTTTACATCTACAAACTATCCTTTCAAAAGATGTGAAAAACATGAACAAACTGAAAAAATACGAGTAATTTTAACAATATTCTGCCTCAGTTAATCATTTTTACATGTACATTATAACTTACAGATCACAGTGGATCTACAGGGGTTGGACAAAATAATGGAAACACCTTAAAAAAATCAACAAAATATAATTTAATATGGTGTAGGTCCGCCTTTTGCGGCAATTACAGCCTCAATTCTCCGAGGTATTGATTCATACAACTTGTGAATTGTTTCCAAAGGAATTTTAAGCCATTCTTCAGTTAGAATATGTTTATGTTTATGTTTACGCATTTGGCAGATGCTTTTTTCCAAAGCGACTTACAGGGGAAAACCAATTAAATCACTCAATCAATCAAATTTTATTTATATAGCGCCAGATCACAAAAAAGTTATCTCTTGACATTTTATATGTAGAGTTGGTCAAAACCAGACTCTAAGTCAATTTACAGAAACCCAACAGAATCCTCCAATACCCTCCAACTCTTTTAGAGACGATGGCGGTGGAAATCGACGTCTTACTTGAATCTCTAAAACTGACCATAAATGCTCAATAATGTTGAGGTCTGGGGACTGTGCCGGCCATACGAGATGCTCAACTTCATTAGAATGTTCCTCATGCCATTCTTTAACAATTCTAGCTGTATGGACTGGGGCATTATCATCTTGAGGTGAAGGTGTTTCCATTATTTTGTCCAACCCCTGTACAAATACGCAAAACATTTAGTAACAGACAGAATATTGTTGAAATTGTACTTACTTCTCTTAAGACATTTCAGGTTATTCACATTTTTTTTTACAAAATTATACTTTGTTTTAGTGTAAATACATGAAAATATTTAAATTTACAAAGAGAAAAATTTGGAGTTGTCATTATTTATATGTTATTATGATAGTATTTTACTGATCTGACCAGCTTGAGATTGAACTGGTCTGAATGTGAAACCTGTAATAAAAGGATTGCTAATATCTTTGTGTAATTTTTGCATTTCACAAATTCATCCCAAGGGCCGGACTGGACCCTTTGGTGGGCCAGATTTGGCCCCCGGGCCGCATGTTTGACACCTGTGTATTACAAGAGGAAAAAAACGGACTTAACCCATAAAGACCCAAACATCCACCGGCAATCACAACCATCTATATAATACCTGTTGATCCATTAATCCTATCAATCCATGTAAATAATTGGTGTAAAACAGTTTGTCATCTTTTCATGGTCATCAGATATGACCCATTTGGACGTTCTGAGGCTCCGTAGTTACCATGGAAACACGGTCATCTTCTACAACATCGATTCACCAGTAAAACCCATGGAGTTGGATCAATGACAGTGGATGGAAACACATGTTTTCTGTTCAGTTAATGATAGATTTTGTAGGAAAAGTCACTTTTTTCGTTGTTTCCTCTGTTTCTGATATAATAACCCTAAACTTTAATCTGAATTTTTATGAACATCTACATGATCAGTGAATTAAATATAGGCAATTACATGATTTTCACTGAAACAATGCAAAACATAGAAGATAATATTACAATAAATGGTGATAAATCACTTCAGAAGGGGTAAATTTAGAGGACATAATCATATGGGAACTGCCACAAAGGAAACACTGGGTCTTCATGGGTTAAATACATACATTTTTGACAAAACATATAAATCTAAAAAAAAAAAAAAAAAAAAGGAACCCATACATACATACACCCACTCAGGCCAAATAGACAGTAGGTTTGGCAGGACTTTACTGAAATAAGCAATAAGTAAAATGGAAATGATCTTTTTTCCCCCTTCTCTTCTCCCTCTTGAAAGTGTACATCTTCATTCATGACCAATTATGTCCTCAACTCAACGCAATTGTAATTAAATATATCCACAAAATATGCTCCTTCCTCCCACCTCTCGAAGAAGCAAACGCCTAAACTTGACATATTGCATAAAAAGTCCATATAAGACAGGAAATAGCACCAGAACAAATCCAAAATCCAGCTTCGGGTTCAATTCACAAAATACTTTTAACATCTATCAATGATTTTTCACTTTATCTTTCCTCTTTTCAACTTCACTCGCTCATGTTTTCATCAGGTGATTGTGTGTTAAAACTGTTTAAGTGCAACTCAGGCCACATTCGCAATGAAATAAGCTGAAAACTTGTAAATACTTGTAAAACGCCAGTCTGAATCTTTGCAAAAACCAGCTGCTTCAGACAAACACAAGACGAGACCGCAATGATTCTTTATACTTCTATTTTAACTGCTGGTTTTTCATTGTTTTTTAGTAGCTGGAAATAATATCTCAAGTCTTAAATAAAAAATAGACTAGGACTGTGATAGTGAGTTAGTTACTGTAGCTGCATTTGTGGTATTGATGAAATGTCAAAATTGTAGGAAAATGTATTCTCTATTCCCAGAGCTCATCTTGTGGTGTTAAGAGGAGTTGGTGTCACTTCTAATAAATACAGAAATGATGATGATGCAGCAAGACTGGATTTTACCAGAGGAAGAGCTAATGATAATGCTGCACTTCTCAAAAAAAAAAATATTAGAGTGTTAAGTTGTAAAACCAGCCACTGGTAGTTCAACAAGCAGAGTTCACACCAGCGCAACTACTCCTGCAATGTCCAAAGACAGTTTCATCGTAGGTCCTGTGCGTACGGAGATGGTTTTGGTCGTACACTATATTGCCAAAAGTATTTGCTCACCCATCCAAATAATCAGAATCAGGTGTTCCAATCACTTCCATGGCCACAGGTGTATAAAATCAGGCACTTAGGCATGTAGACTGCTTTTACAAACATTTGTGACAGAATGGGTCGCTCTCAGGAGCTCAGTGAATTCCAGCGTGGAACTGTGATAGGATGCCACCTGTGCAAAAAATCTAGTTGTGAAATTTCCTCGCTCCTAAATATTCCACGGTCAACTGTCAGCTGTATTATAAGAAAGTGGAAGTGTTTGGGAACGACAGCAACTCAGCCACGAAGTGGTAGGCCACGTAAACTGACGGAGCGGGCGGAGGTGCATAGTGCAAAGAGGTCGCCAACTTTCTGCAGAGTCAGTCGCTACAGACCTCCAAACTTCATGTGGCCTTCAGATTAGCTCCAGAACAGTGCGCAGAGAGCTTCATGGAATGGGTTTCCATGGCCGAGCAGCTGCATCCAAGCCATACATCACCAAGTGCAATGCAAAGTGCCGGATGCAGTGGTGTAAAGCACGCCGCCACTGGACTGTAGAGCAGTGGAGGCGCCTTCTCTGGAGTGACCAATCGCGCTTCTCCATCTGGCAATCTGATGGACGGGTCTGGGTTTGGCAGTTGCCAGGAGAATGATACTTGTCGGACCGCATTGTGCCAAGTGTAAAGTTTGGTGGAGGGGGGATTATGGTGTGGGGTTGTTTTTCAGGAGCTGGGCTTGGCCCCTTAGTTCCAGTGAAAGGAACTGGGAATGCTTCAGCAGAACAAGACATTTTGGACAATTCCATGCTCCCAACTTTGTGGGAACAGTTTGGAGCTGGCCCCTTCCTCTTCCAACATGACTGTGCACCAGTGCACAAAGCAAGGTCCATTTGGACATGGATGACAGAGTCTGGTGTGGATGAACTTCGTGGCTGAGTTGCTGTCGTTCCCAAACACTTCCACTTTCTTATAATACAGCTGACAGTTGACTGTGGAATATGTAGGAGCCAGGAAATTTCACAACTGGATTTGTTGCACAGGTGACATCCTATCACAGTTCCACGCTGGAATTCACTGAGCTCCTGAGAGCGACCCATTCTGTCACAAATGTTTGTAAAAGCAGTCTACATGCCTAGGTGCTGGATTTTATACACCTGTGGCCATGGAAGTGATTGGAACACCTGATTCTGATTATTTGGATGGGTGAGCCAATACTTTTGGCAATACTAGTAGAGATAAAAATTATACCAATGAATATCACATACCTCTTTGACTGCTCAAACTTAAAAACAAAAACAAAAAAAAAAACGTAAAACAAAACATGTAAGCTATAAAATAAGTAGATGAACGATAGATGAATGATTAAACCCGATCTGATAAAAGCTGCATTACATTTTTCAAAGTGGTTCAGAGAACATTTTGCAAATTGTGACTTGTAGTGACAAAACCTGAGGCTGTTTCCCACATCACAGCTGTAGGCCTCTCAGCGCCACAGAACTAACACATCCCTTTGCTTGTTTTAGTTTTCTGTTTGCAGTTTACAGCTTCAGCTGCAGCAGAGCTGTTACCTGTTCTGTGGATAAAAGATGAAAACTGATGAGGCTACAGTATCCTTCCCAGCATCCAACAGAGGAAAGGCACAGTCAGAGACCAGCTGGTGAACACAGTAGACTATTAAGTAGCTAAAGAGCTAAATATAGTCTTTATGTTCACATGGTGGAGACCAAATCAGATATAATAGAAGGACTGGACATACAGTAGTGGAAAAAAGTCTTTGGACACCATTAAAATTGTACAGTCTCAAATATTATCTTTAAATATTTTCAGAAGCAAATATATGGGGTGTTGAAAAACTTTTTCCATCACAGTATATTTACTTTATGAACACAGACATGTAACAAAATAGACGTCCATGCTACTCGTGGCTAGCATATACGCTGTAAACACATCCCTATCCTAGTTTAGAAGAAATTAAGTCCAGAAGTTTTTAGTTCTTGTCTTGTTTTCTTTAACTCTGAAAGTTGTGTCTTACCGGCTCTCACCCCAACTCATCACATTCTGCTGCTTTGGCTTTGGTCAAAGACCCCTTGGCATTTGTTCAGAACATAATGGAAGATGGGCAGACTCAAGGCCACAGTGAGTGTCTCTGCAATACAATCAGTGGTAGAATGTTAATGGAGTTACTGTGCTTAAGAAATTTTTTATGTATCTGTACTTTACTTAAGTAAATTTATGGAGGAGTACTTTTTACTTTTACTTCACTACATTTTAGAGCGGGTATCTGTACTGTTTACTCCACTACTTTTCGAATTGTGTTTGCATTACATGTTACTTTTGTTTTCTTCTTTTTGTAAATTGTTTTATCATGCACACAAAGCGCCGTACAACCACTGTAAAGATCAACTCCTTTTGAAGTTCAGTCATAAATACTGAAAATATTCAGATTTTAAAAATGTCTGGCCTGTTGGGTTGATTACAGTGCTAGAAGATTCTGTTTATTGTGGGTCCTCGTTATAGTTTGAGACCAGAGCTTGTTTCAGGGCTGAGAACTAAATAAGTTGAGCCATCAGTTCTACTGCTGGTTCTTTCTTTGAATATTTACCAAATGTCCAGTTCATCGCTTTTAATCAACATTTACTTTATTAAGTATAATGGTTGAATCTGGATCAAATACTTTTACTTTTTACTTTTAAACCCTGTAAAGCAGGGGTGTCAAACTCATTTTGGTTTACGGGCCATATTTAGCCCAATTTGATCTCAAGTGGGCCAGACCAGTAAAATAATGACTTAATAACCTATAAATAATGACAAATCCAAGTTTTTATTTTTGCTTTAGTACAAAAAAAAAAAACAATTAAATTATGAAAATATTTACATTTTATGAAAAAGATGTGAATAACCTGAAAAAACAGAAATTTCACTTGAAAAATTTGTGCAATTTTAACAATATTATGCCTCTACTTATTATTTACACACGTACATTACACACAATGTTCCATAAACATTTGGTAACAGGCAGAATATTGTTAAAATTTTGGAGTTTGGAACTAAAATTTGAACAGTTTCTACAATATTTCATCTCTTATTATTAACACAACTACAGATCACAGTGGATCCATAAATGCACCAAACATTTAGTAACAGGTAGAATATTGTTAAAATTGCACATTTTGAGTTGTTCATCTTAGTTTTTATTTATGTATTTATTTGCGTTTTATTGTGACATAATAGTTTTGTAAATGTAAATATTTTCACAGTGTAATCTTATTTTTTTCACTGAAATTTTTTCCACATAATTTTTCACAAAGAAAATTTGTAGTTGACATTATTTATGGGTTATTGTGTTGTTATTTTTACTTGCGATCACATTGGTCTGTATGTGGAACCTGAACCAAAATGATTTCAACAACCTGGACTGTTCAAGTTAATTTTTGCATTTCATCCTGCGGGCCGGAATGGAACCTTTGGCGGGCCAGATTTGGCCCTCGGGCCGCATGTTTGACACTTGTGCTGTAAAGGCTGAACCATTAAATTACTGACAGAAAATTCCAGTTCTTTGAAACTGGAGCCTTTATTGGTCCTTCTGAACAACCCAAAAAAATATTTTTTCAAATATCAATTTTGTATCATATTTGATACATCAGGTCTCAATGCTAAAATATTACTATTTTTGAACAAACAAAAATATAATATAAAACAATCATGTCTAACAAACTGGTAATTCCTTTTCAAAATTGGCAAAGTTCTTCCTCCTTCCTCATTAATGACAGTCTTGTAGTGTCACTGGAAAGGCCTCTGGTGAATGAATTCCTCCCCCTGGTGGATTATCAGTGTATTACATGTATCTAATTGTATACATCAGGTTTTTCAAGAAAAAAAATATCACACTGATCATGTAGAGCAGGGGTGTCAAACTCATTTTCTTTCAGGGGCCACATTAAGCCAAATTTGATCTGCAGTGGGCCGAACCAGAGAAATAATAACATAATAATATATAAATAATGTCAACTCCAAACGTTCCTCCGTGTTTTAGAGTGAAAAAAGTAAAATTATGTGACCTATTATGTCAACTATCCTTTACAACAATGTGAATAACATGAACATACTGAAATTTCTGAAGAAAGCTAAGTGCAATTTGAACAATATTCTGTCTCAGTTTATCACTTACACAGGTCAGTTACAAAAAGTACAGATCACAGTGGATCAACAAACACAAAACTTTCAATAACAGGCAGAACATTGTTAAAATTACACTTCAGACATTTCAAAATGTTCATATTTGTTGAGGTTATTTGTGTTTTTATGAAATGTTAGTTTGTTTTAGTGTTAATACAGTAAAATGACATGCACATGTTTACATTTACAAAGGGAAACATTTGGAGTTGTGATTATTTCTGGGTTATTACCTCTGCCAAGGAGGTTATGTTTTTGCCAGGGTTTGTTTGTTTGTCTGTCTGTTTGTCTGTCTGTTAGTGTGCAACATAACTCAAAAAGTTATGGACAGATTTGGATGAAATTTTCAGGGTTTGTTGGAAATGGGATAAGGAAGAAATTATTAAATTTTGGTGGTGATCGGGGGTGGGGGGGCCCACAGGGGGGGGGGCACAGACCAGAAAATTTCATCAAAATCTTTCCATAACTTTTTGAGTTATGTTGCACACTAACAGACAGACAAACAGACAAACAAACAAACAAACAAACAAACCCTGGCAAAAGCATAACCTCCTTGGCGTGGGGGGGCCCACGGGGGGGGGGGGCACTGATCAGCCTTGGCGGAGGTCTGCGCTCTCCGAGTGCTTTTCTAGTTCTTTTAGTATTTGACTGATCCAACCCACTGGAGATTAAATTGGTCTGTATGTGGAACCTGAACTTCAGTGTAATTTTTGATTTGTGATTTTTCCCTGGATACTTTTACTTAAGTATATTTTTTTTGCCCCTATATCTGTACTTTTACTTAAGTGAAAAAAAGTGACTACTTCCTCCACCACTGAATACACTCCAATGACGTCTGTGGGATAATATCAGAATGTTTTTTTTCCCTTACGCTAATGATAATTTTAGGTCAATCTGAATATTTTGAAGCTGAAATGCTATAAATATCTACTTTTACTTCAATGTGCGAAAGACCTTTTGACAATCAGGAGAATGCTGAGGCTTCACGCAGACTGAATATGAAACATAGGGTCCAAGATTTCACGGAGGGAAGCCAAGGCAATCAGCTAGGCTATACAGGCATTCCACACACATCTACAAGACCAGTGTCATTAGCAATACGACCACTCAGGCAATCACACAAACAACATACGCTCTGCAACGTAATCCACACATCGCACTCACCTAACCTGATGCAGTCTTCTTCTATAACTGTCATCATCTAAAGCGCTGCAGGTCTGTCATGATGCAGTCAAAGCAAATACAGGCAAGAGGTGAGAAAATGTTCTGCTTTAACTTAAAAAAAAAAAAAAAAGGTTGCTGTCGTACTGTTTTAGCTTTTCAGAAGAGAATCCAAAGTTAACAAGAAACAAAACTGACATGTTTTCTCAACTTGATGCTCACTTGTGTAATTTTAATGTGTAACCCTGACGTTAAAGCAGGGAAATAAAATCATTTCCGCTGCTTTTCATGTTATGGAGGGGGAGGTTAAGTTAAGTTCTCAACAACAGCTAGGTTTTCAAAAGTAATATTTGAGGAAGTGCCAAAACAGTGTACTTCTGTAGACATATCATATTTGTGATTTTTTTTTTTTTCCAATGTGAATCATTAACCCATAAAGACCCAGTGCTACTTCTGCGACACTTTTTCTCCATATTTAACTTTTCTCAAGTGATTTATCACCATTTATTATTATATTATCCTCTTTATTTTGTGCTTATTCAGTGAACATCAGTTTTTGTTTTTTTTTCTGTATTTAATTTATTGATGATGTAGATGTTCATAAAACTCCAATTAAAGTTGACGGTTATTATATGAATGCAGCTTGTTTTCATCGTTATACTCTAAAATTCCATACTTTTCCACACCAAAACTCCTGTATTTCTCAGATCATGTATGAAAGACAGATCTGACTATAAAAATCTGTGTGTTTTAACCCATAAAGGCCCAGTACTACTTTTGTGGCAGTTTCCGAAATGATTTTTTCCTCTATATTCAACCTATCTTAAACATTTTATCACCATTTATTGTAATATTATCCTGTAAAAATAGAACAATGATCTATTTTTTTGTATTTATTTCACTAATGATGTAGATGTTCCTAAAAGCTCAGATTAAATTCAAAGGCTACTATGTCAGAAACTGAAGACAAAAATGACTTTTTTCCGCAAAATATATCATTAACTGAAGATAAATCCAATGTCTCCATCTACTGTCATTGATCCAACTCCATGGGTTTTACTGATTAATCACTGTTGTAGAAGATGACAGTGTTTCCATGGTAACTACAGAGCCTCTGAACGTCCAAATGGGTCATATCTGATAACAATGAAAAGATGACAAACTGTATTTTACACCAATTGTTTACATATTTTGATAGGATTAATGGATCAACAGTAAATAAACATTTTAGATTAGTATATGCATTTAGTCACCAGTGGTTGTTTGGGTCTTTATGGGTTAATTTTAGACATACTGAGTTTATTTATAAAAGAACATTAACATGACAAATGCAAGTGACTTTAATGTGTTTTTTATGAATGCAATTGGAGCAAATAGACCCTCCAGGGGGTCTCAAAGACTTCTTTAATATCCGCTAGGTCATCAGAAACCCATTTGAGAATTAGTGGTAGGGTTTGGAGGTTAAGGATTAGAAAAAAGCACGTAATTTGGGATGTGTTTCAGGTATTTGTTAAACAGAAACTCAAAAAATGTTTCCTTTCAGGTGAAGCTTAAAGGTGGGGTAGGAGCTGTTTTCCTTGACCTTTTTTTTTTATTTATTTATTTTTACTATATTGCTTAAAATCCCCTTCACGCCCCGATTGCAATCAATTAATTAAATGTTCTAACACAAAAATAAAATCTTTTTAGTCACCTGTGGAACGGACAGGACTGAAAAAACACCATCCAATCATTTTAAATACCATTGGCACCAACTGTCAATGAAATGAACAGTTTAAATATCAGTATCATACAATTTCTGCATTACTAAAAAGAAGTGCAAATAGTGTGTTTCCGTCACAGTATTCCTTTAATATGGGTGTTACTTCAGTTTAGTAAATATTGCAGAAACATGCAGTAATTTTAACCCTTTTAAATATATTTTGTCCAGTTTATATCAACTGATCAGTTCATTTTTGTGTCTTCCAGCCCTTTACCTTACAGGATTTAACACAATAATAAAAAAATACAATGATGATTTGATGACATGATGATTTTTTTTTTTTTTTTAATTTCCTTTTAATTCTATAAATGGAATTATTCATTTAGAAAATTGTTAGTTACATCACATGCAGCTAGGGATGTAACGATTACTGGTATAACGATAAACCGTGGTAAAATTCCTGACGGTTAGTATCACCGTTTAAATTGTAATTATCATGATAGCCATGTTTGATTACCACACTTTCAACACAAACTTAATATGGAAAATGGTCACACAATGGCTATAAGGTGCCATCTTTAATGCACATTTGTATGTTTAATGTTTACACGTTAATATTTGAATGTTTCTGCAACAGAGAGTACATTCTGCTTATTATTGTCTTTATTTCTTTTTTCTTTTTTAATTTTTTTTCAAAATACAACTTGGTTAAATTATTTCAGTGTGTGTATCAGTACTTTTTGAACATTTTGAGCACATTTCAACAATACCGTGATAATAATGAAAACTGTGATAATTTTGGTCACAATAACCGTGATATGAAATTTTCCTATTATTACATATTACATCCCTACATGCAGCCCTACACAACAATATTGAGTGATTGAGCCCAATTTACTAAAAATTGCAGAAACATGCAGTCATTTTAACCCTTTTAAACATATTTTGGCCAATTTATTTCAACGGATCAGTTCATTTTTGTGTCTTCCAAACCTTTACCTTTTAAGATCTAACACTATAATAAAAAATACAATGATGATTTCCCAACAAAATATTAGCATGTGGGACTGTTTTTTGGGCAGGCTGAGAATATATGTAATGTAGATTTATTTGTTTGCGAAAAAGACACTAGAACAACATAAACAGAAAATACCATGGACACCAACCGTTCACCAAATCAACAATTTAAATATCAGTATCATGCAATTTCTGCATTACTAGAAATAAGTGCAAATACTTTGTTTCCATCACAGTATTCCTCTAATATGGGTGTTACTTCAATTTAGTAAGTTTTTTTTTTTGTTGTTGTTGTTTTGAATATGCAACAAGACAAAGTAATCTTACTTAGTCCTTTGAAATAAAACAGGTAATAAGAAGTCATGGGGGAAAAAAAACAACAATAAAAAAAACAAAACAAACTTATACATACATATATACATGACTCATTTGCACATTCAAAAAAGAATTGGGAGGAGGTATAACTTATTTAATCCCACCCCTTCTCCACACAACAGTCTATCCTTTAGCTTCCTATCGGCATAATATATGAAAAATCAACTCCCTTGGATCTTTTGTAAGTAATTAACCTCATGTATCATCCTCACATACACATAAATGCATAAATATTGCAGAAACATGCAGTAATCTTAACCCTTTAAAAACATATTTTGGCCAGTTTATATCAACTGATCAGTCCATTTTTGTGTCTTCCAGCCCTATACCTTATAAAATTTAACACTACAATAAAAAAAAATACAATGATGATTAAAAAAAAATTCCACTTAATTCTAGAAATTGAATTACTGATTGATTGATTGATTGACTGATTGATTGAAATCTTTATTTCAAATATGTAGACAGCAAAATCAAAACAAAAATCAACCAACAACATATCAGTACTGGTACATAAAAGGTTGTTAAAAAGATAGATAAAGATAGAAAAAAAAAAAGAAGAAGAAAATTAATAAAATAAACAAAACAAAATTATACTTGCTCGAAAAGGAGTAGGAAGAAGTAAAAACTTTTGTACTCCTACCCCCAATCTCTATTCCCCATGATCACTATATAGCAATTATTATTTTATGTAATAATAATAATAATAATAATGTAACAATATCACACATCCTTTTTCCTATATACACTAATATAATAATACCCATTTACCATTTTTCATTCAGAAAATTAGTTACATTTCATTACAGCCGAGTGTTTGAGCCCAATTTACTAAATATTGCAGAAACATGCAGTCATTTATACCCTTTCACACATATTTTGTCCAGTGCATTGAGTATTTCTAACTCTATCAGTTTTCTGTACTCCAGTAGGACGCAGCTGAGTGAGGTGAGAATGGGTTTTATTCCGAATCGTGGACGGGGAGTCAGACTCGGAGCCGTCAGGTGTGCAGGTAGAGTAGTTTCAGACAAAAGAACAGGAAGGTAAAAAACTTGGAAAAGGACACGTCAGCTTTGAGATGCCTGAGACGAGGGACGGGGCGATGACACATTCATTACCTTCACGCTGTCTTTTATAGATACAAAGCAACCTGTAAGGGCCAGATCGTCAGTGATTTGTATTTTTTTTTTTTTTTTTTCCCTTTGCAAATTTAAAGCATGATTTTAATGAGGCTTTCTTACCTCTGGACAGCATTTGACAGCACAGCAGAAAGTCTTCAACTGTGGAGCAGGTATCTGTGTAAAGACGCGTAAGGAGTAACAGCTCGAAATGTGTCTGAATTCATCCCCCAGATATCTGTGTTGAATATACTCATTGTACCTGGAGCTACAGTATGTGGCTTTAACATTGTTCCCGTGAATAGATATTCACTCAGCTGGCGATTGGCTGTAGACACTTTCACAGCTCTGCCAGAGGCTCACTCACTCCACACACTAATTATTTCTATACCACTTGGCCCCAAATTGAAAGAATGAATATAAGCCTATATTTCCTGTGAATGCTGTCGTTTAAGAGGCTTTTTATGTGAGTAATAAAGCAGGGGCCGCCACCCTCTGTCACTAAGGAGCGAATCATTTCCCAGGGAGGGGAAAACATCTGTTCCCAATTGAGGAGCCCTGCCTGACGAGAAATAGCGGCTTTTCACATGATAATCCACGAGAGAAAAGGTTGAAACCGGGTCCGCAGCGTTAGAGGAACTTGATAATGATGCTTCAGACGCTTAAAGAGAAGAGGAAGTGAGGACTCTGCACGCGCTCAGTAGATCGTTCCTTCCCTTCACTGTGCTATTCATCCTCATCTGAGTCATCCGTCCAGAGCAAATGTGTGGAACCGTTTTACACAAATTGCTTCAATTACCTGTGTGGCAATAACAATCACGTTAAGGGTTGATTATATAGAGACTAACATAGTGACACTGATTCTATGAGTCATGAAGGCAGGAAATGGATGAGTGTGTTGGTCTAAAGATAGGGTGGAAACATGTTCGAGTGATTAGGGTTTTTCAAACCGCAAAACGAAATACGTGAATTAACCCCATTTTTGGTCATTTCTGCATATATTACAGCAGTGTTTTTCAACCTTACAGGGTGGGGAAGCAAAATTTACAATATTTTGAGGCAGGGATTGAAAAGACAGTGTATGACCAATTAGTTTATTGAAAGTCATGAGAATTTATTTGCCACAAGAAAATTGACATAATAGAAAATGTTTTTATTCTATGTGTCCTCCTTCTTTCTCAATAACTGCCTTCACACGCTTAAAGTGTTTCAGGCATTTTCATTTGGGTAAGTGTACAAGTTTCAGTTGGCGAATGATTGTGTTCTCATTTTGTTTTGTTTCAATATGATTAGCAGTAGGCTCCTCTGCATTTCGCAACTGAGCACGGATTAGCACTGTTGTTATTGTAGCAAATTAGGCTAGTTTAGCAAAGCTAGCACACATAACGTTAGCTGCAAAAATGTAATCATAACAAATCACTCTGTTGAACCTCTCAGACAGTTGAGGCAAGGTTTAATTTTGTCAGAAATCCAGGTTATTTTTAATCACTGTAAGTGAAACAATATAACACCGGTAGAGGTAAGATCGGGCCTAAAAAATCCAGCCCGACCCGACCCAGGCCCGCGGGTATTAAAGCCCGACCCAGCCCGAGCCCGACCAATTAACTTGATTTGCAGGCCCGAGCCCGAAGCAAACCCGAAATTTCATATTTTATTTGTGAGGACTCGGGAGGAGGAGGGGTGATTTATGATAACAAATTAAAGCCTGTCTTTTGTAACGAAATCTAAGTTAAGTTTGCCTTTTCAGTTCCCCTGTCTTTAGTTTATCCTTGACTTCTTGCTGCTCCATATCGGGGATACCAGGTCAAAATAGATGCGGACTTGCGGAGGGGAAGATTATTAAGAGGGCGGCGTTCACGTGCGCAGAGCGTGCTCTGGCTCTGCGGCTCCTGTTTAGTAGTTAAATAGCAATTACCTTACAGCGCCTTCTCTGTTTTATCCAAATTATTTATTTTATAACAAGTATTCCTTAGTTTAGTATCCACACATCGTTTTAGTATACATTTTTATAAACATATATTTATTTAAAAAAAAGTCAGCGAGAGAGAAGCCCGGCCCGACCCGACCCTAACGTAATGATTGACATTTTAGGCCCGACCCGAAATTCGGGTCGGGTCGGGCTCGGACTTGGGCTTAAGATCTTACCTCTAAACACCGGTGACCTAAAAACACTCTACCCAGTACTGAAAAGGTATGTCATATCTGTGTTCAACCATCAGAACATCATACTGTTGTTTATAACTATAAATACAGGGTGGGGAAGCAAAATGTACAATATTTTGAGGCAGGGATTGAAAGAGTGTATGACCAATTAGTTTATTGAAAGTCATGAGAATTTATTTGCCACAAGAAAATTTACATAACAGAAAATGTTTTTATTCTATGTGTCCTCCTTCTTTCTCAATAACTGCCTTCACACGCTTCCTGAAACTTGCGCAAGTGTTCCTCAAATATTCGGGTGACGGCTTCTCCCCATTCTTCTTTAATAGTATCTTTAAGAAAGTCGACATTGCTGTGTGATGTTCTATTGGTAGCATGTTCTAAAACGCCCCAAATAGCAGAATCCAGAGGGTTTAGATCTGGGCTAGAAGGCGGCCATAAACATGATTCCCAAAAATTGCCCAAAAAATAAAGTTGGATTTGTTGCTGTCGTCAACAAGTGTTTTGGTGTTCTTGTGTAAGATTTTAACTTCAAATCATATTTTACTGCATTTCTAACGGTCTTGTTGTCTACCTCAAGTTCAATTGCCATTTTTCTCATGGATTTGGTTGGATCCTTTAGGATTTTGGATTTGAGAGCTTTAATAAAAGCTTTGGTACGTTTTTTTGTTGCTTCCTCCACTTCCAGATTTTCTCGTAATAGTTTTGCTCATAGTCATTCTCTTCTTTCCATTATAAACAGTCTTTATGGACACTCCAACTATTTTTGAAATCTCCTTTGGTGTGACGAGTGCATTCAGCAAATCACACACTCTTTGACGTTTGCTTTCCTGATTACTCCTATGGGCAAAGTTTCTGAAAAGGTATGGATAATAGTGTTAGGTATGATTATGACATCAATATATGTTTGGTTTCAAAACAATTGACGTAGTGCCTGCTGAGAAAAAACAACTAAATGTTCATTGTAAATTTTGCTTCCCCACCCTGTAGGGTTGGGACCCCACGTGGGGTTGCCAGGAATTCAAATGGGGTTGCCTGAAATTTCTAGTAATTGATTAAAAAAAAAAAAAAAAAAAAAAAAAACTTATTAAAAAAATAGGACCAATAGCCCTGTAGCTTACCGGCCAAATTAAAAGCTTTGGGAAATGTATCCAGATGCCATTTATTATCACCCAGTTCTGTGTATGTATTCTATTACAGAAATAGCCCATGTTTTGGTCATATTCCAATCAGATCTGTAAAATTTCAACTTGATATCACTGATACTTACTGATTTATTGGATCAATCCACTTCCTATCTCTTGTAATGGGGAAATTTTTCAAAGTCGCACCAAATCCAGAATCAGATCCGGATCAAAATAATTTCAATACCTTGTGTTGACATCATCATACAGAAGCTGTATACCAAGTTTGAAGTCAATCAGAACTGGAGTTTCGGAGAAAAAGACGATTGAACATTTTTCCCCATAAGAGCCCACGTTAAATTTTCCATAAGTTCCCGGATCCAGAAGAAGATCCTGATCAGCATGTGGACATTATGTTTTGGTCATCTCCCCATCAGGGCTGGACTGTAGAAATTTACACTTGATATCATTTATATTTACTGAGTTATTGCATTGATCCACTTCCTATCTCTTATAATGGGGAAATTTTTCAAAGTCGCACCAAATCCAGAATCAGATCCGGATCCAAATAATTTCACTAACTTTTATTGATATCATCATAAAGAAGCTGTATACCGAGTTTTAAGTCAATCAGAATTGTAGTTTCAGAGAAGAAGACGATTGAAATTTTTGTAACGGACGACAGACGATGACGACAGACGACACCGCCGAATACCACATGACGACAATAGCTTACGGCCGGTAAGCTAAAAATGGTGAGCTGACAAAGACGATCCCAATACATAAGACATGAGGATCTGTGAAGCTGAAACTGAAGCACTGTGGTACTGTTTATCTGTCAAATGTTCATTGTGGTCAGTTTCAGATGCTGCAGCTCTTTCATAATTCATAGTTTGAGTTCTTGTTTGTTCAGTATCAATTGTCAGCCTTGGAAATCCAAGCTGGACTGAATGTACATATCCTGACCGAGGAAAATAAAATTCTCACTGTGTGCAGTAATCTACACCTGGCTTTTCTGCCTCCGTCCATAGTAATATACATTATATAGCCTAAATGTCGTCTAAAATTAATTTTTATTTGCAACATAGTATAGCAAACTATCGTGTGGACCTGGACTGGGAGCAGGTCTTTTTGGATCCTGGAAATTTGGAGCACGAGACTTAAGGTGAACCATCCAGACTTCAGGTGCAAAATGTAGGAGGCAAACCACGTGGATGCGAAACGTCTGGTAACCTGGGACCTCACAATTTCACAGCACACCTACAGTAACGCAACTAAAGATTACAATGTCAATTTGTCTCATCTCGTTAATGAAAACAAAGACATTTTATCACAGTTTTTGTTTTGTAAACTACATTTAGTCACGTTTTTATTAGTCAACAATATTGCATTACACATTTAATTCTAGTTATCGTCAAATGACCACCATTTTCGTTACGTTTCATTTCGTTTTCGTCACGTGATACAGGTTCGTTGACGAAGATATTTTGTCATAATTTTTGTTGACGAAAGCAACACTAATAACCACCATCATGATGCTACCTTAAAAAGCCCATTTTAAAAGTCTACCTGTGTCTAAGGTTGGTTTGATCAACTGTTATTGTGTGACTTTTGCATCTTAACCCTCAGACATCAGTGGCGACTAAAAGCATCTACTAGCGAACGATGTTTAGTAACTCTGGGACTATTAATCATGTCAGTAAATGTAAATAATTCAGGTAAAATGCAGTTTCCCAGCTTTTCAGTGGTGTCAGATATGATCCAAAGGCTCCATAGTGAATGTGGGAACACTGTCAGTTTGATGCAGCATTGATTCACTGATAAAACCCATGTCATCTGATTAATGGCAGTGGTTGTCACTTGTTATTTATGTTCAGTTAATGATACATTTTGCTGAAAAAGTCACTCTTTTCTTCAGTTTTCTCTGTTTTCATTTGATAACCTTTGAATTTACTCTGAGCTTTTACGATCTACATAATTAGTAAATGAAATATTGGAAAACACCTAATTTTCTTTAAGAATTGCAAAAATAGATAAATATATTATATTATATGATATAATAATTATGATTGTAAATGGAGATAAATCACATTTCACTTGGAAAGGATAAATGTAGGCAATAATTTATTCAGATGGTGCCAAAAAATAGCTCTTGATCTTTAAAGGTTAATGCATTTTCCAGGTGAAATAACTGTATATTAGATTGTGGTGGCTTTGACAGTGATGTCAGCGACAGAATTCTGTACTGCTTGTTATTATTACTGCTAGGGATGGGAATCGAGAGTTGGTTCTTTTTGAGAACCGGTTCCCAGTAGCTCAACTCCCTGCAATCGTTTCCCTGCCTTCTTATAGATTCTGCTTTCATTGCACATGTGTGATGATGTCACATGTACGCTGGGTTGTTTTGGTTTAGAATATAGCCAACATGGCGTTGTGGCAGAAATGCTCCAAAGTATGGCTATATTTCACATGAAAACACGACACCAGGGCCTCTTGTAACACTTGCAAAGCTTCCATTTCTTCAAAGGGGGAAAATCCCTCTAAAACATTTGTCCACACAGCATGCAATTCATTTGCAGGAATGTCACGTGTTGAATACACTACTTAGCAATGCTTGTGAATCTAGCAGCAGAGCAAACACTAGCGTGTCATCCAGGCCCGGTTCTGGGGGAGGATGGGGGCAACAAACATCCTGCCCCCTCAGATAAAAGTTTCTGAAAGTAGGGAAAACATAAATAAGGTGCACAACAGCGGGAGACATAGAGGAATTAGTAAAGTGTCTTAAATTTCACTTTCACTTTGTACAGTCGTATGGTGTGACCTTCCCCCCCGAACCAGGCCTGGCATCATCTGTTATTATTATTTGTGCATACTGTATATTTTATATTTTCTGTGCAGAGATGGAAATAAATAAGAAATAGTTAAAGCAAACACACCCATTTGTACTATTTTATTCCCTCACCCAATGAGAATCGATAAGAAAATCAGATTGATAAGCAAAATCAGTAATGGAATCGGAATCGTTAAATTCTTATCAATCCCTTATTACTGCTTTACCTGTCTTTTTAGTATATTTCTATATTTCTAGGGTGGATGTATGGCTGTGATTTCCATTTTGTGTAACTTCTCCTGCTGCTGCTGTCTTGGCTAGGACACTGTTAAAAAAAAGAGCTTTTTAATCTTAATGAGCTTTTTTCCTGGTTAAATAAAGGTTATAATAGTAATTTCAGATTTAAGAATGTGTAGCCCATTTTTGATGTTTAAAAAATGGTACGTAAGGCAATTTTTGAAGGATACAATTGTTAAGCTCCAATAAGTAATAGGTAAATAATTTATTTTTGATTGTACATTCAATTACCATTAATTTGGTGGTTAAGTTTTCTATTTTTCTGGTTTATTTTCACCTTTTATGTTCCGCTTGTTTGTTTGCTTGGATACATAGTTTGTTTTTTTCATTTTTCTTTTTCCTATACTCAGTGCCAATGAAAACGCAACACTTGAATGTGTTTTATTGTTCCTGAGCTGCATCAGTATGTTTAAATTTCACCTGTATAAGATAATCCCAGACAATTTCTTAACAACCTGAGACGGGTTGAGCTATTGTCACGCTTGAATGAACTTGTCTGCATTCATAAGACTTGTTTTTCTCATTGCTCAGCAATGAACTGCTCAACTTAAGGAACTGTGGTCAGTTAAGGAGTGATCATGTTCTGTATATAAAGGCAAACTGAAAAGCACCAAAATCATTTGCAATAACTCAGCGATGCCTAGACTGACACGTGACCAAAGATGCCATGCTATGGGGCTCCTGGAGGCCGGAATCTCTGCTCGGCAGGTGGCGCGCCGTTTTGGATGCAATGTGTCCACCATAGTCAGGATGCAACAGAGGCATGAAGAAACTGGCTCAACCGCAGACAGACCTCGCCCTGGACGAGCACGTGTGACCACGCCACAGCAGGATCGCTACATTGAGCTGCAGCACCTCCGGGACCGCTTTGTGACTTTTGGTTTTGGGGGTCCTTGAGTTTGGGTGGATGTGATTTTTTATTTTTACTGTATAGAAATGGCCTATGATTAATTCCAAAGAGCTTATGGAATGAAAATCCACATCGATTTAAAAAAAATATAAGAATCTTCAAGTGTTGCATTTTCATTGGCACTTAGTACATATTGGATGCTGGGTAGCCGAATTTTTTTATGTAGGACAGGCATTAACCCTCCGGTATCCTGTCCAGTAAGGTCCTTACTAAGCACCAAGTGTGCCTTTTTGGCACACTTGTGGAATAATGTCAAAAAAATTTTCATATAGCTTGTTTTTAATTCTTTTACACTTTTTTCTGTTTCATCAACTTGAACCGTAAATAAAAATACAAAATACTTAATAATTGTCACATTTTTTAACCCTTTAAATGCCGTGTTTGTAATGTAAACAAACCATTTTTTTGGATGCAAAAAACACAAAAAAAATTTTTTTTCAATATACTACATAAAAAGTGGATCACATATTATTTGATTTTTGCAGCCTGGCATATGTCAGTGATTAACTCCAACGTTGGTTAATTTGCATTATTATTTTTGGCGCTAGATCAAATGTTCAAAAATACTTGCATCTGTCACCAAGTGTGCGTAAAATGCACACCTATAAATCAAACTATTAAATATTATATATAGATTTATTTTTCTGCTCTACTTTGATTTTATTTGAGTAAATCAAGGTCAGCCCTAATCATACATATCAAATGGAAGAAATAGTGCGTTTTAGGCACACTTGGGAGACAGATGCTAGTCTTGTAATTTTCTTTTATTTACAATGTGCAAATTTAAGTTGGTGGCCAGAATTTTAAAGATCATGCAAAAATGAACAACTTTTGAATTCTAACCTTATTTAAATTGTGAAAAATAATATGAAGCTTTTTAACATGAAGTGCAAAGTGTGCCTAAAAAGCGCACCTGGATACTGGAGGGTTAATATAAGCATTTTGCTTCTGCCTGCGCCTTTTCAGTCATGAACCTGTTGGTAATGTTTGTAATGTTTCAAGTGTTGTTGTTGACACTGGTTGGTTAGTTGTAATTTCATAGATGCACCAGGACAAAAGTTAGACTTTCCGGCAGTTTGAGTACATGACACACTGTAGAGCTGTGGTTTATCTCACTTTCTATGACAAATCTAAACGTACACAGTAAAGCAGAAGGACAACTGGAAAAGCACAGACGACTTTCCCACTGTCCACAACAAGCACACAAACGAGCAAAAACACAACCCAAAACTCGCACACGAAAAGCCTCGATAGCGCACAACTCCAGGTGTGTGATCACCTCAGGCTTTGTGGCAGTCGGAGCTGTTAGAGGATTGGCTGACAGCTAGTTTTACCGTTTGATGAAGCGTTTCTCGACCATTTTGTGATTGCCCAGTGTGTGATTGCCTGCCTCTGTCTTTCCAGGGTGGTACTAGAGTGTGAATTATGTGCCTCCACTCTTCCATTCCAGCTTCAACTCGCTGCTTTAAACTGAGGTATCACCTCAAAGCCCCGGTGCTCCAAGCTGGGACACTCTAATAACCACCCCCATAAATGGACAGTAAATCTGAGGCAGTATAAAACACAACCTTATGAGAGGCAATCATTTGGAAGCACTCACTGCCTCGTAGCCTTAACATCCCCTACTTCTCTCTCTCTCTCTTTTTTTTTTTTTTTTTGGGTGTCTGTCTATTCTTGTCTGTCTCCCTCTTTATCCCTACTTCTTTGTTTTCGCTTCTCCTTCCTCTCTCTCTCTCACTTCCCCGCTGCATGAGTTCTCACCTAAATTACTGCAGGCACTGCTGCAGAATCTGAACTACACCTACAGGCTTGACTGGAAAGGTCAACAAGCTGCTTAAAATGAAGAATAGCGCAGGAGAGAGCAAAGTAATCTACTCTCTCCATCTCCTCTTCTTCTCCTCTTCCTCTTTCCCTGGCTGCCGGCGTTTTTTTATCCTACTTCCATTTTTACAGTCCGCCCAGGTGCTGCGATTTTTTTTTTCTTCTTTTCTTTTTTTCCCGCAGTACACATAGCGCTGTGTGTAGATTTCTTTGTTGCTTTATCACTCTATTTGTCTTTTCTGTCTGTTTTTCTATCTGTATCTCTTCTCACTTACTTCCCCTCCCTTCTCTTGTTTTTTTTCTCTCTCTTGGCTTTTCTGTGCCCAGTTTGTTTTCTCCCTCCTTTTTCCTCCTCTCTCCTTCTAGATATATAGGTGTTCTTACTACCTGAGACAAACTGTGTGTATTGACTCCATGAATCCACCTCACAGCGGCCGTTCCTCTTCTCACCTCCTTTGTTCTCTTCTTCTTCCCCCCATTGTTGTTGTGTTTTGCTTTTTTCTTTTACTCTTACGTATTTCGCCTTTCTCCCCCCTCAGCTTTGGCTTCCCCCCTCCTGTGTTGACACTCCACCTCCAGCTCAGTCTACGAATATCAAACAGGTTATCTGCATCTATCATCTGCCTCTTGGAGAAAATGATCGAACAAAACTTGTAAATTACCCCGATTTTTTTCTTTTTTTTTTTTTGTTCTCACTCTGTTTCTGGTTACATGAGTGTTTTATGCATAAGGGTTGAGACTATCCTCACTACATGTACGAAAGTCCTCTGACTGCATGAATGCTGATACCACTGATCTGCAAATTGCCTCAACTGGGAAGATTCTGGGTCCTGCCTCTACCCCGTGGCCTGAATATTCTGTTTTGGGGCCCGTGGGTAAAACACTTCTATTCTTCTCTGACTAACACCCCTAACTCCCTATTTTCACATATTCACAGCTTTCAGTGTCATACCCTGATGCTCACCCGGAAGCTAGCACTTGCCACTTTTGCTGGTGGACATTTTGGCCCAATCCCAATTCTCCCCTTGGCCCTCCCCCTTACCCCTACCCCTCCATTTTGGGCGTTCACATGTACTGTAGAGGTAGGGGTGTCCCGATTCTCAATGAGTTGAAGGGGGAGAGCTGTTTGGCAGGACCACACTGCAAACAGAGGGGTATGAGAAATCTCCCATAATTCTGTTGGACCTCCATTTCAAGGGGTAGTACCAAGTGCAAGGGGTAAGGGGGAGGGTGACAGGGTGGATTGGTGAACTGGGATTGGGCCGAAATGAGCTGCGTGGAACAGATTCAGATTCAGACTACTTTATTAATCCCCGAAAGTCAATTCAGTTCACAGTTACCCTGATTCATTGAACGTCCAAACAGTTAGGGACGAACAAACAAATGCAAAACATTCATGGCAGAGTTGTGTTACGATCCATAGGTGGGTCTGTGTGTCACTCTGTGGGTGTGTCCTTTTTTCTGTGCATGAGTGGCTTATGTGTTACAGGATGCTGAGCCAGATCCCACACCTGGATTGGACCAGCCAGCAGGAGGCGGACCAATAAAGATCGCGGAGCTGGGCCAGACCAGGGTTGTTGTTCCTCCACTCCCAACCTCGCCATCATTCCGTCATTGTTCGTGGTTTCAGCAGTAGGGATGGGCTGCCCTTTTCTTTTGTCTTGTTTTCTCCTGTGTTTGCAAGGGAGGTTAGTCTCTGCATTTTGGTTTCTTTTCTTTGTAGGTCAGCTTCATTTCTTGGTTAAGTAAAGTTTTGTTTGTTATTTTGCCCAGAGTCCACCCTGAAGTTCCAGCTGCCTGTGCAGATCTTGGTGGTAGTAGCAAATATTCAAACGAGAACTTTGAAGGCTGAACTTTGAAGGTTCAGTTTTCATTATCTGTGTTGGACTATGGTGATGTCTTGTACATGCATGCCTCCACCCATAGTTTACGGTCACTGGACAGTGTGTATCATGGAGCTCTGAGGTTCATCAGCAATTTTAAATCTCTTACCCATCATTGTCTGCTTTATGATCGTGTAGGATGGTCTTCTTTGTCAGCTCGCAGACTGAATCATTGGCGTATTTTAATTTATAAGTCTATTCTAGGTCTGCTCCCATCCTACCTTCAGACCTACGTCAGTCGGAGAACCACAGACTCTTATAATCTGCGTTCTCAGGATCTTTTCTTGTTGTCTGTTCCTAAAGTTAGAACTGAACAGGGGAAAAAGGCCTTCAGGTATGCGGCCCCATTCACCTGGAATGAACAACAAAAAGACCTGAAACTGAAGGATCTGGTTTCGTTGGACACTTTTAAGATGATGCTGTGTGACTTAGAGAGGGAGATATCTAGCTGCAGATGTTTTACCTGACGCACTTTTGTCTACATTTCATGAGCACTTTTTGAGTTGACTTTGGAAGGTATGACTTGTCTATGTGCTTTTTATGTATTCGTTTTATGTATGGAAGTCTGTAACTATTTAATGTACTGCCGCCCGTCTTGGCCAGGACACTCTTGAAAAAGAGATTCTTAATCTCAATGAGGTTTTCCTGGTTAAATAAAGGTACAGTCTACTCTCTTTAAACCGCCCGCCGTTATACCGCCATTTTCGCTCACCGCCGACCAAAACCATTGCACAAAAATCCCCAATGCATTATTCCATTAGCTACCGCCATTTCCGCCTATCGCCATCCGCCAGCCCAGTTCCATGCACAAACAACACTTATACCATTGACTTCCCGACCATTATACCGCCAGCGTGATTGCCATCAAGTACACATAAATTTTAACAATGCACTGAAACAAACGCGCCAGATGCTGATCACGACAAGCTACGAGTAGGTCTACGGAACGGCCACCGTTCATTTATCGCAGAACACTCAGTAGGTCAGGATGTCGGGAAGAGGACGTGGGATTAAGCCAAAGCCTCAAGATGATGGGGTGTCATTTCCCGACACGGTATAATAATGCTTCAAATGTTTCCCCACTTTAAATGATCCCTTACAACATAACAGAATCAAGATTTATTTAGAAACGCAATTAGAACGGGTTAACGGAGGCAGCATAGACATCATATAGTAAAGACATGCACATTATGGACGCAACCCATTGTAACGCCATTTTCGCTATACCGCCAATTTGGCCGTGGACGGAAGTTGGCGGTATAACGAGAGTAGACTGTAAAATAAAATAAAAATAAATTATGCACTTTGTAAATAAATCACTTTTTTGTTAAGATGCACAACCTGCATCTGGGGTTTCCCTCTGTGGCTTGGGAGTGAGGAAAGGTGTCCACTCTTTTCATGTTGTGTCCTTGGGTTCCCTAGCCGGGCCGTAACAGTTGTGGCTAAAATAACGAAGAAACCACAACTTCAGGATGCTCTCATGGAATCTCTCCCATTCTTTATTCAACACAGGTTTTATACAGGGGTGATCTGACATTATTGTTACCATAAAAGGAATCAACCATCTGATGCATACGTGATAGCCTCTTTAGCCAAACATGATGTTATGTTATTAACGATCCTCTTAGAATGGTTTGGAAATGTGTACGTGAGAACTTCCGGTCTTCTCGACTCTCAAAACTAAGCTTTCCAAAGTTCTGTTGATTCGCCAGGTAGTTGTGACCTATCAGTAGGCATTCCAGGAAACAGGACACACACACACACCCACATAATTTACCAGAAGTTACTCAACTTCATGAAATAAGATCCCCATACTAACTATATTCCCCAATATTCACAAATATTCACAATAGCAGCATATGACAGCAACATACACATTCACCTGTCAGTACTCATAGAACAACTGGGCAATAAATTCAACAGTGACATGACTAAGATGCTAAAAAAAAAAAAGAATAAAAACACAATAAATATATAATCAAATACCTTCAGTCACCTTCACTCACTTCCCAGCGGTCCAGTTATAGCATCCACCTGTGGGCACTCATTTGTACCTTTCATCTTGTAAAATTTGTGCGTACTTCTGTGAAGCAGAGCTCTTGTTTTAAGCCTGAGCGTTGGTCAACTAACAACTGCCCTTTGAGGCCATCCACCTGCGTTTCCAAAAGTAATTCACATGTAGAGAAATTAGCAATACACAGTGATAAGAGTGTGCAACTCTTGCTACCATTAGCTTAGAAATGGAGGTGTCTGATGTTTACAGCTCCCACACAAAAGAGATTGCAACACAAACCTCATGTAAGCTTATTGAACCTTTAAGGGCTAGAAACATCTATAGCAGACACATGCATTACTATTGTTACACCAAAGGCACCTGCATTAGCGCCACAGTCTTCCAACTACCACACATAGACAGTACAGAGTATAAGAGGTGAATGGAGCTGCCATTATACTCCTACCTATTTTTAAGCCAGAGATTGTATTTTGGTTGTCGTCATGTTGGACCTTGGGAGCCAAAGGTGACCATATTTGGACAACAAATTCAACAAACATTTGCATACATAATTTACATCCTGTTTGTGAAGCTACAATTACAGTCAAGTTATCTAACAGTAAAAAAAAACAAATACGTAATAGTCAATAAATAGAGGCTCTGAGAGTCAGTTTCAACTGGAGAGTAAACTGACCACTATCAACCACTGGTATTTACCGTACAATTGTTTAAATGGTGTAAATATTTTTAAAATGGACCAGAAAATTTAGTAGAATGTGACAATGCAATGATATTTATTAATGTTTTTAGAGTTGACGTAAGGATATGGGAGGCATTTGTGAAATTTTCTTAGTGGTATTACTCATTAAGATTGCCCTCACACTGGCTTGGTTCTTGCCTCCTGCTCCCACCTATTTCACCCCCCCCCACCCCCCTCCAAAAAAACAAAATTCCAAGTGATTATCAAATGAAATTTGGACATCAATGTGTTTTTACAATAGTTGAATGTGAATTACTAGATGTCCTCCAGTCACCAGTTCAAGGCAGGTTTCATTCTGTTCCCCATTGTCAGTATATGCAACATTTGTTGTCAAAGCCATGCAGCCCTTTTTGGCTACATTTAAATACAATTTCCAATTTACTGAAATTACCAAAAATCTTTGAATCTTCCCAGGATTCTGGAGCTGAGCTGCTAAACTTTACTCAGGTAGTAATC
The DNA here is from genome assembly GCF_902148855.1 of Sphaeramia orbicularis. NCBI lineage: Eukaryota > Metazoa > Chordata > Actinopteri > Kurtiformes > Apogonidae > Sphaeramia > Sphaeramia orbicularis. The sequence continues at coordinate 17,110,901 of NC_043972.1, forward strand.
CAGCCTTTGAGCGATAGTGAGGTCCCACAATATTGAAAGCAGGTCTGTGTTTAAGTACTTCCACAGCGAATTAGAAAAACACACAGTCTTTCCCAAATCCTCACCGCAAAGTTAAGAGAGTAGAATGAAACTTTCCCAAATCTTTTCCTTAGAGATAAGATCTAAAACCTAGACCTGTATTGATGGAAATTCCCAGTGTTTTAATGAAGCACTGTGATTCTACGAAAACAGAAGTCTCAAGTATACAGTCACGGAAAAAATTATTAGACCACCTCTTGTTTTCTTCAATTTCTTGTTCATTTTAGTGCCTGGTACAACTAAAGGTACATTTGTTCGGACAAATATAATGATAACAACGATTACACTGGTCAACAACAAATTTATTGTTTAAGTTTTTTGAGCTGATTTAGGATAATTTTGGTGTGCTGAATCCAAAAATCACATTAATTTTGCTCAATCAGGTCAACTTTCTGAACTATGCTACATATTGGCTTTTTAACATTTTTGCTTACATTTATGGGCATTTTCACATCATATGATACAAAATTCTTTCATATTTCTTGCAATAAACGAGTTCTGAAGATTTTACTTTTGCCAGTTTATGATTAATGTTTTTTTTTAATATTACAGGTGAATGAAATGGCTTCGACTAGAAGATCTTGCAAAAATAAGCCTGACGTATTCTGCTACATCTGCGGTGAATACACCATTGTACCTAACAGGAATCCTATTAGAAAATGATTTTTTTTTTTCTCTTAAAACCTATTTTGGGTGAGAACTATATTAAAAAAAAAAAAAAAAAAAATCAACTGATAAAGTCACAAAAATGTAATCAATTTTGTGAGAAGATCAAATTTTTCAAAATCAAATTAGCAAAAAAAACCTGACCTGATTGAAAAAAACAGATGTCATTTTTGGATTTAGCGGTGCAAAATGGTCCTGATTCAGTTGAAAAAGCCTAGACAACTTGCAAAAAACATTTTTTTGTAACCCAGTGTAATAGCTCATAAGAGTTTAATTTCAGAGCCGATATCTATCAATTTTCCATGTTTTCTTGATAATAACCAAAATCACTGAAGTTCTTACAGCATTGTACTGACAAAAACAGTGCTTTTAGGCATTCTATGTTTTCTTTTCTTTCTGTTTTAGTCACATGATACACACAGGAGTTAGTACTTGATGACATAACCATTGTTTCTGATGACTTTTGATGGTCTGATAATTTTATCCACGACTGTATTTGTGTATGGGCAACCAGAGGACATGTATCAACAGTAATTCAGTTAAAGCTATACCGTATGATGTGGCATTTTTACACTTTTCTTTTGTCATCTTAAAATGCTCATAATAAGCATGCGTCAAACTAAAATATAAAAGAAATCCACCAGGTATTGAAACTCAAAAATGTTTAATTCTCATATGGTACTGATAAAAGTCTGACCAATCATTTTAGTCGGTCCGAATGAAATAATTGGTCGAACCTGGCTGAGCCTCCTGTCAATCATCCATTAGGCTACGGCCGTTCAGCATCCGATCCATTATCACGCTCTGCATCTGATATGCGTACCTCTGAATCTGACGCTTCACTCACGCTGCTCCTCCTGTCACGGACCACAGTCTACTGTCTATGATGTGTATGGATAAAACTCAAATGCACATGTGGAAGGAAAAAAACGGATTTATTAACAGAAACAACAACTAAGGGGAACAAACAGGAGTCTGATGAATGAAGGATGGAGTTAAAGTCCGGAAGTCAGCTGTACTGGACTGAACAGATAGGTCTGCAGGAAGCTCAGCTTTTATGACCGCAGTACTGATTCAGGTACATGTACATGGTGTCACACAATGTAGGATTATGTACGATGATAAATGTATGGACTATGAAACCTCAAATGTCCACGGAAAATTCGCGGAGGCCGCGCGTTCACTGTGCGCGTGCTGGGCACCTCATCAGCTGAAGACACTGACCCAGCACTGCACAGACCACACCCTTAAATTCAGGGTCTACTGATGGAACAGGGGCCGCGGCAGGTGGATGATGGATCTGATTACTGAGGGAGGGGTCCACGGACACGCTGAAGTGGACCGAACCTCCACTTCCACCTCCGCTTCCATCACGCGCATCAGGTAAGAGGAAAGTGTCAGAGGTCAATGACACTGAGGGATTTACATGCAGTTCTATCAGGCTGCCCTCCGTGTCGAAATCCGACGCAGAAGGGGTACCCTCTGCGTCAAATAGTGCCGAACGGGGCTATGACCATGCGTCCATTTCTGACGACTTGGGATGAGCGGGCGGGGCTTTGGAGGGAGGCGGGTTGTTCATGTTCAAACTTACTAAGTGCTGTGAGAAATGCCACATCGGTAGGTATAGCTTTAAACAACACCCTTTGTTCCCTATACACTCATACCTGAACTCTATACATCATATCAGTCAAAACACAAACCAAATTAAGTCTCATTTGTATCATACACCCTTTGTTCTCTGTTTCCTCTCATCTCTCTTTCATTTGTGCTCTCAAAGCCTGTTTGTATCAAGGGAAAGACAGCAAGAGAGATGCTGCATAAAAAGATTTGTTAACCTGTATATGAGCCTAAAAATCATACCGATAAAACACCCCCAACCTAAAAATGCATCCACCGTCCAAAGAAAACAGTCGGCATTAAACTGCACTTTTACTTGAATTAAGTTAAATGATCAGAACTGTGGTTTGCAGGAGCATCTTGCAGAAATGTATGAAAATATACAAGCATGAATACATACAAATTAGTCAGGAGAAGTCTCCAAACTCTTTTAATTAGTTCTCAAGGCCCCGGCACTCACTTTGTGATGACTTGCATGGGGGTTTTAAAGGAATGACGTTGCCCCCTAGTGTTTAGAATGTGCAGTGTGGCATTCACATAGATGCACGACAAGAACAGAATGTGTAGCTCAGAGTGAGAGAAAGAGCTGACGAGTGAATACAGTAAAGCCTGGCCTTGTCGAATCGTCATAGGTAAAACAGAACTGAGCTATGAAAACCCACACAGTTCTTGAAATACAACAAATGAACCCACACTTCCACATTTAGTTTGATCATGTGTGCATTTGCAGGTATGATGTTGCTGTTCTCTGCTGTGTTTACATCTGGATGCATCATATAGCAGACGTAGCTGGCAGACTTTCTCTGTAAATTTGATATATTTTGTTGAAATGGGAGCATATGGTCTATTCATTCAGCCATGGACGCTCACTTCCAGCTGTGAATGCACTCTTCATATACATCCTCATATGTTACTATGCAGATATCATTTCTCAGATTCTGTTGTTGTGAAAAAGTTAAGTCATTAGGTTTGACATAGAACTTATCTGAGACAGGTGATTCATCACAGTGAGGAACTGGTATCTTTTTTTTTTTTTTTTTTTTTGTTTATTCCTCTGGGTGTTCTCTTATAGTAGCATTGCAGTTGCAATAGAAAGTTAGAAGACGAAAAAAAAAAAGTAGTGTGAGATACTCCCTGGTAAAATGTCCAAATAAAAGAGGATACACAAGCAAAGGTGTTAGAAAAATGGGCAATGATGACTGGGAGTACAGTTGGTGTCGGCTGCTGCCTTATCGGTACAGACAGCTGCCTGTCAGCCAGCTGAGCCAATAAAAAGGAAAAAAAAAAAAAAAAAAAAAAAGAAAGTTAGAAGACGAAGGAGAAGAAGGTGGTGATGATGATGATTTGAACCCAGAAGTAAAAGACATGAAAAAACAAAAAAGAATATAATAATATTGTGCAGAAATTAATACAATTTCCTGCACGGAGGTACTGAAGAGCATGATTTTAACCCTTTCATGCATACTGGTCACTCCAGTGGACATCTATTCTCCAGCTGTTCTCTTGTATATTCATGGATTTTGTTGTTCTTTTTGTTGTTGTTGTTGTTGTTGTTTTTTTACACATATCTTTATTAAAGTTTTAAGACACTACATATCTTTTCTGACATGAATTGGTAACATTATGCAGATCTCTCCTGAGCATAAACCCCCAGAATCACAAGCCCTCCCCATAGTTTTCACACAATTTATCAGTAAATACATGTTTCTGTGTGTCAAAAATTAAATGTGTGGTGTCCAGCTGAGCTGAGTTTTTGCAACTTCATGAAAAACAGGTTCATAAGATTTTTTTTTTTTCATTATTATTTTCTTTATGTATTTTTAAATTTTTTTTAAATTATTTTTAGTTTATTTAATTTTTTTAAATTTATTTTTCAGAAGAAAATTTTCAATCGCATTGTTTTTTTCATGCCTAAAGAGGAATTAAAACACTCAGGAGAAAATTTTGATTCAGGTTCTCATAATTCGTGCATGAAAGGGTTAAAAAATAAAATAAAATCTTTGACAAGCTTAGGTTTATTAAAAAAAAAAAAAAAAAGGATGTGCCAGAAACAGCAGTGTACTCATGTTTAATGCTTGTATAATGTTTATCTGTTTCTTTGCTTTAACCTGATTATTTTCTTTCCTATACCTCAGTTTTGTATGTAAAAGGTCATTGTCTCTCCATTCCTCTCTGTATTTAACTTTTCATAAAAGCCCATCTAGGGACCAGTGCTGCAAATTAGCTTTTGCTACAAGCACTATGATGCATGCATGGGATTGCTGTGTTACAGTTGGTCTATGTCTTTTGTATCTGTCCCTATCAAATAAACCAAATAAATAAATAAATAAATAATCTCTCCAGAGTTGGCCCATTTTTCACCGTTCCACAAATATTAGCATGGATAGAGTCCTCCACCGAAGTGACAACAGCTCACAGATCTCAGCATCTCCCCAGTTCAACATCTTTCTGGTCACGTCGATATGTTTGTTTACTAGGAATGCACCGATACCACTTTTTTCCACACCGAGTACGAGTACTTACATTTGAGTACTTGCCGATACCAAGTACCGATACGAGTACTTAATAATCCCATTCCAGTTCTTAGTTCCTTTTGTAAATGTGCTTTATTGTCGTTGTCATTAGTCTGACTGGAACAAAGTGCTGCTACTGACATTTAATGTGTTGGAATGAGCGTTTCTCAATTAATCCACCAGGGGGCGCCGCTCTTAATTAACCATACTGGACAAATACCACGAAGAAGAGTAAAGTTTTTTGAGAAGAAGAAGAAGAAAGTCAGTAATGACAAACATGGAGATGACAGAGGCAACACTAATGTGATACTAATATTGCAGCGTTTTCACTGGTAAGGTTTAACAGTTTAGCTTCAGCAGGAAGAGAAAAGAGAAACGAGTGTTAATTTTTGTTTTCACTTCTGCTGGTGGCGGTCCGCACCGCTCCGTACTCCCGCTGGTATTCTCTTTCTGTTTATGCATCCGCAAGCACCTGGTAAACAATGTACACAGAGGACGGACAGAACGCTCTGTCCGTATCTGTCTGTGTCTTTAACGTTACTTGCAGTCAGCGTTACTTTTATCACCATCATTTATTTTGAAAAATCTCCACACTCTTCACACCCCCCACACATTATTCCACCGCTGCGTGCCTGCTGCACTGTACTGTGAATGTCACACGGCCGTAAGTGGTACCGGTGCGTTTGTATCGGATATCTTTTACGAGTTTGAGTACGAGTACACACACTGAGTATCGGAGCCGATGCCGATACTCGTATCGGTATCGGTGCATCCCTACTGTTTACTGTACCCCCCGGCATGGGGGTCGCACAAGCAATACGTCATCAAAATGTCACAACTTGGTTGCAGAACGAGAGGTGTACCTTTTACATAGAGTTCCAGAATCATGATTCCAACTTTATCACGGCTCTGTTACTACCTCCAAAGGAGTTACAGAGGTGGGACCAAATGATCCACCATTTTGTTTACACAGACGTTCTGGAATAAAGATGAAATATTCCCAGAACAGAAGTGCTGTGTAAAAGGGGCTTAACCAAAGCACTTTTATTGGATGAACCAAAGAACTTACAGGAGCCAGGGTGGAAGCTCTAGTGTTTAATCACAACATCCTGGTTTTTGCATAATCACCATCCAATCCAACAACATCCTTCCTGTTGAGAAGAAAACAAAAAAATGAGCAGATCCTTCAACTACAAATGATGTTGAGTTTACATGTCCATGGTTTGCAGAAACATACAATGGTAACATATTATTCTGATGACTGGAATGTATTTCTTCGTCATTTGGACTGAAAAGTAGAAGAATTGAATGCTTTTGGCTGAATGGCAGACTATAGTTTCATTAACACAAAGTCCATCCGTAGCCACTTTTACACAGAGATCCCGGAAAAAGGCAAGATGGTGATCCCAGCTTTTTTCCACCATTGACCGATTTCCACAGCCAAGCCAAAGGAATAAGAGAGGTGAGACAGGCTGGACTTTTACACAGTGGACCTGCATTCCAGAATCAAAGGGGTGGTGACGCAGCGCAGCGTATAGTGTGACGTACAACTTCCACATCGGAAATACCCCAAGCATAGCGATGCTAACCTATCACCGTTCCACAGATGTTAGCATGGGTAGAGTCCTCCACCTGAAGTGACAACGGCTCACGGATCTCGGCGTCCCCCATTTCAACATCTTTCTGATCGCGTTGATATGTTTGTTTACTGTACACGGCCCATGCTCGTCTTTTTAAAATCCCTCCAGCGCGGGGGTCGCACACACAATACGCCACCAAAACGTCACACCTTGGTTGCGGAACAAGAGGTATTCCTTGTCGAACAGAAGTGCTGTGTAAAAGGGGCTTAAACAAAGCACTTTTATTGGATGAACCAAAGAACTTACAGGAGCCAGGATGGAAGCTCTAGTGTTTAATCGCAACATCCTGGTTTTTGCATAATCACCATCCAATCCAACAACATCCTTCCTGTTGAGGGGAAAACAAAGTAGCAGATCCTTCAACTACAAATGATGCTGAGTTTATATGTCCATAGTTTGCAGAAACATACTATGGCAATATACACTGAACAAAAATATAAATGCACGACTTTTGTTTTTGCTCCCATTTTTCATGAGCTGAACTCAAAGATCTAAAATTTTTTCTGTGTACACACAAGGTTTATTTCTCTCAAATATTGTTCACAAATCTGTTTAAATTTGTGTCTGGGAAAACTTCTCCTTTGCTGAGATAATCCATCCACCTCACAGGTGTGGCATATCAAGATGCTGATTAGACAACACGATTATTGCACAGGTGTGCCTTAGGCTGGCCACAATAAAAAAAAAAAACCTCTAAAATGTGCAGTTTTATCACACAGCACAATACCACAGATATCACAAGTTTTGAGGGAATATGCAGTTGGCATGCTGACTTCAGGAATCTCCACCAGAGCTTTTGCCTGTGAATTGAATGTTCATTTCTCTACCATAAGCCATCTCCAAAGCTGTTTCAGAGAATTCATGAAGAAGACTGTGTGAGGAAAATGGTGGTCACACCAAATACTGACTGGTTTTCTGACCCCCCTGGACCACCCAATACAGTAAAAGTGCACATTTTAGAGTGGCCTTTTATTGTGGCCAGCCTAAGTCACACCTGTACAATAATCCTGCTGTCTAATCAGCATCTTGATATGCCACACCTGTGAGGTGGATGGATTATCTCAACAAAGGACAAAGGACAAGTGCTCCCTAACACAGATTTAGACAAATTTAGAAACAATATTTGAGAGAAACAGGCCTTTTGTGTACATAGAAAAAGTTTTAGATTGTTGAGTTCAGCTCATGAAAAATGGGAGCAAAAACAAAAGTGATGCATTTATATTTTTGTTCAGTGTATTATTCTGTGACTGGAATGTACATTTCTTCTTCTACTTTTCAGTCCATTTGAAAAAGTGAATGCTTTTGGCTGAATGGCGAACTAGTTACATTAACACAAAGCCCATCCATGGCTCCACTGCCGTCGCTGTTTGACTGACAAGAGGTTTCCATCAAGTGTTCACTAAAGCAGCTCACATGACATAGATATGAAACATGAAGCAGGGTTTTGAAGGACTAAGATAGCAAGACATTTTAAAAAGCAATGATGCCCACAGAAGTTGTCTTCATTGGTAACACATCCAGTCTGTATTTTGTCTGCTGTACGTGTCAAACGTAAGAGTTGGACACGAAGACTGATTAACTCCCAATATGAGAACTTCTCTCCAGTGTAGCTGACAGACAAGCTGTCATAACACTCGTAGTTGGAGCTCCAAACTTAGGATCTCCTGTTAAGACACCACACAGTGGATATTTCACACCAGACTCCTTCTGTTCCTCCCTCTTCCTTTCTGGGCAGAGTATAGAAGATGGAGGGGGAGGACGGGATTGGAGGAGGGATGCCATCTTCTCCAATCAGCTGTGCAATCAGACGCCTGCTCAGATCCTGACAGTGACAAATATGGCTTTTAATGTCCCGCTGCTCCATGTTAATTGCATTTTTCGGAGCAATTTAGACGAGCTTCACGCAGAGCACTCGTTGGCGTAACAATTAACACCAAACAGACTTATGGTATATTGCTCACGTAGCTCATGAAGTGTGTAGAAGTACAGACACAGTAAGAGGGTGACGTGGCTTTGAGTCCAGGGAAGGTCTGGCTGCTGCTGGGCTGTCAACACCCTGACAGATCTGAAGAAGATTTGTCTGCAAAGCTTTTGTCTGGGGATAGTGTAATCTGGTCTGAAAACTGTCTTCTTTACATTTTTCAACAAGTGGAATCTTTTATGCCTATGAGGACTCGTTCTGAAAGTGTGGAATTCTCTTCTTACTGAAATGTCTTGGGTGAATATGAATGAATGCAATTTGATACGGCATGTCTTTCAAAACTCAGAACAAAAAAACCTTGAAAAGACTAGTAAATAAAAGTAGTATATTGTGACTAGGGATATAACGATTACCGGTATAACGATAAACTGCGGTAAAATTGCAGACGGTTAGTATTACCGTTTAAATTCTAATTATCATGATAACCGTATTTGATTACCGCACTTTTAGGGGGAAAAAAAAAAAACGCTTATGTAAAGATCTGCTTTTATGTCAAATATTTGAGTGTAGTTTTAATTTATTACAATTTTAATTGTATATACCTAATATTTGGAACCAATATTCACTTTTAAAGTCTTTGAAAAGGTTTGTTAAGCATTTTTGTGTTATTTATGCAATAACGTATATGCATTTTTCAAATTGGATTTTATATTTTTTTGTGTTTTTTTTGCCACTTTAACCCTCCGGTATCTCATCCACCAACGCCCTTACTAAGCACCAAGTGTGCCTTTTTGGCACACTTGTGGAATAATGTAAAAAAAAAAAAAAAATTCATACAGTTTGTTTTTAATTCTTTTACACTTTTTTCTATATCATCAACTTGAGCCATAAATAAACATACCAAATACTCAATAATTGTCACATTTTTTAACCCTTTAAATGCTGTGTTTGTAATGTAAACAAACCATTTTTTTTTTGATGCAAAAAACACAAAAAATTATTATTTTTTCAATATACTACATAAAAAGTGGATTACATATTATTTAATTTTTGCAGCCTGGTATATGTCAATGATTAACTCAAACATTGGTTAATTTGCATTATTATTTTTGGCGCTAGGTCAAATGTACAAAAATACAAGCATCTGTCACCAAGTGTGCGTAAAATGCACATCTTTGAATAAAACTATTAAATATTATATTTTGATTTATTTTTCTGCTTTAATTTGATTTTATTTTTGTAAATCAAGGTCAGTCCTAATCATACATATCAAATGGAAGAAATACAGTGATCCCTTATTTTTTGCGGTTAATGGGGACCAGCGCCCCCCACGAAAATTGTAAATCCGCGAACTAGAGCCGGAGCCCCCTGAGCCTATCCTAGACCTAGTTACATGTATGTATGTATCTATAAATAGTATATAAGTACTGCAAATGTAATAATTATGAAATAAATGAGAAATATATATATATAAAAGAAAACAATGATTAGTACATGTATACATGCATATATATATAGATCGGATACATGTACATGTACGTACTGTAAAACATCTGAAAGAAAAGAATGTAGAAAGTAAACAAAACACACACACGTGCATACGTACTAACAGCTGATACGTACTCTCTCCTCTCTTCATTCGTGACGCTTATCCATCGTATACGTACACACGCACATCTACTCCCAGCTCTCTTTTCCTCTCATACGCACAAGAAACGAATCAGTTCTCTCTCTCTCTCTCTCTTTGGTCTCGAGCATCAACACACACAAACACACGTACATGGGCATGCATGAACTGTTTCGCTGGCAGCTGCGGCCTCTCGTCTGCTGTGGGGTGGATTTTCGCGGAATTTCCGTGATTTTTTCTTGATTTTTTATTTTTGATGAATATTTCTGAAAAATCCGCGAATAACTAAAACCGCGGAACTTAAAGCGCGAATTGGCAAGGGATCACTGTAGTGCGTTTTAGGCACACTTGGGAGACAGATGCTAGTCATGTAATTTCCTTTTGTTTACAATGTGCAAATTTTAGTTGGTGGCCAGAATTTTAAAGATCATGCAAAAATGAAAAACTTTTAAATTCTAACCTTATTTAAATTGTGAAAAATAATATGAAGTTTTTTAACACAAAGTGCAAAGTGTGCCTAAAAGGCGCACCTGGATACCGGTGGGTAAATGTCCTCTAAACAACATGGAAACACTATGCCCATGTGTTTATAAATTATGAGTGCCTGTATGTGCCCATATGTGCAGGGCAAAACTGTGGTGTTGATGCCGTGCTTGTTTAGTGGAATGAAGTAACCCAGAAGCGCACCCTGAGGGGCTCCAGGTCCTGATTGGTGCACTGGGCTCCATAGGGGGTGCGTTCTCCCTGCTTTTCTCCTCTTAATGAGCAGATATAGAACAGGTGAGGAAGAGGAGTCGAACTGCGGGGAGAGGAGGATGGAGAATGCAGCAGGCATATGAGGAGATGACTGCAGATACAAACTGAGGGAACGTGGATCTATAGCCAGTGGGAAGAATGGAAGGAGTCTGCTGAAGAGTTCTGGGACAGCTGCAGGACCTTTAAATGGACTTTGGCCTCTCTTTGGATGCATATCGTATGCACAGACTGTTTAATTTTTTTTTTTTTTTTCTACTTCCGTGCTCTTTTGGTGTTTTAATTAGATTTTAACAATTGTAAAATAAATCATCCTCCCTTTCAAATTTCCATCCTGTTTGGGTTTCCTGAATAAAAACCATTATAATTCTACCCCACTCTCTACATTCTCACAAAGCCTGTTATACTATACAGGGTGGGGAAGCAAAATTTACAATATTTTGAGGCAGGGATTGAAAAGACAGTGTATGACCAACTAGTTTATTGAAAGTCATGAGAATTTATTTACCACAAGAAAATTGACATAATAGAAAATGTTTTTATTCTATGTGTCCTCCTTCTTTCTCAATAACTGCCTTCACACGCTTCCTGAAACTTGCGCAAGTGTTCCTCAAATATTCGGGTGACAACTTCTCCCATTCTTCTTTAATAGTATCTTCCAGACTTTCTTGTAATAGTTTTGCTCATAGTCATTCTCTTCTTTACATTATAAACAGTCTTTATGGACACTCCAACTATTTTGGAAATCTCCTTTGGTGTGACGAGTGCATTCAGCAAATCACACACTCTTTGACGTTTGCTTTCCTGATTACTCATATGGGCAAAAGTTTCTGAAAAGGTATGGATAATAGTGTTAGGTATGATTATGACATCAATATATGTTTGGTTTCAAAACAATTGACGTAGTGCCTGCTGAGAAAAAACAACTAAATGTTCATTGTAAATTTTGCTTCCCCACCCTGTATGTATCTGTACATCTTTGAATAATCCTAAATACAATGTACAAATCCTTTAATGATGTAGTTCTTGGAGTATATATTTTTTTTTTGTGAAGCCGTGGGGTTGAGCCTTAGGTTTCTATAGAAGTCCACTAGTGCCAGTGCTGGTCTTGGCAGTCTGCCCGTGGCTCTTCAACCAGACTGTTGACTCAGCCTATTTGATTTCCAGAGCATAATAGCATTTAGTTCAGTTTCAGTTTACTCTGATTACTTACACCCTAGGTTAATCTGTTTTCAGATCAGGCAGTGGTGCGAGAAGACTCAACACTCCATTCACATGACTGGGGGCCAGTTAAAGTTGGATATAATTCAACTAGTAGCAGATGTCATAAATCTAACTAAACATTTACACCAGCATAACATAAATGGGTTTTTAGTTTTTTTATTGAGCTAGTATTTCAACATATTATGCCTTAGTGACCAAGGTTAGTGTTGTTAAGCTACTTTCATGCCCCTTTTAAATTGCCCCTTGGGGATAAGTGAAGTGTATTGAATTGAATTAAATTGAAATGATGATAACTTGAATTGAAAAAAAAAAAAAATTGTTAACTGAAATAAATAAAAACTATAATTAAAAGAAAAAACGATAACTGAAACTGTATTGTGTGCTTACAAAACTAACTAAAACGTATAAAAATTATTAATAAAATTCCCTTTGTTTTCATCTTAGTCAACGTTGGATTAATATGAAATCGATTTATTTCGCTCGAGCAATTTTAGCTAGTGGCACTATACGGCACTTCACAGTCCATCACTTTTTGTCACTTGTCATTTAGAGTCGTCTTCTTGTCCCCACTCTACCTGGAAACATGGAGACTAAAGTTGGGGGAAAGCAGCAGAGTCCTGTCTGGGATTCATTTGAATACAACGGAGAGGAAGATAAAAGACATGAAAAAACTAAACTAAAACTAAGCATTTAGAAAAAAACAAAAACTAATAAAAACTAGCAAACCTGCTCTAAAAACTTATTAAAACTAACTGAATCACAGAAAAAAAGCCAAAACCAAATATATGTAAAACTGTTATTAAAAATCCAAAACTATTATCACCTCAACATGATATCTTGAATTGCGTACAGATAACACGCCAATTAAAAGTGTTATAAGCTTTCAGTGTGTACGTTTACGCTGCGTAATATAGCACGCCATATGCGTGATTAGCAGTTAAATTTAGGGATAGAGTTAGGTTTAGGGTTAGCAATTAGCGCAATTAGTGGCTAGCGCGATTAGCAGTTAGGGTTAGCATGATTAGCGGTTAGGGTTTGTTGAGCCGCATTATGTAATAAATTCCCATTTTGTAATAAAAGTTCAAAATGTAATAAGAATGTCATGTCATCTTGTAATAAAGCCGCATTATGTAATAAACTGACGCATTTTGTAATAAACTACCTCAATGCATTATGTAGAAATTTTTTTCGCATTATGTAGTAAGTTATTACAATTTGAGAAACTTATTACAAAATGCACTTGACACATTTTTATTTTCATCTTTAAACTGTGTGGTTAAAGTTCTGATTACATTACCTGTAGCTCCTGTGACTAATTTCTTCTAAATTGCTCTGAAATTATTTTAATTTGGATTGTTATTACATAATGAACCATGTTATTAAATTTTTTTAAAAATAAAAATGGGTCAAATGCATTTGTAATAAATTTCTCAAATTGTAATAACTTTATACATAATGTGAAAAAATTTACTACATAATGCGTTGACGTAGTTTATTACAAAATGCGTCAGTTTATTACATAATGCGGCTTTATTACAAGATGATGTGACATTCTTATTACATTTTGAACTTTTATTACATAATGGAGATTTATTACATACACGATTAGTGGGTAGCACATTGACACACCATCAAATGGTGTCAAATAACATGCAAAAGGACAAAAATGCGTTCATATAGCACGCCAAATGCTATAAACTGGCATCACAACACGATTTCATGAGATCAGTCTGACAACCTTGTTAGTGACATGGAGAGACAGTCAACATGTTGCTGAATGACAGTTGACAGTTACGGAAGTAAAGATGTCATCAATAAATGCACATGAGAAGCAACTATGCAGCAGAAACCTGCATTAGTGTTGTCATAAAGACCACCTGAACAAAGACCGAGTCATGACCAAGACCAGACTATATAAAGGCCGAGACGAGGCTTTTGTAACCCAGGTCTCCTAAATGCAATTTGGGAAATGTATTATTATATAATTTCTAAAATGAATGAAGTATGCAATAAGGTGACAGGAACTGTAAATATTGCCATTGTGTTTATTTATTTCATTTTTTGTGTGTTCCTGCGCTACCTGAGTAGTCGATCCCTGTCATTGTATCGCCAGTCAGAGCAGGTGTGAGACGTAAAATGGAAGTAATGACAACAGGTAGAGGAAGCAGGAGAGAGCTATGGCAGTAGCGTGAGACACCGAGTGAGAGACCTGGTAAATACCCAGAGAGCAAAGAGATACTGGGACGGATCTGGAACAGAATCGCACCCTGACTTGGCCCATAACCATTTGGCAGATCCATCCCGGTGTCCAAACACACATGGGGCCAAAACAGGTACTGCTCTGCGAAATGGATCTTCTACAGAAATGGTACAGCTCCGTTCAATCACATCTAGAATATACACAAGAATCATGTTGGCCCAGATTTGTATTACGACTCTGGTCCAGATTCATATTACGATTCTGGTCCAGATCAGCATTACAACTTTGAAAAGCAGTCTTGGTTGTGTGATGGGAGACTGTTCTGGGCCGAATCCATAAGCCAGCACAACTCCGGAACTGCTAGAGAGAGCTGAAAGACGGATCAGATGCAGATTTGGTCCCAAGACAGAAAATGGATGTGAGCTATAAATGGATGTAAAGGCTTTAATGTGGATCCAGCCCAAAGGTAATTGCTAGCTGGGTAACCTCCTGTTTTAACCACTTATCTTCGCCACATTTATGTTCTTGTATAGATGTGTTCTTCGCTATGGTTATACACTATATTGCCAAAAGTATTGGCTCGCCCATCCAAATAATCCGAATCAGGTGTTCCAATCACTTCCATGGCCACAGGTGTATAAAATCCAGCACCTAGGCATGCAGACTGCTTTTACAAACATTTGTGACAGAATGGGTCGCTCTCAGGAGCTCAGTGAATTCCAGCGTGGAACTGTGATAGGATGTCACCTGTGCAACGAATCCAGTCGTGAAATTTCCTGGCTCCTAAATATTCCACAGTCAACTGTCAGCTGTATTATAAGAAAGTGGAAGTGTTTGGGAACGACAGCAACTCAGCTCCCAAGTGGTAGGCCATGTAAACTGACGGAGCGGGGTCAGCGGATGGTGAGGTGCATTGTGCGAAGTGCAGTGGTGTAAAGCACACCGCCACTGGACTCTAGAGCAGTGGAGGCGCCTTCTCTGGAGTGACCAATCCCGCTTCTCCATCTGGCAATCTGATGGACGGGTCCAGGTTTGGCGGTCGCCAGGAGAACGATACTTGTCGGACCGCATTGTGCCAAGTGTAAAGTTTGGTGGAGGGGGGATTATGGTGTGGGGTTGTTTTTCAGGAGCTGGGCTTGGCCCCTTAGTTCCAGTGAAAGGAACTGGGAATGCTTCAGCAGACCAAGACATTTTGGACAATTCCATGCTCCCAACTTTGTGGGAACAGTTTGGAGCTGGCCCCTTCCTCTTCCACCATGACTGTGCACCAGTGCACAAAGCAAGGTCCATAAAGACATGGATGACAGAGTCTGGTGTGGATGAACTGGACTGGCCTGCACAGAGTCCTGACCTCAACCCCATAGAACACCTTTGGGATGAATTAGAGCGGAGACTGAGAGCCAGGCCTTCTGTCCAACATCAGTGTGTGACCTCACAAATGCGGTTCTCGAAGAATGGTCAAAAATTCCCATGAACACACTCCTAAACCTTGTGGACAGCCTTCCCAGAAGAGTTGAAGCTGTTATAGCTGCAAAGGGTGGACCCACGTCATATTGAACCCCATAGACTAGGAATGGGATGGCACTGAAATTCATATGCGAGTCAAGGCAGGTGAGCAAATACTTTTGGCAATATAGTGTATATGTCCATTGAGGGCGAGAGAGAGAAAAGGAGGTAGAAAGGAACTGAACTCCCAAATTGGTGAGTTGTACTGTTGTTGCCGTTAGCCACCCGCTAATGCTAACTACCTAATTAAATAGCACTTCCTACACTTTCAAAACCTAGAAAAAGGCAAGGAGAAACTGAGTCCAGACTAAATACACAACAAAGGCATTACAGCAAACAAGTCCGACAAATTTGGCACAATGACATGAAGTGAGGGGTGAGCAGGTACTAGGAGACGGCCAGTGGGAAGTAGAACCAAGAAACGCCAACTAGTTTTATATCAAAAAGAAACGCATGGGATATGTTTTTTGAGTGATAGCAATGGTGTCCGCGACAGTAAAGGTTGACGTCCTCTTTTCAGGACAATGGTAAACAAAATGTCCTTGTGACTGAGGTGAGACCAAACCCTCCAAAAACGGATCTAGAGTATCAGAAAACTGGCATGCCCACAGATTTACCTGACAATACAATATCCAGAAAGAAAACAGCTCTTGTATTGTGCACAGAATAATAACTACAATACAGCATGAAAACAAAAGGCTTCAAACAACCAGCGCTGATGTACAACTCATATTTACAATCAAAGAGAAAAGATTGGTGGGAAAAATAACTGCACAGTGATTTTGACAAGTAGTTGCGGTCTATTCATTTCTGTTAAGGCTGTAGATTGTACAGTAGGTTTGGAGAATTGGATTTGGAATGACAAAGTTACTTCTTGTGTATTTCATAGAATACTATTCCTATAGAAATTCATAATCACTACCAATTTAAAAGTCACTACAGTGTCTGGGTCTGGAGATCTCTGATAGACTTTTTATTTTTAATTATCAGATTAAAGGGGTTCAACTGTGGAATACTGCTAATTTAAAACTTAAGTAATGTACTTCCTTTGTTATGTTCAAAAAAGCTTAATATGCATCTATATTTCAGAATAATGGATGTAATTGGGAAAAAAAAAAAAAAAAAAAAAAAAAAAAAAAAAAATATATATATATATATATATATATATATATATATATATATATATATATATATATTTATACTCAACAACAAAAGAAATGCAAGTTTTGGTCGTTAATTTAGGCAAGAGTTCAGCTGTCGTGTTGAGTTGTCAACCGAGATACACATTAAAATAAGTGAGTTGTAACCATTGGAGCGTGTGTTTGGAGGTAAACACGACCACGAGTGGTGTTGAGCACATGTACAAAGTATCGGAGGTGAGGTACGTTTTGAGTGATATGGTAGTGGGAGCAACAAATGGGAGTGGCAATTCCCTTTGTTTATCTGGGGGCCATAAAAAGAAATGATAAGATTCAAAAGTTACTGCATTACCACGATGCCTCGCCTTAACGATAATCTGAGAGAACGCGTCATTGGTATGCTTGATGCTGGTTTAACGGCTTGCAACGTTACCAGACGTCTGCAAGTGCACGAGTCCACCATCAGTAGGCTGAGGACACGATTCCGTGACACAGGGACCACTCGGGACAGACCAAGATCCGGAAGACCACGTGTGACCACCCATAATCAGGATCGCCATATTCGCTTGGCCCACCTCCGTGACCATCAACTCAGTGCTCATGGACAGCAAGAGAGACCCACTGTAAATTTCACAGCTGGATATAAATATCTCATATGAAAGCAATATTCATAATCAAACTCCCATATAAACCAATACCGAAACATACCTGCATTTCTTTTGTTGTTCAGTACATATATATATATATATATATATATATATATATATATATTTTTTTTTTTTTTTATTTTTTTTATTTTTTTTTTTTTTAATTTATATACAGGGTGGGGAAGCAAAATTTACAATATTTTGAGGCAGGGATTGAAAAGACAGTGTATGACCAATTAGTTTATTGAAAGTCATGAGAATTTATTTGCCACAAGAAAATTGACATAATAGAAAATGTTTTTATTCTATGTGTCCTCCTTCTTTCTCAATAACTGCCTTCACATGCTTCCTGAAACTTGTGCAAGTGTTCCTCAAATATTCGGGTGACAACTTCTCCCATTCTTCTTTAATAGTATCTTCCAGACTTTCTCGTAATAGTTTTGCTCATAGTCATTCTCTTCTTTCCATTATAAACAGCCTTATGGACACTCCAACTACTTTTGAAATCTCCTTTGGTGTGACGAGTGCATTCAGCAAATCACACACTCTTTGACGTTTGCTTTTCTGATTACTCATATGGGCAAAAGTTTGTGAAAAGGTATGGATAATAGTGTTAGGTATGATTATGACATCAATATATGTTTGGTTTCAAAACAATTGACGTAGTGCCTGCTGAGAAAAAACAACTAAATGTTCATTGTAAATTTTGCTTCCCCACCCTGTATTATTTCAGTTATATTGTATTTTTTAATTCTTTTTTTTTTGTGTATTGTTCATTTCGGGGGAGGTATTCATATAAGCCTTCTTTTTGGCTTCTAACCTCTCCTGCACAATTTTGTTACTTGTTTGAATGTTGTTTTTTCTATTGCTGTTTTATTTTGTGCAAATAAATAAAAACAAAACAAAACAAAACATAGATTTAGTCAGTTAAATGGTAGGCTATCATTATTGGCATCTGTTGAACTAACTTAAACAATAATCTAAACTCTATTAACACCCACCTGACCCACGCACTTAACGCTATATAATACAATGAGAACTTCCTTACGCTATTATCATCTCACGTCAATATTCTACGTCTATCTTTCATGCGCATAATTGCTTCCATGCTTACTGCTCAAAAGGCACTATTAAAGAAATATATACTGAACAACAAAAGAAACGCAAGTATGTTTCGGTATTGGTTTATATGGGAGTTTTATTATGAATATTGGTTTCATATGAGATATTTATATCCAGCTGTGAAAGTTACAGTGGCAGTACATTGAATTGTGTCCATGAGCACTGAGTCGACGGTCACAGAGATGGGCCAAGCGAATATGGCGATCCTGATTACGGGTGGTCACACGTGGTCTTCCGGATCTTGGTCTGTCCCGAGTGGTCCCTGTGTCATGGAATCGTGTCCTCAGCCTACTGATGGTGGACTCGTGCACTTGCGGACGTCTGGCAACGTTCCGAGCCGTTAAACCAGCATCAAGCATACCAATGGCGAGTTCTCTCAGATTATCGTTAAGGCGAGGCATCGTGGTAATGCAGTAACTTTTGAATCTTACCATTTCTTTTTATAGCCCCCGGATAAACAAAGGGAATTGCCACTCCCATTTTTTGCTCCCACTACCATATCACTCAAAACGTACCGCACCTCCGATACTTGTACACGTGCTCAACACCACTCGTGGTCGTGTTTGCCTCCAAACACACGCTCCAATGGTTACAACTCACTTATTTTAATGTGTATCTCAGTTGACAACTCAACACGACAGCTGAACTCTTGCCTAAATTAACGACCAAAACTTGCGTTTCTTTTGTTGTTCAGTATACTTACAAAATATGACTCACTTCTGCCTGGGGGAGCACAAGTCGATGGGCATTTAAACTGTGAAAACGCTTAGGGGCATGCTCAGTAGTGCTAGGTAGCTCAACTCGACAGGTAGGGTGTTTCGACAGGACAACGGCAGTAAAGCGGCAGAAACACGGCTGGTTAAAAAACCCACAAAAGTCATTGATCTGTATCTTCATCTTCTTTCTGCTCATTGAAACCACTGTAGCCATCTTCTGCAGTGTTCTTCAGTTGAACAGCCTCAAAGTCTCCGTCACACACCTTCTCAGTATCTCCTCCGTTGTTGCTCAGTGTCACTTCCGTGGTGCAGCTCTATTTCCTTCTTAGACGAATCTATTGCTTTTAACTTAAAAGCTGCAAAATATGCATTTCTTTGTGTTTTCCATGATGAGAATTTGTGCATGACATGCAAAATGATTGTTAAAAGTTAAGCTTAAAACTTCTCCTCTTCATCACCTCTTCCACCTGTCTGTCTCACTTTTGCGCTTCCTGCTAGAGCGCCCCCTGGTGGCTGTTAGCCCGTATAAATCTATACTCGAGCTGCATCGCTGTATAAGCCGCAAGGTTTAAAACGAGAAAAAAGTAGCAGCTTATAGTCCGGAAAGTACGGTAATCTATAAACTAATGATTTGATTTTGATGGGACCTTTGCTAAATAATTCAAATATGTTCGTGTGTTCAGACTAGGGCTGTGCAATTAATCGAAATTCAATTACAATTTCGATTATTACACGCAATGATTACAAAAATTATGTAATCGAGAAAAAACGATTATTAATTTTGAGTTGTTTTAATTCACGCGCACGCAAGCTACCATGAGCTGCTCTGCCCCGCCCCCCTCTAAGCTACAGCTGCCTGCTAGCCGGCAGGTCCACCCCAAGAGGACAGTTGTACCTAGTGGTCTGGAAAAATAGCAGGAGAATCGCAGCAGAAGTGCTTGGTAAACAAAAAAGGCAAGTCAGATTCAATTGTA
The DNA here is from genome assembly GCF_902148855.1 of Sphaeramia orbicularis. Classification (NCBI taxonomy): domain Eukaryota; kingdom Metazoa; phylum Chordata; class Actinopteri; order Kurtiformes; family Apogonidae; genus Sphaeramia; species Sphaeramia orbicularis. The sequence goes on from NC_043972.1 coordinate 17,131,244, forward strand.
TGGAATCACTTTGGGTTTGATGAAGAGCAAAAACCCATTACGTGCAAAAAGTGTTTCGTACTTGTGTCCGCACCGACCGGTAACACAGCAAACCTTTTTAACCATCTAAAGTTTAACCACCGTGACCTTTATCATAATCTTATGAAAAACTAAAACACATAAAAAAAAAAAAACTCCGTCTACAGCTTCGTCCGCAATGCAATCTTCGGGCCTTTCTAAACTGAATGACGAATGACAAGGAATAACGAATGACCATGTAAGATTTGGCATAACCACTGCTCCTTTGCCATTCGGAATAGTTTGCATGGAATGACAGCTATAATGGGAACGACAGATGACTTCGAATAACGGAAAACGACGTGCCGGTTTACTGGCTGGCTGGCCGGCCCCTAGTAAATATAGTGAACAGAATATGGAAGTAACAGCATTTATCCCCTGAAGTTAGCTGTCGGTGTAGTCCTAGCCTCAGCTGGAAGTGAAGCTCCAGAGAGCTGCGCGAGCCCATCTAACTTGATTTTCAAAATAAAAGCGCTTCCGTATCAACTTTACGGGACTAAAGTATCCACTGTCGTCTTCCTGATATATTAGAGCCAAGGCATTACGTATGTGACGTGACATTTCTATACGCACTGTTGTCGATCAAGTTGGAATACAATGTTTTTATCTCTTCCCATGAAATTAATGTGGTATTGTAATTTATTCTTGATAAAGTGTAACTGGATGCAGTCGGTATGTAATCATTGCAGCAGGTCAAAGGTGATTACTGATGTGTATAAGTAGGAAAAAAGGGGGAATGTATCTGAAAACGTTATTCGCAGTCATCTGTCGTTCCCATTATAGCTGTCATTCCACGCAAACTATTCCGAATGACAAAGGAGCAGTGGTTATGCTAAATCTTATGTGGTCTTTGCCAAATCTTACGTGGTCATTCGTTATTCCTTGTCATTCGTCATTCAGTTTAGAAAGGCCCACAATCTTCAGTCTCCGAAACTCTTTACGCTGCAACTCCCATATTAACCTAACTGAAACCTCACGGAACGCCACTGAATTTACTATGTTTCATACTACACTGAACATACTTGAATTTATAATTTGCACTTTACGTGATTTTTTTTTTTTTATTGCTCCAGTTCTATGGCAAGTCTAGAGCAGTTTAATCCCAGTGCACTATTTACAAAAAGAAACATACTTGAATTTACAGTATACTTATTTTGCATTCAAAGATTTTTTTGTTTCGTACAAAAGTGAACATACTTTGTTTTAATGGTTAAAAGCTTTATTTATATTTAAAGAGTATATCTTACATTGTTTTGCAAGAAAAAAATAAACAACTTTAAGGTTAACAAATAATCGTTTTTAATAATCGTGATTTCAATTATTGCTAAAATAATCGTGATTTTTTTTTTTTTTTTCTATAATCGAGCAGCCCTAGTTCAGACGTCCCAATCCAAAGCATGAGGTTGGGATTGCAGAGCCATTTTTAGTGGTGTTGCCAATTATTAGAATAAAATACCTAACCATATGATTGTAGGGTGCAGTTATTGTTCTTCACATCAAGAAGCAGCAGTCAGTGTGGGTTCTTTTCTGTGGAGACATACGCCTTCACAGGTTAATGGTTCAATATAAATCACCCGTGGGTCTGAATGTGACAGTGAATTGCTGTTTGTCTGTCCCAGGTAGATTCAGGTTCTGCTGATCAGGTGTGAGTGGATGCACCTGTAGTTCCACCACAGCTGAAGGTCATAGTCCTGACTGGGTGTGGATATAAGGAGGCTGAAACCCACTGTTCAGGTTGGTTCTGACCTCCGAGGAACCCAGATCTCTGTTTTGATCTCCTTGTATTGGCCTTAAAAGAAAAGAAAAGACCAACATTGCATTCTGATTTATTTTGTTGCCCCACTCACCCACCTACCTACCTACCTACCCCCATTTAACTTCTAGTTAGTCTTTGGTTTTATGGATTTAAGGGCTTTTTTGTTTTGATAGATTTAGTTTTCTACCCAAACCACCTTTTTAGAGTGTTTTTGGCCTATATTTGTATAGTGTTTTTCAGGGGTGTAACTGTACAGAAAAACTTCAGTTTGATACAGTTTTGGTAAAGTGAAGGAGACCGGTGAAGGGGGGTGTGTGCTTCATAACTACCAAAAAGTGAAAGTTAACCTGCTTCAAATGTCCGACCTGGCTTCTGTGCCTCTGTTATACACTCTGTTGTCATGTTTACCCCCTCTTATCGGTGCCCCAGCCTCAAAATAAAGTGTTTTTTGAGAGTTATCTCCACCAAGGACAGCGGAGGTTACGTTTTTATTGGGGTCTGTCTGTTGGTCAGAAGTGGGAGACTAAAAACAACCTGCGAGATTTAACAAGATGAACCCAGTCTAAGAAGTGGTTGATGGTATACGGCTGTAACACAATTTACATTCTGAGAAACTGGCCAAGTGCATTTAATTAAAACTGTTTTGAAGTTGGAGGAGTAAAGAGAGGAACTTCACTTTGCATTTTGGGAAAATTTGAGTCCACAGTAGTGGTGTGTGATACTGCATATTTTGGTATCAAATAGATACCAAGTAAATACAGGGCCAGTATTGCCGATATCGATACGTTTCAATAATTTAGGTGGATGCATAATCGAATTCTTAAATCTAAAATAATTTTCATGACCTTTAAGTGTTTTGTGATGTTTCCTTTTTCATTATTAGATTTTGTGTGTGTGTGTGAAGCGTCTGAGTGTCCAAAAAAATGTTATACAAGTGTGATTTTATTATTATTATTATTATTATTATTATTATTATTATTATTATTATTATTATTATTATTATTATTATTATAAATCCCAGGACAGAATTAGGGCAAAATTTGTAAGTAAATAGAAAATACTTTATCAATTTTTTTTTTTTTTTTTTTTTTTTTCAGAAACAATAGAACAGCAACAAAATAATTGTCTCTTCTGTGCTAAGACAGAAGCGGCGAGTTCTGGCTGTTGCCTCTTTGACGAAACCACATCAATGCGTACATGAGAAAAACTGACACTAAAGTATCGATCTGACCACGTTAGTATCGATCTGATACCGATACCAGTTTGGTATCAATATTTGGATCGGTCCGCCCACCACTAGTCCATAGGAAACATGAAATACATCTTTTGGGTTTCGTGTTATAATTGTATGAGGTTTCTAAACTCAACTGTCAGTAGATACTCAGTAGGGTTGACTTGAAGTATAAACCGTGTATTTTCAAAGAACTTGCTCATCTGTCCATGACATTTGGACGATTGTACAATCCTTAAGGTTTCTAGAACATTCAAGGTCAGTTGCTTCTTCTATTTGCGATCTTCATGGTTTCATTCACGGATAAAAACTCATACATGTCCACACCCGTAGGCCCATCTTAATGCTATAAAGTCTTTGATATACCTTCTCCTTTACAGTTTCCATCATTTACATCTCTGTGACTTTTAATGGAGATCCTCATTCTGCAGTGAAGTGATTGAAGATCTGGGCAGTGTCATGTTGTATATTCTGGATGCAGAGGACCAGCAGGGTTCTCAGTCAGATGCCATCCTTGCTTTTTATTGTGATGTCTGTAATCGTACACAAACTGCAGTCTTTATTTTTTCTGTCAAGTATTTTCCCATGGCCCTCAGTCGGCTTTGGCCCCGGATCAGACAGGCAGGTGGCCGGCCCCCTCTCTCCACCCAGCCTGAGGCTAGCTCCAAGGCATTCATGCTTCCTTTACCTGCTGTTTGCCACTGGGATGGAGGTCTCTCAAACTGGGTCAGCAGATCCATCAATATTACACGACGTGGAGCCTATTAGAAAATGAATTCTTCATACCTACAAAAAAGGGAGTTTTACCTTCCCGACTGCCATGAGGGGGTTCTGCTTTTCACACACCCAGCCTGTTCACATTCTGACAGAAAAAAAAAAAAAAAAACACAGCATGGAGGGATGTCTTGTCCATTTAATACCAAATACAGAGAATAGTGCAGGGTGGAATAAGCCATGCTGTGGCTTCACACTAAGGTTTCAGGAAATTTTCAACTATTTTTGTACAGAGTTTCTAACTTCAACTTATTTGCCAATATGTGACATTTTTTACACTGACGTTTGCAATAAAAATCTTAGCATAATGAACACCATCCACGGAGACACATGCTCACACTGGGGTTGTTATAGGTGACGATCATCAAAATCACATACATGGAGTTTTCTGTTGCTAACCACCAAAAACGAACCAGTTCATGTTTTAGTCCAACCAACAAAGAAAAAAAAAAAAGAGAAATTAACTGATATCAGTCATTAACTGGATGGACATGAGATCACAATGAGCTTGACCGTTAGGGCTGGGAATCGAGAACCGGTTCCCAGTAGCTCGATTCCTTGGAACCATTTGCCTGCCTGCTTAACGATTCTGCTTATCGATTCCGCCTTCGTTGTGCATGTGCGATGACATCCCATGTACGCTGCATTGTTTTGGTCAGAACGTAGCTGACGACAACACCAGGTCCACTTACTTGGAACACTTGCAAAGCTTCCATGTCTTCAAAAGGGTGGAATCCCTCCAATATGCTCAAACATTTGTCCACAGCATGTGAATCATTTACAGGAATGTCACGTATTTGATACGCTACCTAGCGGCGCTTGTGAAGGTAGCGGCAGAGTCTACGCCGGGCCGGTTCCGGTGTGGGCAACAAAAGTTGTAACTCCTCAAATACATGTTTCCGAAGGTAAGAAAGGAAAGGAAATGAGGTGCACAACAACGGGAGACAAGCCGAGTCGAACTGGTTCCACGTAGTAGAAATGTGGCAGTAGAGGAATTAGTAAAAAGTCTTTAGTTTCACTTTCACTGCCCCCCCCGAACCGGCCCAGCGTCATCTGTTGTTATTATTATTCCTACATACTGTATATATTTTCTGTGCAGGGATGGAAATATAAAAGACAGTTAATGCAAACACACCCGTTTGTACTCTTTTATTCCCTCACCCAATGAAAATTGATGAGAATTGATAAGGAATCGGATCGATAAGCAATATTGATAATGGAATTGGAATTGTTAAATTCTTAACGATTCCCATCCCTATTGACCGTTGACCTTTTGGCCCAAACAATCTTTTTTTTTCCTTCAACTTTTTACACACACTGTTGTTCTTTTGTCGGAAGCTCCAAGAATAAGTCCAGATTCTTTTTGGTCTCATTTTTATAAATTTATTATTGACTTGATCTGACCGCAAACAAAATATAATTCAGCTGAGGATTGACACCCCAACCAGCGAAATGGATCCAGACATTCCAAGGCGCATCACTTCAATAATCCTTGTAAACTGATCTTCAAACTATGGGCTGACCCCCTTGTGCTAGGTGGGCTGGGTTACAGAAATGGACTGGTGTTACCTGACTCTAAAGTCAAGCAGATGTGATTCCTCAACTCTATGTAAAACCCCATATTGACAGTGTGTTTACCTCTTATCTCTTGTTGTTTACAATCGTCTGTGAGCATGTGTATTTTAAAGTATGCCTAAGGTAAAACCTAAGTCCTGTGATCATAAATCTATCATAAATCTGTCAGTTTAGTATGTTGACCAAGATGTGACCTATCCTAAGAACTTCAACACTGACCAGTGAAACAAAGAAATCTAGTGACACAATAGAATTCTAAATAATACTGACTAATATGTGATTGAACTTAAGAATTCAACTATCTAAATTAAAATAATATTTCACTGTCAAACTGTTCATGAGCTTGTGTTTTCATCTAAAAAGAGGCTTGGATACAAAACCAAACTAGGAATAATGCAGTGAAAATACATTTGTCAAAGTAAAACTGAAATAATGAATGCATGCAACACAAACTAACCTTATGCTCGTAAACACAACTGTAGGATCTAGAATGAAGGTGACAAATCCACCGAAAACAGTGGCTTTATAAATCCCATTCAATGTGGCACTTTTTTTTTTTTTTCAACCTACCCTTTTTTTTTCTTTAATTATGAAAACCATGAATTATTAAAGTGAGAAACAGAAGCAGATCCTCAAATAAAAAATACAGCTACTTATGCACTTGAAAAACCGAAATGAAAGAATAAACCAAATGGGAAGATTAAAACGAATTAAATTTCATCAACTACAAGAGGTCTGGTGTAATAAGTTCTGCAAAACACTCATGCTCTGCTCTCATCTTTTAGACATTGTATTATGTTCTGCCTCTTAAAGACGTGTGTGTTTAAATGGTGAGAAATGTTGGGGCTGATGTTTCTTTTGGAGAATAGTTCATTATTGGTCAAGCTGGTTATAAATATGTAATAAAGCATCATTTTAACCCATAAAATCAGCTACTGGCAATCAAAAGCATCTAATGATCTAAAATCTGTAAAAACTTCTGAACCACTAAATCTATTAATCCATGTAAATAATTGGTGTAAAATACAGTTTGTCATCTTTTCATGGTCATCAGATATGACCTATTTGGACAGGTCAGAGGCTCCATAGTTACCATGGAAACACTGTCATCTTCTACAACATTGATTTATTAGTAAAACCCATGGAGTTGGATCAGTGACAGTGAATGGAGACACTTGGTTTTATGTTCAGTTAATGCAATGGGCCTGCCGGGGGGGGGGGCATGGGATCGCTCCTGGGTATTTTGTTTTTTTGTGTTTTTTTTCTTCAGGTTAGAACATCTAAGCAGGTGGAACTAATGTTTTAGCATTAGAGCACCCAGGACTCATTTTAGGGACACATACCAAACAAATGTACTGCCATGGTGATCTGTCACTCGACTAGACAAAGAGTTTAGGTTTGGAGAATGGACAAGGATTGGACTGGAGAAAAAAATGTGCAATGTTTGTGTTTTTGCACAGTTTGTACAGTTTGCACTTTAATGTTCTGAGATGTGCAATGGAAAAGGGTTCATTGCAGCCACTGATATTGTTAAAATGTTCATCTTACTGAGATTTGTTTGTTGTTCTTAAAAAAGTAACTTTGTTGTAATAGTTGTAAGTAGGGATGTCTGATATTATCGGCCCGATATTGGCATAAAAATGTAATATCAGTGAATATCGTTATCAGTTTTTTTTTGCCTATCGTTAAAACCGATAAAATTATGCCTGGATTTTGCCGGCATTTACCAATGTGTAAATGAAGCATTGTTTGTAGCTGAAAGAAATGCGCAGTTTTCAAAATTGTACAGTAGAGTTGCCACACTGTAATAGACTCATGGAGGGAGAGAGAGAAAATAAATATGGCATTTTTTCCACAACTTAAGTTGAAGTATGTATTCTTTGCACAGACAGTGTTTACATTTTGAAAGCCTTGTTGCATTTGAGAATGCATCCCATGGGGCATCACAATAAAATTAGGCATGATGTGTTAATTCCATGACAGGAGATATGTGATGTTACCTAAAATTAGTTTAATATCTCACATATATCGGCAGCAGTATCGGTAGGCATCGGAATCGGAAATGAAGCATTGGACAATATCGGCATATTGGTTTTTGGCAAAAAAGCCAATATCAAACATCCCTAGTTGTAAGAAAATTGCGCATTTCCTATTTTTATTAGGAAAAATAGTCTCGGAGCAGCCTTGTTGCATTTATTTGTACTGTTCAAGCAAAAATCTAAGTTATTTTTAATTTGAACAAAAAATTATTTAAGGAAAAGCAAAAAGTATTGTTACGGTATTGATGTTTCTTTCAATAAATGTTGGAACTGCACCACTGTTATAATGTTGTTGGGGTTGAGGGGGGCCTGGAGATTTTTCTTCCTCCAAAGGGGGGCCCGAGCCACTGATTTAATGATACATATTTCACTGAAAAAGTAGCGCTTTTTTTTTTTTTTTTTTTCTTTCAGTTTTCTGTTTCTGATATAATAGCCCTCAACTTTAATCTGAGCTTTAATGAACATCTACATCAAGGGTGTCAAACTCATTTTCTTTCAGGGGCCACATTAAGCCCAATTTGATCTCCAGTGGGCCGGACCAGTCAAATAAAAACTCCAATTTTTGTATATGCAAAAAATAACATTTAATTATGAAAACATTTACATTTTACAAACTATCCAAACCAAAAAAAAATATTAATAACTTGAAAAAACAGAAGTTTCTGAAGAAAAATGAGAGGAAATAATAATAAGAATAATTTGATAAATATTATGCCTTAACTTGTGATTTCTACATGTGCATTACAGATCAGATCTACCAAGACACAAAACAAGCAGAATATTGTTAAAATTACACTTATTTTTCTTTAGACACTTCAGGTTGTTCATATTTGTTCAGGTTATTGACATTTTATTATTAAAGGATATCAGAATTTAATGTTCTTTGCAGTAAATCAAAGTGAAAAAATTGGTGTTGCCATTATTTATAGGCATGATGTCATATTTTTTTCACATTAAACCAAGAAGAAAATTTGGAGTCATTATTTCTAGGTTATTATGCTATTATTTTTGAGTTTGATGCTCTTGACTGTTAATATCATCTGCACTTTGCAAATTCATCCCGTGGGCCAGATTGGAATCTTTGGCGGGCTGCTTTTGGCCCCCGGGCCGCATGTTTGACACCTGTGATCTACATGATCAGTGAATTAAATGATGGAAAATACCTGATTTTGACTGAAAGTGCAAATACAAAGAATAATATTATAATAAATGGTGATAAATCACTTTTAAAAAAAGTTAGAGAAATTCATTTGGGAACTGCCACAAAAGTATCAATGGTTCTTTATGGGTTCATATACAGGGGTTGGACAAAATAATGGAAACACCTTAAAACATCAACAAAATATAATTTAATATGGTGTAGGTCCGCCTTTTGCGGCAATTACAGCCTCAATTCTCCGAGGTATTGATTCATACAACTTGTGAATTGTTTCCAAAGGAATTTTAAGCCATTCTTCAGTTAGAATACCCTCCAACTCTTTTAGAGATGATGGCGGTGGAAATCGACGTCTTACTTGAATCTCTAAAACTGACCATAAATGCTCGATAATGTTGAGGTCTGTGGACTGTGCCGGCCATACGAGATGCTCAACTTCATTAGAATGTTCCTCATGCCATTCTTTAACAATTCTAGCTGTATGGATTGGGGCATTATCATCTTGAGGTGAAGGTGTTTCCATTATTTTGTCCAACCCCTGTATTCTATGTGAGCAGTATATTCTGGTCTTAACTCTATTACAACATTAAAGTTACACATTCAGATTGTGTTTTACAATGTTTACATCCTTTCATTATCATACTTTGAATATGTTGTTTCCTGGAGGCGAAAACACAGATTTCATATTCATTAAAGTGGAGACAGCGTCTGTAGACTCATTAGAGATGTTTGTATCCCTGACTCCTGGTCAGTGACAATAGATATTGCTTGTTACACGTATTAAACAGCTAATTTAACACATGAGAGACTCACAGCCTTCAAGCTGAGGACTGTCCTGGGCTTTACTGCTGACCTTAGACCAGTTTTCTGCGCGGCTGGCAAAGCATAAAATGGAATCAAACAAAGCATTTGACAATTAGGGCAACCAAGTGAGAAATTTAGTTTAGAAGTAGCGCACTGATCATCCAGCTTAAAGCTTACTTTCTGTCTATCTACACTAAGTACTTATATGTTATTATGAACTTATCCATAAATACCAAAGGCTTGTCTCTGTCAGGAATATTCCTTTTTTTCCTCAGTGTTCAGGTTTTAGCTGATCTAATCACCTTTGTTTGAGTTTTAAATAAGCGTTCACTGTGAACTCTTCCAACTATGAACATCAAACCTTCCACAGCAGGAAAACAAATCAATAACTAATGCTCATTGTATCCCTGGACCAGAAAATGTCTTTTTTCTCTGTTCCATCTACTGAAAACACGCCTTTTTCTGTAGACGTAATTAAGTAAGTAAGTAAGTAAAGCTTTATTTATATAGCACTTTTTAAAACGTCTGCCTTGACCAGTTGGGGTTAAAGAGAGAGGGTAAAGGAAGAGAAAAAGAGAGTGATAGAGATAGAGAGAGACTGGGGGAGAGGGGGGAGGTAGGGGGAGACACATACACAGATAACTGAACTAGAACATGTATAGAACAGTATAATAAACACTATCGTAACTATATGGATAAGTGAGTGATGACAATAAAGGTAGAGAGAGGCAGGACCACAGCAGCAGGTCCAGAGATGATCTTAGGAAAACCTGTGAGGTGATAAAGCACAGAGACTCCAGGGAAGAAGTCAAGTCAGTAACATGAATTCACTGGGGCGTAAACAGAAGAGATTTAATGAAATGCTTGTTTATAAAAGTGACTTTTTAAGAGTCGCTTGAAGGTGTCTATAGAATCTGATGGTCTGATGTTATGGGGAAGACTATACCAGAAGGTTGGGGCCAGAATTGCAAAAGCACGGTCACCTTTTGTTGAGAAGTTGGAGCGTAACGTAATGCTGGTTCTAAGACTCTAACTGAGCTTCTATAAAATTGTCTAGCAAATTTGAAGTTAATACCGTTTTGTGTGCTAATGCAAACTTATTATGCCACACGAAAATGTGCAAAATGTGTTCGTCATTATCTGCGGTTCCATAAACTTGTCAAGCAAATTTGAAGCGACCTTTTTAAAATGTCACAATGTAAAAGAAAAAATTAATATGAAACATATGTCCACTACTCCCCCTTGAACTGCCACCTTATCATGGTGGGGGAGTTTGAGTGCCCGAAGGATTGTTGAGCCGCATTATGTCATAAATTCCCATTATGTAATAAAAGTTCAAAATGTAATAAGAATGTCACATCATCTTGTAATAAAGCCGCATTATGTAATAAGCTGACGCATTTTGTAATAAACTACGTCAACGCATTATATAGTAATTTTTTTTCACATTATGTAGTAAGTTATTACAATTTGAGAAAATTATTACAAAATGCACTTGACACATTTTTCTTTAAAAAAAAAAGTAATAACATGGTTCATTATGTAATAACAATCCAAATTAATATAATTTCAGAGAAATTTAGAAGAAATTAGTCACAGGAGCTACAGGTAATGTAATCAGAACTTTAACAGAACAGTTTAAAGATTAATTTAGCACATTACATTTTCCTGAAAATAAAAATGTGTCAAGTGCATTTTGTAATACATTTCTCAAATTGTAATAACTTACTACATAATGTATTGAGGTAGTTTATTACAAAATGCGTCAGTTTATTACATAATGCGGCTTTATTACAAGATAGCGTGACATTCTTATTACATTTTGAACTTTTATGACATAATGTGGCTCAACAAGGATCCTAGGAGCTATGTTGTCAAGGGCTTTCTGCCCCTAGTAGGGTCTCCCATAGCAAACAGGTCCTGGGTGACGGGCGAGACCAAGAGCAATTCAAAAGCCCCTATGACACAGGTGTCAAACATGAGGCCCGGGGGCCAAATCCCTTGGTATGAATTTGTGAAATGCAAAAATTACACAAAGATATTAATAATCCTTTTAGTTCAAGTTCCACATTCAGACCAATTCAATCTCAAGTGGGTCAGATCAGTAAAATACTATCATAATAAAATAAAAATGATGACAACTCCAATTTCTTTTTTACTTAATTGAAGATTTTTTTTGGCTTAATTCAAGATTTTTTTTTTTATTTAATTGAATATTTACTTGAAGATTTTTTGGGGGGCTTAATTCAAGGTTTTTTGCTAAATTTGAGGTTTTTTTTTTTGCTTAATTCAAGATTTTTTCCTTAATTCAAGCTAAACTTTTTTTTTTTTTTTTTTGCTTAATTCAATTCAAGACTGTGGAATTTTTGCACTTGGCAAAAACATCCCAGGGGCCAAACTGGACCCTTTAGCGGGCCGCATTTGGCCCCTGGGCCACATGTTTGACACCCCTGGTTTAGAACGTATTGGAAAAAAGTGTCTCTATCTCTTTTTTTTTTTTTTTTTTTTGCCAATTTTAGAAGTTGAAGTTTATTTTTCAGAGGGACAGTGCATATTAATAAAAAAATATGTGCCAATATGCAAGATAATAGCTAAGAAGAGTTCATACAAAACAGCCATTTTTGCTGAGTTTAATACTTTTTTCTTCTATTTTTCATCTTCCATAAACATTTTCCAAAGAAAATCATTACAAAATGTGCATGAAAAGATGATGAAACATGGCTTATGAGGTTCAACCCTCACTTTCTATATATTCCTAATGTGATATATCCCACCAGTATCGGTGACATTTTCCATTGCATAACAGTGTGTGACTCATGGATTGTGTGGATGATGACATACTGTTTTCTGCAAATACAAACATGTGACAGAAGCTGACATCTTGACTTGGAGGCGGGACATCTGCCTTCCCTCCTGGACGGCTGAGACATTTCACATCTATGGGCGTTGAGTGTATGCGGTCCCAATAGCTGTCGATTTTAGATGTTTATTATAGATTTAATGCACCTGAGTAACTGAATCAACCTTAGATTACAACACTGCCCCCACAGGTTTGTACTATAGGCACTAGGCATGATGGGTAATCACTTCATCAGTGTCTCCTCTACCTTTAAACCTAACCTGATGGTTGTTTAACCTTATGTGGTGCAGTGAGTACACTACAAACAAAAAGTTAAGGATATTTTTAATTTTTGGGCTATTTTTTTCAGTTGGGCTTCTTGCACAGCGCTTTTTACTTTTGTGTGTGAATTGAATTGAAACACATTTTTTTAATCACCATAGTTTTATTTACAAATGACTAAAATGACCAAAAAAAGACCAAAAAAAAAAAAAAAAAAGAAATATCCTTAACTTTTTGTTTGTAGTGTAGCTTCTCATTTGTTAAAGAACTGAAGAATATTCACTGCAGTACTGATCCAGTGGAAAGATCTTAACTTTTTGCTTATTTAACTCCAGGTGCAAACTGTTTTTTTTTTCTTAAACCATCAATGCATAATATTTTTAAGAGTCACTAAATTAACCCTTTCATGCATACTGGTCACTACAGTGGACAGTTATTCTACAGCTGTTCTCTTGTATATTCATGGATTTTGTTGTTTTACTTGCATTTCAACCAAGACAGTGGATACTTATGCACCATCCCATACTACACTGCTTACTGTAACATTCCTGTTCTTGATAAACCTGATCTGCAGCAACATATTTGAGTGTAATTGCTAATTGTTATTAGACTGTAATTAACAGTTGTTGTTTTTTTAGGTTGTGTTTTGTTGTTTTTTGCATATTATTTGAGTGAGTAATAACTACTATTATAGTATGTTAAAATGTGAGAAAACATGAGATTGGCAACATTAAAAAACATTTATTTCATAGTTTTCACACAGTATGACAGTAAATGCATGTTTCTTTGCTTCAAAAATTAAAGGCATGGTGTCCAGCTGAGTGGAAATTTTTGTAACTCCATGAAAAATAGGTTCATAAAAAAAAAAAAAAATCTATCACATTTTTTTTTTCATGCCTAAAGAGGAATAAAAACACTCAGGAAAAAAATCTTGATTAAGGTTCTAATAATTCATGCATGAAAGGGTTAATATCTACACTAAGTTTAGTTTAATTTGTAAAACTGATGTTGATAGTAAAAGGATGAGGAACATCTTCCAGCTGCATTAACTCCAAGATTTCCAAAACATTTAAATGATGCTGACACTTATTTCCCAGGTTGTTTTGACAGCATAACATGCTAATATATATATATATATATATATATATATATATATATATATATATATATATACATTTTTTTTTTTAATCTTTTCTAAAGCAGCCATCTGCTGAGAAATATAAATGTGTCATCCATTGGTAGTAGATATGAATTCAATCACAGTCTGGCCTTTTCAATATTTGAGAAAAATCATGAAATGACGCTGCCTTTGCATCATGCTTTTTTTTTTTTTTTTTTTTTTTCTCCAGACAAGTCCCTCTGAGCTGGTGTAAACGGAGCTGAGAGGACCGCTGTAGACACCCACTCAACACACACACACACCAGCCTCCCACATGCAACCCAGTCGGCCCATCAGCCTAATCCACTGTGACATCACATTACCGCCAGCACTCAGCGCCAGCCCTCTGCCTCTGCAGACACTGTTAATTAGGTTTGGACCAGCTAACGCTACAACCGTAGAGATGGAATGCAAACAGCTGTTGGGGACGAATGCTCCCTCTGCCTCGCCAGCGTAAACACAAAGAGCACCTGTGCACTCCAAAAATCAGATTCTGAACCGAAATACAGGTAAATAATAATAAACGGGTAACTAAAACACTCATTTTTATGTCCTATATACTTTTATATCCCTCCTTCAAAGTGGTTCTCCTTGAGGTTTCTCTTTTCCCACTGGGTTTTTTGGAGTTTTTCCTTGTGGAGAACAAGGGTCTAAGGACAGGGAATACCTGGGACATTAATCCATTTGCTTCAACGACTAATTATTTGACTGTTTGCTGTTGTTGAAATGTTCAACTGATAACCCACACAAAGAGGAGGAGGAGAGAAAGTTAGGGTTAAAATAATAAATGCATTTATTGAGAAGTCAATCACAGAGAAACTCTGTAAGTGAAGTCTGATTAAACAAGAGAAAACTAAAGATTATATAGAACCAAATCCAACCCCCTCAAACTATGATGTCATTCCTTATGTACATCGTACCACTCCGTACTACTTCTTCTCTGCTCTGTGAAGAGGTCATGATGACCTCTTCACTCTAACCTTGCTTGGATCCTATCTGGAGTGCAGGCACCATCCTCTATCTACACATTCAGACATTTAGGTGTTTGGGTTTTAACTCAAGGCAAGAAAGAACTCCGTTCCTGGGTCGGGGGTGTTACAGAGTGGTAAACATCACACATAACAATAACTCAGCATGTACTAACAGTATGAAATATAAAAAGTAAATTTTCCACCACATTGCTTATTACACTGGGTTAAAAAAAAAAAAAGGTTTTTGCAAGTCGTCTAGGTTTTATCAACTGAACTGGGACCATTTTGCACCGCTAAATCCAAAAATGACATCTGTTTTTCTCAATCAGGTCAAGTTTTTTTTGTTAATTTGATTTTGAAAAATTTGATCTTCTCACAAAGTTGATTACATTTTTGTGACTTTATCAGTTGATTTTTTTTTTATATATATAGTTCTCACCAAAAATAGGTTTTAAGAGAAAAAAAAATCATTTTCTAACAGGATGTATTTATTATTTATTATGTTTTCACCGCAGATGCAGCAGAATACGTCAGGCTTATTTTTGCAAGATCTTCTAGTTGAAGCCATTTCATTCACCTGTAATATTAAAAAAAACATTAATCATAAATTGGCAAAAGTAAAATCTTCAGAACTCATTTATTGCAAGAAATATGAAAAAATTTTGTATCATATGATGTGAAAATGCCCATAAATGTAAGCAAAAATGTTAAAAAGCCAATATGTAGCATAGTTCAGAAAGTTGACCTGATTGAGCAAAATTAATGTGATTTTTGGATTCAGCACACCAAAATGATCCTAAATCAGCTCAAAAAACTTAAACAATAAATTTGTTGTTGACCAGTGTTATTTTCATTGTTTTTTATCAATTCAATAAATTCCGTAAAGCTTTGTGAGGTGACCTTGTGGTGATATTGGGCTCTACAAATAAAATTGAATTGAAATCTAGTCGTGTGTCTGCAGTCACCTATAACCCCTTACTACTTAAATTTATTTGCAATTCTAAAAAAAATAATAATAATAATAAAAGGAAATGGTGTCGCTGTGATGCAGATCCTAAGTGGAGATTAATTTTAATGTGGCACCTACAATAACTGATGCAAATTAATGACATTAGGCATAATTGTCATAATAGTATTTCAACACATTTTCCAGTCTTACATACGTAGATTATTTTATTGATGCTGCTATTGATCAGTTATTCAGTTCGACAATCCAAACAAAACAAAAAAGATCCATGTTTTAAACTCTGACAGAAGCCATTTCAGTCATTTTCTATGATTTTTTTGTTGTTGTTTTTAATGTTAGCGGAACTAATAGGGTCTTTTAGTCTGCATTGGTATTTATTGATTATTTATTGTTGATTATTTAAATACATTTATTCGTAGTTGTGTTCAGTAGTCCTGTATTTGTGCACTGATTTATTTATGTTTGACACATTGCACTTTGGATGTGGGCTGATGTTTGTGGTAAGCTGCAAATTATTTGCCCGTATGGGATAAATAAAGTTTTCTGAATCTGAATATAAGGCTGTGCAATTAATCGAAATTCAATTACGATTTCGATTATTACACTCAACGATTATAAAAATTATATAATCGGGAAAAAAACGATTATTAATTTTGAGTTTTAATTCATGCACACGCAAGCTACCATGAGCTGCTGGGCCCCACCCCCCTCTAAGCTATAGCTTCCAGCTAGCTGGCAGGTCAACCCCACCAGGACAGTTGTACCTAGCGGTCTGGAAACATGGCAGGAGAATCACAGCAGAAGCGCTTGGTAAACAAAAGTCCAATTCAACTGTATGGAATCACTTTGGCAATTAACTTGTGTACTGCCCAATTGGACCTGTTTTTTTTTTTTTTTTTTTTAACTTGTGTTGGGAAGGGGAGTGGCTCCATTGTGTGTTGTCCTGTTTTATGTAATTTTATTGGGGTGGCATATGGGGGTGCTGTTTATGAGTATGTTTCTGTGTATGTGCTTATGTGTTTATGACCCCTGCTGCACACTGAATTTCCTTTTTTTTTAAGGATAAATAAAGTTGAAAGTTGAAGTTGAGATGCTAGTCTTGTAATTTTCTTTTGTTTACAATGTGCACATTTTAGTTGGTAGCCAGAATTTTAAGATCATGCAAAAATGAACAACTTTTGAATTCTAACTTTATTTAAATTGTGAAAAATAATATGAAGTTTTTTACCACGAAGCGAAGTGTGCCTAAAAGGCGCACCCAGATACCAGAGGGTTTAAAAAAAAAAAAAAAAAAAAAAAAAGCAATTCAGTTAAAACACGGTCATTTACTGTCATGGACTGAGAGATAATTCACAGAAAATACAGTGTCAAAGGTCATTTTAATATCTCATTGGGAAAAATACTGAACTATCTCAGTCAATCCACCACCAGCTCTAGTTGTTTGTGTGTTTATTAACAGAATGGGTTGAATCACTGCAGCTCTTGAGCGCAAAGAGTGGTGTCTAAGTGCTGTTAAAGTGTGAATAAATCATATGTTGTCCCTGTTTTTCTTACTGAAGCTCATACACTCACTGGTTACACACACACATGCAGACAGGTGATCCATATATTATCTGGAGCCGTCCACGGTTCAGATGTGGCTGCTTCAGTGGGTGGAAAATCAATAGTTTACTCCAACAATCTGTAACCCATTGATCAGATTGAAGATGGAGTAAAACTAGGTCTGACTTATCGGCTGCTGGGGATGATACGATCGTGTGTGTGTGTGTGTGTGTGTGTGTGTGGACTTGCTGTCTCCATGTCACGTGGATGATTCTGCTTCTCCACACCGGTTTCAGTCGTCACTCCTGTGGCCACGCCTTCTTAATTACCCACCGCCAAAGTCTGAGATGCCAGAAAGCAGCAAGAAATTGGCTTAAAAAAGTCAATTATTTCTTTAGAGTCCTGCTGGAGGTTAAACTGATATTACAAACCTGGGGTCCTCCACTGATGAGCTGATAATTCCATCTTTTGCCTCAGTATTTTCAGTAACGTCGTAAATGATGAATGACTAAGACGGTCCTTGAATCTCCTCCTCGACCAATGGTTAAATTTCCTACTGGTGTTGTGTTGCAAAAGCAGAAACAACGGACACTCTTGGCTCTGTTTTATAAACCGTACTGCAGACGATGGTGTTTGTAATAAAACTTGGATCGAAGTTCATCTCTAATGTTTGGATAGGGTTTAAGTTATGGTTCCATACTGACCAGTCCAGTTCATACTCTGGAAACCCAAAGTACTATCATCAAATAGAGTGTACATTCATTAAGTCACATAAATGAAGTTAAATAAGAGATATGGTCAAAAGCCATGTAGCAAAATATAATTTAAGCATGGAATGTTTGTTTTTATGCTGCTTTACTTCCTTGGTTAATTTCAGTTTTAATTAAATTTGGTTAATAAAATCATCGGATCTCCTGGTTTAGCCTTGATCTATTGATCTGTGCTTGATTGGTGTAGCTTTGCTGTGTTTTATTTCCTGTTTTTTGTGTCAAGTGAACTGAAAAACACAAAACAACAAAACACACACACAGATAACACATTTGACCAGGACCATTCAAGTGTTTTAGGCATGCTGCACAATTTAACTATAAACAAGTTTTGTTTTTTGGTTTTTTTTAAGGATATTTATACACTGTTGCCTATAAAGTTGGGATAATGATTTGATTGATTTTTGTTTTTAGACAGAGTATTTTATTCCAACTTTTGGCCGGATCAGCTAAGATCCCAATTTGCATGTACTAATTTGCTTGCGCAATCTAGAGATTTGCATGTGGGGTTGAACTGTGGTTTGCGGGTGATTTACAAAGATTACCTGCGCAAATTCCAACAGGTGCAAAGTCTTGGAGACTGCCCAATTTAAATGAGGGTTTTGCATGCGCTACTGGAGACAATACACTGCAGAAGCTTTTTCCACTGCTCTTATTTTACTGATCCAGCCTACTTCAGATCATGTGTGGCCACTGGAATAAAAGGAGTGTGACACCCCTGTTCTAGGAGGGTCACACTCCACTATATCTAAAGCTGAGCAGATATTATTATATTACTATATTTAAATCTGAGCAGACCAAAATTACATGTGGAGTCCCCAAAGGCTCCATCCTGGGGCCCCTTCTGTTCAACATCTACATGCTTCCACTTGCTCAGATCATAGAAAAAAACAAAATAGATTACCATAACTATGCAGATGACACACAGCTCTACATTTCAATGTCCCCAGGTGACCATAGCCCCATACAAGCACTAGGTAAATGCATGGAGCAAATATCTGAATGGATGGGCCATAATTTTCTTCAGTTAAATTGAGAAAAAACTGAGGTAGTCGTTTTTGGACCCAAGGAGGAGCGTCTTAAAATCAGCATGCAGCTCCAGTCACTTCAGTTAAAAATTTCACACCAGGCCAGGAATTTGGGTGTTGTCATGGATTCAGACCTGAATTTTAAAAACCACATACAAACAATAACAAAGTCAACTTACTATCACCTCAAGAACATTTCTAGAATTAAAGGACTGATGTCGCAGCAGGACCTTGAAAAACTTCTCCATGCATTTATCTTTAGTCGAGTTGACTACTGTAACAGTATCTTCTCTGGTCTGCCTAAAAAGTCTATTTGACGACTGCAGCTGATCCAGAATGCTGCTGCTCGAGTCCTCACTAAGACCAAGAGAGTGGACCACATCAGTCCAGTTCTGAGGTCTCTACACTGGCTCCCTGTCTCTCAGAGAGTAGACTTTAAAATTCTCCTGCTAGCATATAAAGCACTGAATGGTTTAGGCCCAAAATACATCAGAGACCTTCTAGTCCAGTATGAACCATCCAGACCACTCAGGTCATATGGTGCAGGTCTGCTCTGTGTTCCCAAAGTCAGAACTAAACATGGAGAATCAGCGTTCAGTTTCTATGCTCCATATATCTGGAACAAACTACCAGAAAATATCAGGTCTGCTGAGAGTCTGAGTTCCTTTAAGTCAAGGTTAAAGACTCACCTGTTCACTGCTGCCTTTGACTAAAAGGCTTTTGACTTTTTAAATTTTATATTCTCTTTGAAACTCTGCACTGCAACTCTTACTTTAATATGTGTGTTTTTATTTTTATTTTGATTTTATGTCTGGTTTTCTTACTTGCTGTTTTTAGTCACCTTTTACATGTTTCTTTTATAATGTTTTAAATGTGTTTCTTTTTGTTTCTTTTATTTCAATGTCCTGTGTGAAGCACCTTGAATTGCCTTGTTGCTGAAATGTGCTATACAAATAAACTTGCCTTGCCTTGCCTATAAGCTGCCCCAGTACAACCTGGAGATCCCAGTTCAATGAAGCCAACAGAACCGCTGAACTGGACACCCTTCGCTCTCTGGCTTCACCTACAAATTTGTCCATAAAAATTATGAACAGAAACTGTGACGAAAGGCGAAGGCTCTGGAGTCCAACCCTCACGAGAAATGAGTCTGACTTGTACTGCTGGCCAAAGAAAAAAAATCAGTTCTGGATCTTGAACTACAAGATGGCCCCAAATTAAGTCTTATAAACGTGTACTGGCCTTGCATTCATGTTACAACCTTAACCCAAACATGGGTCGCTGGTGACCTGGTGAAGGTAGGAGGTTAATGAGCAAGTTGTTGAAAAGAAAAGGAAGAGAAAAATGCAATTAATATGGTAATTTTTTGGTTCAGCCTAAATGCCCTCCATATTTTTTTCTGCATTTCAGGAAGAAATACTCAAATTCACCATCTTATATGAAGTTTTTATGATGAGTAAGAGAATTCTCATCTCTTTGCAAAATATTTTAAACTACAGCCAACATATGGGTAGTTTACAGCAAAAAAAAAACCCCACCCAAACTAAAGGCATTTACCAGATACTTTTATTACCCCGCCCCCCAAAGGGAGAGGTAAGGGGTATTGTTTTTGGTTGGATTTCTTTGTTTCTTTTTTTTTTTTTTTTTTTTATTTAATTATTTAATTAAACCCCCCCTTCTTTGGAGGACAACTTTATTTTTAATTAAAGCTTTTGTTTAAGGAACAATCTCAAACTTGAAGGCTAATGACGTTCATTTTGTCTTCTGTTAATGTATACTCAGTGCCAATGAAAACACAACACTTGAATGTGTTGTATTGTTCCTGAGCTGCATCAGTATGTTTAAGTTTCACCTGTATAAGATAATCCCAGACAATTTCTTAACAATCTGAGACGGGTTGAGCTATTGTCACACTTGAATGAACTTGTCTGCATTCATAAGACTTGTTTTTCTCATTGCTCAGCGATGAACTGCTCAACTTAAGGAACTGTGGTCAGTTAAGGAGTGGTCATGTTCTGTATATAAAGGCAAGCTGAAAAGCACCAAAATCATTTGCAATAACTCAGCGATGCCTAGACTGACACGTGACCAAAGATGCCATGCTATGAGGCTCCTGGAGGCCGGAATCTCTGCTCGGCAGGTGGTGCGCCGTTTTGGATGCAATGTGTCCACCATAGTCAGGATGCAACAGAGGCATGAAGAAACTGGCTCAACTGCAGACAGACCTCGCCCTGGACGAGCATTTGTGACCACGCCACAGCAGGATCGCTACACTGAGCTGCAGCACCTCCGGGACCGCTTTGTGACTTTTGGTTTTGGAGGTCCTTGAGTTTCTTTCTTTATCCTTATTTTTTGTCAAAAAATTTGGATGTGATTTTTTATTTTTACTGTATAGAAATGGCCTATGAATAATTCCAAAGAGCTTATGGAATAAAAATCCTCATTGACTTAAAAAAATATAAGAATCTTCAAGTGTTATGTTTTCTTTGGCACTGAGTATAATTATACTTTTTTTCTTTTGCTCAGACAAGCAGGTAACATCTAAAAACTAGAAGCACTTGGAGAGCGCAGACCTCCGCCAAGGCAGATCAGTGGGCCCCCATGCCCCCACCCCACCCCCAATCACCACCAAAATGTAATCATTTGTTCCTTGTGCCAGTATCAACATTTCCTGAAATTTTCATCCAAATCCATCTAGAACTTTTTGAGTTATCTTGCACACAGACAGACAAACAAACAAACCGCCTGCAAAACCATAACCTCCTTGGCGGAGGTAACGTGTGAAAGACATGACAAGTAAGACAAGACAAAAACAAATATTGATTACATATTCATCATCATTTTTATTTATTTTTGTGTCTATTATTTATTTTTCTATTTCACTTTTATTTAACCAGGAAGTCCCATTGAGATTAGGAATCTCTTTTGCAAGGGAGACCTGGCCAATGTCCTTTGTTTCTTTAACACTTCGGCAATCTAATAAACCCAATCTGTCTTGAATCGAACCAATAGTTTTGCTGCTAGTGACCCAGAATAGATGTCATTACATTTTGGGAAAGGCAGGTCAAAGTTGAAATGTTTTGATTTTTTAAAGATCTTCCCATTTACTTATAATGGGTGAAACATGTGTGAGGGGTGGGGGTTTTTTGTGCCTGGCACCACTTGTTTTATCCATTTAATGCTTACCTTTGTTACACTACATTCATTCATTTTCTGAACTCAATTTATCCTCACTAGGCTCACGGTGGTCGCTTGGAGCCTATCTCAGCTACTTATGGGTGAAGGCGGGGTACACCCTGGACATTGTTACACTACATCAGCAGCAAAAATACTGATTCTCATTCATTCAACAATGGCACAGACTTTAAGTATTTCAATATTGTTTATTGTTTATAACAGTGTTTTGCAGCCTTAGGGTTGAGACCCTATGTGGGGTCGCCTGAAATTTGTAGTAATTGATATAAAAAAAAATTTAAAAAAAAACTTAAAGGTGGGGTCTGAGATCTTGGAAAAACAGTTTGAGCAAGCTACATTTTGAAAATACTCAGTTCAAAAGTCCAGACCCCTTTCTTCAGACGTCCCTCTGAAGCCACGCCTCCAGAGTGGTGGCATGCGCAATGCTTGTTCCCGAGGGTTCACGAGCACTGCACAGCAACAATTCGCCGAACCGTCTCCGACACTGGCTGAGGCTCCGTTCCCTGCTCCAGTCCTGTACGCCTCGGGCTCCTACCCCGACTACGGGGCTCGCGTATCCATGCATAGCTCATTCAGATTCCTCTAACACCCCCACTCTTCCAGAACAGCCCCACTTCAGACCTATGTGACTAATGTTACATTTCCTATGGTTTATGTTGGTGACTAAACAGTTTGCAGGTGAACTTTCCATCCTAACAGAACTAATATAGCCAAACTCTGGCTACGCTTCCTGTACAAGGCTCCAGCCTGTGGGAACGCGAAGAGGGGTTCGTGCAGAGGGGTTCGCGCAAAGGGGGGAGGGGTGAATGGCAGTTGAGTTTGATAGACATATCACCGTTCAATCATTTCGAGTGGGTGCTCAAAATGATTGGATGGTGTTTTTTCAGTCCTGCCCGTTCCACAGGTGATAGATTTTTTTTTTTTTTTTTTGTGTTAGAGCATTTAATTAACTAGTTATAATTAGGGTGTGAAGGGGATTTAAAGGAATATAATAAAAAATGCTGCAGAAAAACATCTCAGACCCCACCGTTAACTGTTTTAAATAACACCGTGATCTGAAGAGAAAAGTGATTTTTGAGATGCCCTATTGTAAACTCCTAGTGGTCCAATACCCTATGTCTTCTCCAGCCATATATGAACTTTGATATTTTAAAGGTCCAGTATGTAGGATTTAGGAGAATCTAATTATAAGTGAATATAACAAGCATACATATGATTTCATTAGTGTAAAAAATGATAATTATGTTCCTTATTTTCATCTTAGATTGAGTTGTTTATCTCTCCTTTAGTCAAATTTATAGGAGGTAGTGTCCAGGTTTAAGGTGTGTTACCATCACCTACAGTGTTTGAATGTAAATCAGAGTTATTATCCCCTTCATAAAAATGCTCCGAACAGACAAATCAAACACTAGCTTTAATGAGAGGCTTCCATGTTTTCACTTGTTCACTTTCACTTGTTCAGTATTAATTGTCAGCCTTGTAAATCCAAGCTGGACTGACTGTACATATCCTGACCAAGGAAAATAAAATTCTCACTTTGTGCAGTAATCTACACCCGAATTTACTGCCTCCGTCCATAATAATAAACATCATATAGGCTAAATGTCGTCTAAAATTAGCGTTTATTTGCAACATAGTATAGCAAACTATTACATGATCAAAACCAAATTAATGTTAGCAAAAAAAAAAAGTCTGTTTTGAATGTCTGGGGTCGCCAGAAATTAGTGATGTTAAAATGGGGTCGCGAACCAAAAAAGGTTGGGAACCACTGGTTTATACAGAATCCCGTTAGCTTCCACCATAGTGATTGCTACTCTTCCTGTGGTCCGTTAAAATACAGATATAGTTACAAAATACATACATAAATAAAAACAAGTTTACTATTTATTGTTATCATCGGCCAGCTGAACAATAATGAATTCGGAAGGTAGTAAACACATCAGATTCATGTAGGTGATATAAGGAGACTGGTCGGAAATATCTACACCTATTTTCTCTCAAATAGCTCCACATTTTTAAGGATTATCACATACGGTCTGTCTTTGTTATTTCCTATTTTCTCTCCATTATGAAAGCAATATGATATTTCCTTCAGCTGGATAAAAAAAAAAAAAAAAATGCTTCAGAGGGTTTAGCAGTAACACAGTCTGGTCCAATGCTGCTTTTATACAAACAGGGGGTTTGTAAGTAATCAAGAAAAGTCAGGACACCTGTAGGTATTGTTTGCGTCAACCTTTACGACTTAATTTACTTCCAAGGCTGCAGGAAAGCTGTGAGCAGTTAACTTGTACTTCGGAAAAGATTTTGTTGATATAACTTCCACCTTACCCAACTTACCTTCGTTCCATTCCGGGTCATTGACTGGACTGGGGGTGAAATTGGGGTGTTCTAAAATGTTTGACCTGTAGAGTGAGTACTTTTACTTTTGATACTTCAAGCATATCATGATGAATGCTTTGACTTATGTACCATTAAGACTTTGGTGTAGACTGAGTGGCTCTCGGCGCCGTTCAATATGTTTTTCCATCACACTGGGTTTGTTAAAGTTCTCGACTCGGGCATGTTGATCAGGTATTCTTCCAAACAATGTGTGAATCAAAGACAGTCTGTTGGTTTTGATGTTCGCACTTTGAAGTATAAGTCTAACTCCACCCGTTGTGTGAATCTGAAATGTGTTTAACCCTTTCATGCATGAATGATGAGAACCTTAATCAACATTTATTTCCTGAGTGTTTTTATTCCTCTTTAGGCATGAAAAAAACACAATGTGACAGAAAAATTTTTTTATGAACCTATTTTTCATGGAGTTAAAAAAATGTCAGCTTGACACCACGTGTTTAACCCTTTCATGCACACTGGTCACTACAGTGGACAGCTATTCTACAGCTGTTCTCTTGTATATTCATGGATTTTGTTGTTCTTTTCGTTGTTGTAGTTGTTGTTTTTTACACATATCTTTATTCAAGTTTTAAGACACTACATATCTTTTCTGGCATGTATTGGTAACATTATGTAGATCTCTCCTGAGCATAAAGCCCCAGAATCACAAGGCCTCCCCATAGTTTTCACACAATTTATCAGTAAATACATGTTTCTGTGCGTCAAAAATTAAACGCGTGGTGTCCAGCTGAGTGGACATTTTTGCAACTTCATGAAAAATAGGTTCATGAGAATTTTTTTTTTTTTTTCATTATTATTTATTTATGTTTTTGTTTGTTTTTTTTAATTATTATTATTTTTTTTATTATTATTATTTATTTATTTTTCAGAAGAAAATTTTTAATTGCTTTGGTTTTTTTTTCATGCCTAAAGAGGAAAAACACTCAGGAAAAAATTTTGATTAAGGTTCTCATAATTTGTGCTTGAAAGGGTTAATTTTGGAAACAAAGAAACATAGATTTACTAATATATCATGCTGAAACTATGAAATAAAAACCTTTTTAATGCTGCTAATCTGCTGTTTTCTCACATTTTAACATGCTCTAATACTAGTCATTACTCACTTCATGGAAATAATATGCAAAAACAAAAAAAACTTTTTTGTTTAAAAAAAAAACTGTTAATTGCAAGTTTAGTAACAATAACTAGCAATTTATTTATTTATTTTAGTTTACTTTGAATATGCAACAAGACAAAGTAATCTTACTTAGTCCTTAGGAAAAAAACAGGTAGTAAGAGGTCATGGAAGAAAACAAAAAAAACCAAAAACAAAACTTTTACATATACATGACTTCATTTGCACATTCTAAAAGGAGTGGAGGAAGTATAATTTATTTAATCCCACCCCTTCAACACTCAAACATGTTACTGCAAATCAGGTTTATCAAGAACAGCAAAGTTACACTAATGGTATGAATGTCAGTGTATGGGATGATGTGTAAGTGTCCACTGTGTTGACTGATATGGAACTAAAACAATAAAATCCATGAATATACAAGAGAACAGCTGGAGAAGAACTGTCCACTGTAGTGACTAGTATGCATGAAAGGGTTAAAAAGTCACAAAGAAGCTTGAAGGGGAGGTGTGGATTTGGGAAACAGGAGTGGGTTCTGGGACATCCCCAAGTGGGTGCTTCTATGAAACTGGTCTAAAAACAGGACATGGGGGCTAAAAATTCAAACCAGATGTAGACTAATGTTATGAAGCAAGTTTGGAAGCACTTTGGGTCTATTTTAAAAATAAATACTTACTGAGATAAAAAAGAAACTATTTTTTCAGATAAAACACATTTTTATATTGTTTTACATTTATATTTAATACAAAAATCTGCATGTAACACTGTCAAAAGGACACGAAAATTACATGCTACTGTTTTTTGTTGTTTTTTTTAATATCTCTTTATTCTCACAGGAACATTTTGGGAATCAAACTAATTATGCAAGGCAGAGTGTTTCACAAAAATGACTGCTGTTTCAAAATCATTTGCAATTTATATTCGTTAAACTGGGCAGGTTCTGCATGTAACACAAGTGGACACAATGAGTTACACACAAAACCTGGAATGAGACTGAGATTCATGAAAAACCTGCATGTCTGGATTAGAAAAACCACAAGGATCGACAAATTTAACACAGTGTAAATGGTCTTATATAATGCTATAAATAAAGACAGCCATGTTTTCCAGATCAAATGCACTGACACTTAGGCCAAAAATAGGACCCAAATTTGGACAGGAAAAGCTACCTAAGTATTTGACAAAAAAATCATTAATTTTGGGATGGCTCAGAGCAAAATTATATATATATATATATATATATATATATATATATATATATATATATATATATATATATATTATTTTTTTTTATTTATTTATTTATTATTTTTTTTTATTTATTTATTTATTATTTTTTTTTTGCATTTATCTGAGGTCATCATGAGGTACAACCTGGGGGGAAATGGGTGTAATATTTAAACTCCCATCCCTTTTTACAAACTAATAATGAAATTAATTCCACTTCCTTTGCTTTAACACACTTTTTATATATAATATTTTTTTTTACAATAACACAACCATTCACGTACACTTTTTTTTAGTCACTTCACACAATCAAATTTGCATAATCAACCTTATTTTTTTAATATAAACTATAATATTTATATGCACTTTAAGTATTTACTAGAAATACAATCATTAATAAATGTGATAATATCTCCTTATCATGATAATCTGTATTAATTAATTACAAATAGGCAACACACTGGTGACCAAAAGCATCTACTGATTCATGACAAATTAATCCAATCAATACATGTAAATAATTGGTGTAAAATATAGTTTGTCATCTTTTCATGGTCATCAGATATGATCCATTTGGACATTCAGAGGCTCCGTAGTTACCATGGAAACACTGTCATCTTCTACAACATTGATTCACCACTAAAACCCATGGAGTTGGATCAATGACAGTGGATGGAAACACTTATTTTTACATTCAGTTAATGAGATCTTTGCTGAAAAAGTCAGTTTTTCTGCAGTTTTCTGTGTTTTGATATATCCTTTGAATTTACTCTGAATTTTCATGAAAATCTAAAATATACAAAATATAGAAAAACACATGATTTACAGTGAAAAATGTAAAATACAGAGGATAATATTATAATAAATGATGATAAATCACTTAAGAAATGTTAAATAGAGAGAACAATTCATTTGGGAACTGACACAAACGTATCACTGGGTCTTTATGGGTTAATACGATAAAGCGTCTGTTGACCTGACATGATACTGTAGTTGAACTGTAAGCATAATCATCATTGCACTGCAAAAAAAAAAAAAACAGTTTTGATGTTTCTTGCTGTAGCCGAATGTCAACCTGCTCTTGACTTTTTGTCTGTGCAACCCACCACCTCTCCATGTTACCCAAAATAACCTTCCGATACTTGTACTTGATTAAAAGGATAGAGTGACTCATTCCGCTCGCTGTGTAAAAGTAGCGGCTCCTTGAGAGATCACTAATTGGCGCCTTATGTTATACCTTAAACCTGAGCTATTTTATCTTTTTCATCATTTCGGTGTTCTGACGTCTGACTTTATTGGCCCATTTTGCGCCCATGTTAACATGCTGATTAGCAGACATTTCCTGCTGGGTAGCACCACCATTAACATTGATTCCGCTTAACTGGATATTTGTATTCATCATCAGAGAGCCGTCGGATGGAGCAACAGGAGCGTTATACCAACATCTCCACTGTCCCTACAGATAGACTCCAACGATTAATCATGTGCCCAGCTGCCATTACTGCACTCTCCACACATCCCTACACCTCCTGCTCTACTACCCATGCACTCCTTTTCCCCGTCTCATAATGCAAATGCCACGTTTATTTCATTACCAAAAAGTCATCAGTCGCTTTTCCATTGGACATCTGCGCAAAACTTTACCGATATTTACGAAATGTCAAAAAAACAGAAGTGCGTAATGTCGGTTTTTCCATTAAATCACAAATTCAGATTCAGATTTATTGTCATTCAATAAAAACATCCCAGATGTTGTTATAGAATGAAATTGCAAAATGCACAGCATGAAATAAAACACAGAAAAGATTTTAAAAACGCCAACAAAAAGACAACCCATGTATATGATAAAATATTAAAAACTAATGCGATTTGCTTATTATCGTGAGATGACATGAGAAGTCATTCTGTAAACATGGCAACGAACGTAAATATGGTGTTGATTTACAGATAGATTCATTATTATCATTTATTACTAGAGCCCGACTGATATGGGATTTTTGGGGCCGTTACCGATACCAATATTGGGGGCTAAAAAAAGTCGATATCCAATATATTGACCAATATATGAAATAATGTGTGTAGCTCCGTGATTATGTGATTGTGTGATTGTGTGTGGGGGTGATAGAGTCATTGTCGAGCAGAAGTGAAAGTGAAACTAACTCGCTTTACTGTTCCTCTAACTCTCCGGGCAGCACAGACACACTGTTGCTGCATGGAGATTCTGTCGCTCGCTGCTCCTAAGTTAATACATCGGCTACATATTGGCCGATGCTGATTAAGTGGTGATACATTATAAGCGGCCGTCGGGCTCTATCTATTAGCCCTCTGTCTTGAACTAAATTAAAAAATGATTGGGTTTCCTGGTGTGTCCACACATACCGCGACATGTTTTTTCTTCTTTTTCGCTTGTTGTAACGCACGACAACATCAGTTTTTTTAATTCAACTGACTCTAGTTGCGAAAAAAGGTCTTTCCATTGCAGTTTTGTGTGATATACCATTTGCGCTACGCCTGAAAAACCACCTCTTGCCAGCGCAAAAACTTTTAATAGAAAACTGAGACTTTTAGCGAAATTGTCGTTTTTCCATTAGGTAAATTCATTTAATTTGAGAGATTTTGGAGATTTTGGATTACTCAAATTTCGAACCACTTGTAAATGCTTTTGTGTGTCTGTATGTGGAGTGAAATTTTGGAACTGTTTGGACATCCAACACAAGCAATGCCAAAATATCCACCGATTTAAACTGCTGTACAAAAATATGGTCTGGTCCCAGTATAAAGATGGAGGGTCTTAAAACTGATGTTCCATAAATACTGTCTTAAATGTTAACGTGTGCTTGTTGTTCCTCATCTAGTTGGTATGTGCTGCCCTTTACCATTAGTGCTATTGTAGTTTTTTGTTTTTACCATTGTTGGTATGTAATTATTATCATGTAAGTTGACTGTTAACTGTTACCTGTGGTAACACTACCAGGAATGTTCTTTGTTTCTATTTTTTTTACACACATTTTGGTTATGCACTGTAAATACTGTCAAATGAGTTTATTATATTATTGGTATAGGCCTATTTTGTTCTATTTTGTTCATTGTTCTGGCTCAAAGTCAAAGGACAGCAGTGAGTATTTAAATGTTATATTAAGTTATTTGAAGATGAGAATGGGGGTGGGATTAAATAAGTTTTTCTTCTTCCCACTCCTTTTCGAGTATAACAGAATTATGTATTTATTTATTTATTTATTTAGGAATTTTGAATTTGCATGTATTCCATGAATGCTCAAAATAAACAAATGAATGAATGAATGAAAATTTTAAGCGCAAGTTATATTTGCGCAGTTTGAGAGTCAATGGAAAAGCAACTATTGACTTAGGGCTTCGTCTTGATGGAGGACAAGATACACCAGGCCCGGACTGGCTAATCGGGAGGACCGAGACAATTCCCGGTGGGCCGGTATAAAATTTAGACCGCGAGGGCCGGAGTTAACTTTAAATTAGGGCTGGGTAAAAAAAAAAAAATCGATTTAATCGATCTTAGATCGATCTCATTTTAATTTTGCATAATCGATTAATAGGGGATGAGGTTGATTTTTCAGAGCAGGACCGGGAGTATGCAGAACTGCAGGTGGCTCCGTCTTGCGAACCCCTGGGGAAGACTTGGTCTCGCTCACGAAAAAGACGCGGAGGGGAAACCCCCTCCACTGGAGCTCCTCTGGCCTCAAACTCGAACCCGCAGTGTGAAGGAAGTGGCCGCCCGGTGAGTCGCGGAAGCCGGTTGTTCTTGGAATAATAACTTGGACCCATACTATCACCTATGGCTGAGTATGGAGTTGGAGGAAGAGGAAAGCGACAATGTCCGACTGCTACGCTACCCCCCGACCAACATTCACGGAGCGCGTGCACGCCCCAGCCCCGCTCCGGCCAACAATCACGGAGCACCCCCCCCAACCCCCCCCCCCACCCCCAGTGAGTAGAAGCCTCCAGCCATAAAACAGAATAAAGGTGAGGAAGTCCATTCTTAACCGCTGTAAAAACATGGACATTTTTCTGTCCCGTTAATTATTTAAGAACACATTCAGCAATTTACTGCTGAAATGTCAGATTTATTTCCTTTCTAATATCAGTATTGATACCAGTATTGATGTGTTGCATGACTGTGATATTAAATAATCAGGTTACATCTCAGAATTGTACTTTGGTATCACTAAATTACTCTGAATCAATCAATTAATACTGAATCGAATCGATATCGAATCGAATCGTGATTAATCGATTCAGAACCTTATGAATCAAAATCGAATTGATTATGGAAGCTGGCCATGATACCCAGCCCTACTTTAAATACATATTTAATTTTTTTTTTTTTTTTTTTTGGGGGGGGGGGGGGGGGCGGGGTGTTCAGTTATAGCACTGGGTTGATCATGTAATCTGCAGCCGCTGTCCCTGGGCCCCACCCCCTCTACTAGCAATCTGTTTTTTTTTCTTCCCCTTTTTTGCAGACGCACTGAGACCTGATGTAATCTGTCCGTGCATACGGTTAGTAGCTCTAGACTGTATCTGTGGAGCACATACGATCTGTGCTCTGTAGGCTGTGGATGGTCAGCTGTGTTTGCTATTTGAAACATGGATAATAGAAAGAGCAAGGGTGGTGTGGAGAAGCAAGAATGAAAAAGAGGAAAGCTCTGGAAGCAAACGCAGCCAAATGTGAAAAAATCTTCAACTTTTTCCACAAAAACGACCTCCCGGTTGGAAACAACTAATGAGAACGATGAACCGGGTAAACCACCTTTTAAAGTTAGTTAATTATGGAGTCAGTGAATTGTGTGGCATTGTGGCGTGGAACATAACGTTATGCATTTTAAATAATAGTATGATGCGAGGTCACAGAAGTGGTAAACATTGTCTTGTAGCTCCTCAGAGTCAGAAAGCAGATCCAGCAGCAGACACCAGCCATGAGCCCACAAGTCCAGAGTGGGCAGGTAGGACTGCTCTGAGAGGGAAGAGGATTAGAAGAAATAGGCTCCAATGAAGAGTATGGTGTAGGCCTGTTCAATATGAAAGGTGCTCTGAGATGCTCCAGGATTCAGCACTACATGAATGAAACTGACACCAAGGCTTTGAAAATAGAAGATTTGTGCTGAGAATTATGACCATTTTGAAACTGTGCTTTAGTGTCAGAAGCAGAGCCAGGAGCCAGTAGTGATGAGGGGATTGTTCCTGTCAGGATGGAAGGAAAAGGTGAGCTGTTGGAACAGACTGTGTGGACAAGCAGTAGTTCCACTAAAACCACTTTCTAGACCCAAACCATAGTCCTGACCTATTTTATTTTTCATCATTAAAAGTGAGACAGTAAATACACAAAGCCCACAACTGGAAGGCAATAACATAAAGTAATATTAAATAAACCTGCATATTTAGCCAATGTAAGTATCTGAACTGGTTCAGTAAGTCCAAATGTCTGTAGATATTATTTTTTATTGTGATCCAGGTGCAGGTGAGTCTAGGGAAACTGGAGGAAGTGTGAAAGGGAGAGCAGAGTCTACTGATGACAGAGGAGCAGCTCAGCAGCACAACCCTGAACCACTAGGCACAAATGACACAGATGAAGAGAACATGTAAGGTTAGAATTGCATGATTTTAATAAGAATTGGTCGTGATCTAAAGTGGGCCGGTCTGGGGTATGAAACTCCAGGGCTGAAAATGAGTCTCAGTCCGTCCCTGAGATACACCTTCAAAGTACGGAAGTTTCATTTAAAAATATCTGAGACAAACACATTTACTTTCTCCTCTTGTTCCTTTCTCATTCGTTTTATCTCCCTCTCTCCATCTGTGAAAATCTCCTTCTCTCGCTCACACAAGAAAAAAAAAAAAAAAGGAGAGAGAAGCCTCATATGTTTATGGGAAGTCATCGTTTGCTCTAATGTTTATTTGCCGAGGTGGAAGGAAGGCAAGGTGACAAATGGGATGACTGGAGTAAGGAGCATTAGCAGGTGAGGCAATGCATTAAATCCCTCAGACTCAATCATTTAGGTAATGTCCCGTTTGTTTTAGATTCATGGCTCGCACTGCTTTTTTACAGATTGAGTGTGGCCAAGCGTGCTCGGGCTCGCGGTATCCTGCAGTGTTCCACATTGTTTACACACTGCTGTGCATCATCTTCTGAAAAAGAGACAGGCACGCAGCAGGAAGTTATACTGTAGGAGACTGGGAATAGGATGGAAAGAGTTGCTGGTTCAAAACCCCGGAGTATTTGTAGAAAGTTTAAACCAATGTGTCCTTGAACAACACTTTTTTTTTTTTTTTCGTTGGTTTAAACACGGTCCAAAAAAGTCAGATGCAGCAAAACTAAGAGATGGGCCTGTATGTGTTCAGGGATCTGAAAATCCTGCATAAGTGAAGGTGAAGACATGTCTGACACTAAACACATGCAGTAACTGCAACAACATTCACTTCATAATGAGGGTAATAACTGTTGCATGACTTGTGATAATTTAATGCAAGACGTATTATGAATTACTGTTGCTTGACTTTAACCCATAAAGACCCAGTGCTACTTTTGTCAGTTCCCAAATGAATTTTTCTCTATATTTAACCTTTCTCAAGCAATTTATCACTATTTACTATAATTACCTCCGCCAAGGAGGTTATGTTTTTGCCAGGGTTTGTTTGTTTGTTTGTCTGTCCGTTAGTGTGCAACATAACTGAAAAAGTTAAGGACAGATTTGGATGAAATTTTCAGGGTTTGTTGGAAATGGGATAAGGAAGAAATGATTAAATTTTGGTGGTGATCGGGGGTGGGGGGGCCCACGGCGGGGGCGCAGAACAGAAAATTTCATCAAAATCTGTCCATAACTTTTTGAGTTATGTTGCACACTAACGGACAGACAAACAGACAGACAGACAGACAAACAAACAAACCCTGGCAAAAACATAACCTCCTTGGCGTGGGGGGGCCCACGGGGGGGGGGCACTGATCAGCCTTGGCGGAGGTCTGCGCTCTCCGAGTGCTTCTAGTTACCCTCTGTATTTTGCATATTTTTCAGTATAAATCAGGTATTTCCCTATATTTAAGCCTTTATCGGGCAAATTACTATTTTTGATCATTTCCTCATGCATTACAAGACAGTGACAGCATCAGTTCCGGTGAGGACAGTGAGTCAACAATCTCAGGTCCAATGTGGTCTACAGGGTCTGTAAGGTCCACCTGTGCATGAACCTGCTTTGTTAGGTACCATGAAGTAATGGTACTAATGTAAGGAATGATGTTCAAAGGGAGAATGTGGATGTGGACAGGGGTCTGGATCAGCACTTACGTTGGTGAAATGTTCTAAAAGTGATGTTCTAATGTTCTTTCACCTAAAATGTGTTTTTCCTTTATTTTTGATATATACGTTGTTTTTTATTTTTTATGTATTTATTTATTTTTTTGCCACTTAGGGGTAAGGAACCAAGTATGGTAACTTCATTAACCTTGATTTTCTACATGACAATAAAGAATTTTTCAAATTTTCAGAAAAGTATTAAAGTCTGGTTACGCCCTCCAAAAACATATTACGGTAAACATTTTGAATTTCAGTGTATTTCAATGTATGCCCTATAAAGGGTTAATTCACTGATTATTAAGATGTTCATACAAGCTCAGATTAAAGTTGAGGGTTATTACATCAGAAACAGAAAACTGAAGAAAAAAGGACTTTTTCAGCAAAGATATCATGAACTGAACTAAAAACAAGAGTCTCCATCCACTATCATTGATCAAACATCATGGTTTTCTGATTCACCTGTAAGATGACAGTGTTTCCATGGTAACTATGGAGCCTCTGAATGTCCAAATGGGTCATATCTGAGGACCATGAAAAGGTGACAAACTGTATTTTACACCAATTATTTACATGGATTGATAGGTTTAGTAGTTGAGCAGTTATTAAACATTTTATATCAGTAGATTATTTTGGTTGCCACTGACTGTCTGGGTCTTTATGGGTTATTGTCCTGTCCACACTAAAATGGATTCTATGCAGAACGGATATTTTTCTCTAAATTTGGGCCACTCATCTGTTATTTTAGGTCAACATAAACTGAGATTTTTCAGAAGTATTTTCCATACTGAAGAGTTTTAAAGATGCAACTGGGAAAGATTTTTTAAAATATTTTGCATGAGACACTATAAATATATGAAGCCACTATTATAATGCAGATAATATATTTTTTAAAAGAGTGATATTTTGCTTTTTTAAATGGAATTATGCATTTTAAAACATTCCCCTGTGGTCTACATAAACTGTAAATGCTATGCCTGGGTCTGAATTCTTCATTAATTCAACTCCACAGGTCCCTCTTCAACCCTATTTCTGAGTAATGACACCAGAAAGGTGGTTTTGAGCACTGGCCCTTTAAATACAAATGAACCACTTCATGCCGCACCCCTTATTGGCTGTGCTGCTCTGTCCCATTCTTCAACCAACAACTGAATATTTTAGATAATCGACTCGAAGTTTGGACATATTTTCAGTATGTACTACACCCGCTGCTGCTGATAAACAATTATGTCGTACTTGAAGAAATGTTCCTCAGAAGTCTTGACCTTATATGTGCAAATGGTGTGACGTAA
Organism: Sphaeramia orbicularis; assembly: GCF_902148855.1. Lineage (NCBI taxonomy): Eukaryota > Metazoa > Chordata > Actinopteri > Kurtiformes > Apogonidae > Sphaeramia > Sphaeramia orbicularis. The sequence goes on from NC_043972.1 coordinate 17,166,729, forward strand.
CTAGTTATAGACGCAACCAATTAATCAGGAATTAAAACAGGCTGAAGAAATCCACTCAATTTTTGCTGGAATGAATATAAAGATAGCTTTTCAGCACCTGGAGAATTCAAATTCAAACTTTTTGAACTACTAGTGACCGAATACACAAATAAATGAACCAAAGACTAATAAAAGTGGGTTTAGCAAAATATGACCCCTTTAAGGGGCAGTGACATGCAATACTGCATTGGACCTGAATATACTTATTTTAATCTCTTTATTTTCTTATTTTGTTCATTATTTTATTATTTGTCTTTTAGTATTTTGATGTTTTATGACATGCTTATACTATACAGGGTGGGGAAGCAAAATTTACAATATTTTGAGGCAGGGATTGAAAGACAGTGTATGACCAGTTAGTTTATTGAAAGTCATGAGAATTTATTTGCCACAAGAAAATGGACATCATAGAAAATGTTTTTATTCTATGTGTCCTTCTTTCTCAATAACTGCCTTCACACGCTTCCTGAAACTTGCGCAAGTGTTCCTCAAATATTGGGGTGACAACTTCTCCCATTCTTCTTTAATAGTATCTTCCAGACTTTGTCGTAATAGTTTTTCTCATAGTCATTCTCTTCTTTCCATTATAAACAGTCTTTATGGACACTCCAACTATTTTTGAAATCTCCTTTGGTGTGACGAGTGCATTCAGCAAATCACACACTCTTTGACGTTTGCTTTCCTGATTACTCATATGGGCAAAAGTTTCTGAAAAGGTATGGATAATAGTGTTAGGTATGATTATGACATCAATATATGTTTGGTTTCAAAACAATTGACATAGTGCCTGCTGAGAAAAAAACAACTAAATGTTCATTGTAAATTTTGCTTCCCCACCCTATATATGAAGTTTATTAATAATATTATAGTAGTGACTCCATTGAATAAATGTATGTATGTATGTATGTATGTATGTATGTATGTATTTATTTATTTACAAACATGCAAAGAAAAATAAGACAAAACAAAACAAACTAGAAGCACTCGGAGAGCGCATTTCCAACAAACCCTGAAAATTTCATCCAAATCTGTCCATAACTTTTTGAGTTATGTTGCACACTAACGGACAGACAAACAGACAGACAGACAGACAGACCCTGGCAAAAACATAACCTCCATGGCGGAGGTAATTAAGACATAAACAAAATAACATTTAAATGGACAGAATCTATCTTCAAGAACATACAAGTCTGAATATTGCATGGTCAAAAAGGAGTAGGAAGTAGTATAAACTTATTTAATCCTACCCCTCAGTTCCCCTCAGAGGTCTGTGCTGTCTTTTCTAGAAAAGCACTCGTAGAGCGCAGACCTCCGCCAAGGCAGATCAGTGACCCCCCACACCCCTGATCACCACCAGAATGTAATCATTTGTTCCTTGTGCCAGTATCAACATTTCCTGAAATTTTCATCCAAATCCGTCCATAACTTTTTGAGTTACCTTGCACACAAACAGACAAATAGACAAACCAACGCCAACAAAAACATAACCTCCTTGGCCGAGGTATCAAATCCACTTTAACAATATGATATTAAAGTACTGATTGATACTAGATACTAGAGTCAGATTATAAAGCTGTGACAGACAAAACAACAACAACCTGGGGGGGTTTTCATAAATAATTGCTTGCACCTATTTGGGATAAATGAACATATCTAACCTCATTTATTTGAGGTTGAAAATCAGATCAAATGAAAGAGAAAGTTGGTGAAAACAGGAGCCCACACTCCATTACAGACTGGATTATATCTGCATATCTAATATACATATGTTTTTGACCCTTCTCCGTCCTCCTACGTATCCACCCACACTCGTGCATTCCCACTGTGCCATTTGGCCTTTGGCAAAACTCTCAATTCTAACAACTTGATCTCAGAGGCACCACAGGAAAAAAAAAAAAACATGCGATGAGAGCATGTGCAGAGTTGACAGAAACCCAGCAGCCGTTTCTTCATTATGGGCTGTGAGCGGGTTCAAGTGTGGAGGTAGAAAAGCCTTTTTATGTCATGAATGTAACACTTATGTGGAAGCAAACAGGGACGCAACTCCATTGACAGCATTTATGGAACAGTTGGAGTAAATGGCCCCTGTGGTGGGTGGAGTAAAGGCAGAGTGGGTAAGGGACCAGCTCTGAGTAGTATTCAAGTTACTTTACCTAAAAAAAAAAAAAAAAAATTACATGTATTTAGTCTGTGAAGGGGTTTGGTGGAATTATTCAATGTAATTGTATGAGGAAGACTATTGAGATATTTGGGTATTTCCCCTGCTCTAATTTTACTTTTGAGTGTTTTATTATAATTCTAAATAACTAATAAACACAGAATAGAATAGAATAGAATAGAATAGAATCTTTACTACCTCCGCCAAGGAGGTTATGTTTTTACCAGGGTTTGTTTGTTTGTCTGTTTGTTTGTTTGTTTGTCTGTCCGTTAGTGTGCAACATAACTCAAAAAGTTATGGACAGATTTGGATGAAATTTTCAGGGTTTGTTGGAAATGGGATAAGGCAGAAATGATTAAATTTTGGTGGTGATCGGGGGTGGGGGGGCCCACGGGGGGGGGGGGGGGGGGGCACTGATCGTTAGTGTGCAACATAACTCAAAAAGTTATGGACAGATTTGGATGAAATTTTCAGGGTTTGTTGGAAGTGGGATGAGGAAGAAATGATTAAATTTTGGTGGTGATCGGGGGTGGGGGGGCCCACGGGGGGGGGGGGGGGGGGGGGGGGGGGGGGAGGCACTGATCAGCCTTGGCGGAGGTCTGCGCTCTCCAAGTGCTTCTAGTTGTTATTGTTTTCGTTGTACTTATGCAAACGCTAAACGTTTTTCTAAAAATTAATAATAAAAATAGATTAAAAAATAAATGTTACCACTACCCTCATATATATTATATTGTATATTTGATACTATATACAGTGTCCTTGAAGAATTAATTAGAAAATTGACTGTTAATACTACTGGTCCGCTATAAACCTGATTTGCTTTTACGTATCCAGGTTTACACATGCCTATATGCACTGAATGTCTTTTATGGAGCAGTTTCTACTCTAACAGAGGAGGTTCAAAAGTGACTGAATATATTATAGTTTGTAATCTTCTCTTATTTGATTTTTGACAGCATTTCTATTCTGTAAAGGTCAACACTGACATGATGGCGTCCCGTTGGTCCAGGACTCCTTGCTTGGTAAATTTGAGCACAACACGTTTTTTTTTTTTTTTTTGTATTTCTTTATTTATTAGTCCTCTTATATATGGAGATTAGAACACCAAGTTGTTTTGTTTCCTGTGATATTTTGCATTTGACAACTGGGATCTGGGACATTGTTTAACAAGGCCAAACTTAAAGATGATGTGGTCAGTTACTGCAAGGCACCAGGGAGAATAACAGGGACATTACATTAAAGGAGAATCTGTAAACAGACATCCAAAAACATCAGATTCATGAACTTTGTCGGCTAATGGAAATTAAATGGAGACTATATTATTTACAGAGTGCTTACAGTCTATACCAGGGGTGTCAAACTCATTATTTCCAGGGGCCATATTTAGCCCAATTTAATCTCAAGCAGGCCAGACCAGCAAAATAATGACTTAATAACCTATAAATAATGACAGATCCAAGTTTTTCTTTTTGTTTTAGTACAAAAAAAAAACCCAATTAAATTATGAAAATATTTACATTTTACAAAAAAGATAGGAATAACCTGAAAAAATAGAAATTTCATTTGAAAAATTTGTGCAATTTTAACAATATTATGTCTCGACTTATTATTTATACATGTGCGTTACACACAATGTTACATAAACATTTGGTAACAGGCAGAATATTGTTAAAATTTTGGAACTAAAATTTGAACAATTTCTACAATATTCCATCTCTTATTATTAACACAACTCCAGATCACAGTGGATCCATAAATGCACAAAACATTTAATAACAGGCAGAATAGTGTTAAAATTGCACATTTCGAGTTTTGTCTTTGTTGTTATTTATGTATTTATTTGCATTTTATTGTGAAAGAATAGTTTTGTAAATGTAAATATTTTCACAGTGTAATCTTATTTTTTTCACTTAATTTTTTTCATAATTTTTCTCAAAGAAAATTTGTAATTGTCATTATTTATGGGTTATTGTGTTGTTATTTTTTCTTGAGATCTCATTAGTCTGTGTGTGGAACCTGAACCAAAATGATTTCGACAACCTGGACTGTTCAGGTTAATTTTTGCACTTTCATCCCGCGGGCCGGAATGGAACCTTTGGCAGGCCAGATTTGGTCCCCGGGCCACATGTTTGACACCTGTGGTCTATCCAGACACACTGCAAATGATTTGGTTCTTACAAAGATTAAAAAAAAAAAAAAAAAGAAAAAAAAACAACTAGATTTAGAAGTGTTATATAATGTATCTTGTTCAGAGTTAATTTCTTATTTTAAGTGTTCATACATCTGTGGACATGCTAACTTCTACATTTAACAATCATAATTAGAAAAATGTTGTCAAATGAAATTATCTTGCTGCAAGGACAGATATTTCACAATACCTTTTTCCTCAGATTTTATCTTGTTACTATACACCGTTTTTTTGCAGTGCACATACACATTAAGTCACAAAAGTTGAGGACTCTCATAAACCACTTTCCTATTACAGTCGAGTTCATAAATTTACATACTCTAGCAGAATTTGTGATTCTTTGGCTATTTTTCAGAGAATATGAATAATACAAAAACTCTTCTTTCACTCATGGCTTGTGTCTGGGTGAAGCCTTTTATTATCAAAAAAATGTGTTTGCTCTTTTTTAAATCATACTGACAACAGAAACTATTCAAATAACCCTGATCTTAAGTTGACATACCCTCGTTCTTAATCCTCTGTATTGGCTCCTTTAACATCAATAACAGCTTAAAGTCTTTTGTGGTCGTTGTGGATGAGGCTCTTTATTTTCTCAGATGGTAAAGCTGCCCATTCTTCTTGGCAAAACACCTTCAGTTCCTTTAAGATTTTGGGTTTTCTTGCATGAACTGCATGTTTGAGACCTCCCCAAAGTGGCTCAATGATACTGAGGTCAGGAGACTGCGATAGACACTCCTTCACCTTCACTTTTTTTTGCTGTAGCCAATAGCAGGTCGACTTTGCCGTGTGTTTTGGGTCATTATTCACTTTTCCATTGGATATTTACTAAATGTTGAAAAAACAGAAGTGTGTAATGTCGGTTTTTCCATTAAATCACAAATGCGATGATTTTTAAATTTTTTTATGATGGTAGAGATGATACAAGAAGTCATTCCATAAACATGGTGACTGTCACATCTGCCCCCAGACGTTAGTCTGGTCTTGTCTGTCTTCTTTGTTTTCTGTCATTTCCTGTTTTATTTTGTTAAGTCCTCCTCATGTCATGTCTGGCGTCTTTACTTCCTGTTACTAATCTTCTCCACCTGTATGATTACCTGTCCCCGCCCTGATTTGTTGCACCTGTGTCTCATAGTCTTCCCTCCCTCTTGTGTATTTAAGCCCTGTGTTTTCCCTTGTCCTGTGCCAGTTTGTAATCTCCGTGTGTTACTTACCTGCGTTTTTTGGATCCTGTCTGTCTGCCTGTTTTTGACCTGGATTGCCTTCTCTGACTCCTGCCTTTTTGCCTTACCCTTGTCTGTGCTTCTGCCTCCAACAATTCAACATGTGTTCGACCTTTTCGCCTGATTCCCAACGTGTTTTACCGGTCCGAACTGTGGGGTTCCATCTCCGGTCCACTTCACGAACCCCGTGAAGAACCCAGGACTCTGTGTCTTCAAGATTCTGTTTATTCACACTATCAGAGACTTGTCAGTTAACTTCCTGTTTAATAAACACTGTATACTTTTACGTCTGTCTCTGGGTCTTGCATGTGGGTTCAGTTTTCGTACTCAGACCATTACAGTGACGAATGTAAATATGGTGTTGATGTACATATATATTCATTATTATATATTATCCCTCTATCTCGTACCAAATTAAAAAATGATTGGGTTTCCTGGTGTGTCCACACATACCGTGACTTGTTTCTTCTTCTTCTTCACTTGTTGTAACGTACATCAGCATCTGTTTTTTTTTATTCACCTGACTCAAGTTGCGAACAAAAGGTCTTTCCATTGCAGTTTTGCGTAATAAACCATTTGCGCTATGCCCAAAAAACCACCTCTTGCCAGCGCAAAAACTTTTAATCAAAAAATGAGACTTTTGGCAAAATTGTTGTTTTTCCATGAGATAAATTTTTATGCACAAGTTATTTTTGTGCAATTTGAGGGTCAATGGAAAAGCGACTATTGCCATGTCGGAATATCCAAGACCGTCCCATGCACATTCTGTCAGGGTGTGTAAACTTATGAACACAACTGTATATCAGTACTCATTTACTCACTTACTTCACATCCCAGTGGCACAGTCTCTGGGAGCAGGTTGGGGTTCATCGTCTTGCCCAAAGGCACTCCAACATACGGGTAGGGGCCTGGTATTGAACTACCAACCGAGACTGTTATGGACGATCTTCTCTACATCCAAATCCGCAGCTACACCCAGGTTACTACCTTTGACTCGATCCTAAACTGGCTTCCTCCCGTCGTCATAACAACAACGACATAATAAATACATTCATTTTAGATTTTCAAAGCTTTGTGTCAAGATGTATGCTTTGAAACACCGGAGACGTCACAAAAAAATGACACGAAAAGGCAAACATTTCACCCATGAATATTTTGCCTTTAAACTATTCACAGCAATGATGATGCAAATTTGCAACAGTTGCAGCACTTGTTCAATAAAAGATTGGAATGTATTTGCACCAGGCTGTTCAACAGAAATAGTAATGGATTCAGCGTCACTTGGAGCCTCATCTTCAGCCTCCATCCATCTGATCCAGATCCTTTATTCCTCTGGGTCTACGTCTAGTGTCCAAATAAAACAGCACACATGGTCCAAACTGTATTTGATTCATCTGACGTTACAGAAACTCCTCAGTATCGTCGTAGTCTAGGAATCTCTGTACATGTCCTTCACTGCATTATTATTTTTGTCTTTCATAATAAAGTAAGCTGGGCTGGTCCAGCTTCATCATCATCATCATCATTATTATTATTATTATTATTATTATTATTATTATTATGTGACATCTGATTCACAGACATGATTTGTTAATGTCTGTTTGTACAGAAAAATGTGGAAAAAATAACTCTGGAAAAAACAAAATAACATGCACATAAAAAAAGAAGGAAAAAATGTGTTACCACCTGCATCTGGTTTACACAAATGATACATTAATGCTTTTATTTTCACTGTGAACACTCACAAAAAAAAAAAAAATCCACCTTGTTGCGAAATAACAATGTTTCTTTTTCACTGAACTATTCATGGCCTTTATTCCTCTGGGTCTACGTCTAGTATCCAAATAAAACAACACACATGGTCCAAACTGTGTTTGATTCATCTGATGTTACAGAAACTCCTCAGTATCCTCGTACTCTAGGAATTTGTCAGTGCTGCTCCACATGTCCTTCACTGCATTATTATTTTTGTCTTTCATAATACAGGAAGTGTGGCTAGTCCAGATTCTTCATCATCATCATCATCATCATCTGATGTTTGGTTCACACAAATGATTTGTTAAAGCTATACCATATGATGTGGCATTTTTACACTTTTCTTTTGTCATCTTAAAATGCTCCTAATAAGTGTGTCAAACTAAAATGTAAAAGAAATCCACCAGGTATTGAAACTCAAAAATGTTTAATTCTCCTATATTTCTGATAAAAGTCTGACCAATCATTTTAGTCGGTCCGAATAAAATAATTGGCCGAACCTGACTGAGCCTCCTGTCAATCATCCATTACGGCCGTCCAGCATCCGATCCATTATCGCCGTCTCACATGCGATATGTGTCCCTCTGAATCTGACGCTTCACTGGCGCTGCTTCTCCTGTCACTGACCACAGTCTACTGTCTAGGATGTGTTTGGATAGAACTGACATGCACATGTGGAAGGGAAAAAACTGATTTATGAACAGAAACAACAACTGAGGGGCACAAACAGGAGTCTGATGAATGAAGGATGGAGATAAAAGTCCGGAAGTCAGCTGTACTGGACTGAACAGGTCTGCATAAAGCTCAGCTTTTATGACGGTGGGACTCATACAGGTACATGTACATGGTGTCACACATGTAAGATGATGTAGGATGATAATTGTATGGATTATGAAACCTCAAATGTCCACGGAAAATTCGCGGAGGCCGCGCGTTCACAGTGCGCGCGCCCATCCCCTGGGCACTGCAGTGAAGACACTGACCCAGTACTGCACAGACCAGGTCTACTGATGGAACAGGAGCCGCGGGCCCGCGGCAGGTGGATGATGCATCTGATTACTGAGGGAGGGGTCCGCGGACACGCCAAAACGGACCGGACCTCCACCTCTGCTTCCTCCTCCGTTTCCATAGCGCATCAGGTGAGAGGAGGAGAGAGGAGGAGGAGCCTCAGTGCTCAGGCAGAGGGAAGGGGGCGGGGCTTTGGAGGGAGGCGGGTTTTTCATGTTCAAACTTTTACTAAGTGCTGTGAGAAATGCCACATCGGTAGGTATAGCTTTAATGCCTGTTTGTACTGAGAAAGCTCTGAAAAAGTGGAAAAAATTACTTTGAAAAAATTAAATAACATGTACATAAAAAAAAAGAAAAAGCACCTACATCTCTTTTACACGAATGATAGATTAGTGCCTTTATTTTCACTGTGAACACTCACATAAAAAAAAAAAAAAATTTAAAAATCAACCTTGTCGTGGAATAATAAAATGTTGCTTTTTCACTGGACTGTTCATGTCCTGCATTAGTGAAGATTGTCATATGAGTTAATGTCATACAAGAAAAAAAACATCTCTGGTGTATCAGGCAAGTGACTATTTTTGGTAATTTCCACATACTTTACAAGACAGTGACAGCAACAGTTCCAGTGAGTCAACAATCTCTGGTCCAATGAGGTCTACAGGGTCTGTAAGGTCCACTTCTGCATGAACAGTGAGTGGACCTGCTTTGTTAGGTACCAGGAAGTAAATTCAAATTTTTTATGAATTTAAAAAAAAAAAAAAAAATTCAATTTATTTATACTGGTTGAAATTTCCACTGTCTATAAAAACATCAATTTTGTTTCAGTTTACTTCAAACTGACATCAGCACACACCTAGACATGATGACATCAGCTGGATCTTTTTATTCTCCAACTTTTTTGAAAATATGTGTATACAAAACATCGAGAAATATTGAACAAACATCAAGGTTTCAAAAAGAAAAATCCAAACAAATAAATTAACATAATGCAAAGCCTTACTGACACAAAGAAGAAAAGACAAATACTACTACTAATAATAATAATAACTTAAAATATAAATATCTATGGAAAAAAAAAAACATCAGAGTAAATTTAGTGCATGTTAAAGAATTCTTTAGAAATTGTCAGAGCGCTTGTGCTTTTCTTTTTCTTGTTAAAGATAAATTCCAGTGATTTTATATATTTTTCAAATTCAATCACAAAGACTTTAAATTTGGCCATGTTTTGGCATATTTACTTTTGTGTATGTGAAATTTTCAAATAAAATGATCAAATTAACAAATTCAAAATAATGTATGTCATGTTCATTTTGAGATGTTAGTTATATTTTCATTACATTCAGATATGAGATAGTTTTCAATTTTAGACCAGAACTTAGAAAAATGTACACATCAGCTGGATCGATGTCAAAATAAGCTACAATGCATGCGAGGGGCGGGGCTTGTTGCGCCTGGCACCACTTGTTACACCCTTTTTAAAACTTATTTGCTGTAGAAACAGGTTTTTATGCGAGTTTTTGTGTCCTTACACACCTCTGCGTTTAATGTTTTCAGTTTGTTTTCAAGGAGAGAAACTTGTTGACCCAGACGTTACACTATACCTGAATCAGTAAAAGAAAGAGAAGTTAGTGGGCACCAGGAAAGATAATTCAGCATTACAATTTGGGAAGATGGATAGGATCATTATTATTTACTGGCGGGCCTGCTGCCCTTGTGGCTGAGCTTTGGAAAAGCCTTGGAAAAGGAGCAGTTTCAGACCTTGCCCATACAAATGTAATGTGTAATTCTCTGTGGGGATTGCAAAAAGCTGCTCTCCCAGGCGGATGGCCATGTTCCAATTGTCCCACAGGGTCTCTGCAGAAAACACTATTTATCAAGTCCAGTCTGTGAAGTGCCTGGAAGTCAGACGGCCAGATTACCTGATTTTAGCACGAGGAAAATTTGTACCGATTATCAGGAATCCACTGACAGACAAGTAGTGTGGGATTATTATTGTATTCAGCGCATGATTTGACAAGAAAAACGAGAGGGGTGTGTGTGTTTTTTTGTTTTTGTTTTTTTTGTTTGTTTGTTTCTGTTGGGGGGGGGGCAGCAGTTATATACAGGGTGACACAAAAAAACGGGAACTTATTAACAATCCAATAAAACCAAGAGTGATGGAAGAAAAATATTTTATTCATAGTAATTGAAACCTTAAAACATGCCATTTAAGAAACAATGATGGAATTTTCATTTTTTTTTTAAATTACAGGGTGACCCAAAAAAAACGGGAATTTTTGAAGTGCGTATTGGCAGACATGAGGAAGTGGCAGCACTGCGAGACAGTGACCTTGAGCAAGTAAACACCCCCCCATTTTAGTAACCATTGGCGGCTGTGCGAGAATGGTTCGGTAACCGTGTGATCTCAAGATTCGGTAACGTTCCCTGGCCCCCTAGATCACCAGATTTGTCCGTTTGTGATTTTTTCTTGTGGGGCTATCTCAAGAGTAAAGTGTACACGACTCGACCAAGAACTCTGGATGAGTTAAAACAGAGAATTCAGGATGAAATTCACAGTATCCCAGCTGAGATGTTGCAGCGGTCAATGAGGAATCTCAACAGCAGATTTCAAGAATGCATTCGTACAGGAGGACGCCATCTACAGGAAGTCATTTTTAAAAAATGAAAATTCCATCATTGTTTCTTAAATGGCATGTTTTAAGGTTTCAACTACTATGAATAAAATATTTTTCTTCCATCACTCTTGGTTTTATTGGATTGTTAAAAAGTTCCCGTTTTTTTGTGTCACCCTGTATGAGGAGGTGTAACCAAGGTTCTAATAGTTTTGAATTTTTTCATTATTGTTTAGTTTTATTTAGTTTTGACTTTTTTTTCTAATTCTGTTAGTTTTAATTAGTTTTTAGAGCAGGTTTGCTAGTTTGTATTAGTTTTCGTTATTTTCCAAATGCTTAGTTTTAGTTTAGTTTTTTTTTTTTTTTTAATATATCTTTTCTCTTCTTCTGTCGTATTCAAATAAATCCCAGACAGGACTCTGCTGCTTTCTCCCAACTTTAGTCTCCATGTTTCCAGGTAGAATGGGGACCAGAAGACAACTGGAAACCACAAGTGATTAGAAATGACGGACCGTGAAGTGTCGTATAGTGCCAGCGGCTTAAATTGCTTGAGAGGAATAAATCAATTTCGTATCAATCCGACATTGACAAAGACGAAAACGAAGGGAATTTTATCCATAACTTTTATATGTTTTTAGTTAGTTTGATAAGCACACAATACAGTTTCAGTTAGTTATCGTTTTTTTTTTCTTTTAACTATGGTTTTTATTTATTTCAGTTAACGAAAATGTTTTTACAATTCTAGTTTTCGTCATTTTGTTAGTTTGTTAGTTAGTATCGATACTGTAATGGTTTTACCTTTAGCCTCTACTATGGTGTAGAAGGATTCAACCTGTTGTATTTTTTGATGCGTGCATGAATGAATGGATGGTTTTCTTCATCTTTAAATATGCCAATTCATTTATTGACAAATATCCAAAAAGTCCAACCGTTCAAAATAGGTCACAATCGTCGCACAAAATGCTCTCTATAAATAAATAAAATAGGCTACTTAACATAAAAAAACACTGAAAACGCCGACCAACTGAATTTACGTTGTGGCTCATGGTTAGAAAATTGGTTGGGGCTGTCATTACACACTCCGCCCACATCACATGACAGGTATGTATAACCTCACAACACCCATGATGAAACGCACATGTAGTCATCATCACAGCCACACCCACTAAACAATTATTAAATTAAGGTCAAAACAAAAAAGACAAATAAACAAACAAAAACGTATTTTGGCTCCAACAAATACTTTACATCAGGGGTGTCAAACATGCGGCCCGCGGGCCAAATCCGGCCTGCCAAAGGGTCCAATCTGGCCCGCGGGATGAACTTGGGTAGTGTAAAAATTACACTGAAGATATAATCAACCAAGAGTGTTGAACTAGATTTAGTTCAGGTTCCACATACAGACTATTGTGATCTCAAGTAAAATAATAACGTAATAACCTATAAATAATGACTCCAAATTTTCTTCTTGGTTTAATGTGGAAAAAATATCGTGTTATGCCTACGAATAATAACTTCAAAATTTTCTCCATGTTATAATGCAAAAACTAACATTAAATTATGAAAATATTTCCATGAACAAATTATCCTTTAACAATAAAATGAGAATAACCTGAAATGTCTCAAGAAAACTGAGTGCAATTTTAACAATATTCTGCTTGTTACTAAATGTTTTGTGCCTTTATAGAACTGATCCGTAATGCACATGTATAAGTTGAGGCATAATATTGTAAAAATTCCACGTCATATTTTTAAGAAATTTCAGTTTTCTTCAGATAATTCACATCTTTTTTGTTTGGATAGTTTGTAAATGTAAATATTTTCATCATTTAATGTTTTTGATTTTTTTTTGTTTTGTTTTGTTTTGTTTCTTTTGCACTAAAACAAAGAGGAAAAAATAGTTGTCATTATTTAGGAGTTATTATGCTCTTATTTTTTTGGTCCGGCCCCACTTGAGGTTAAATTGGGCTGAATGTGGCCCCTGAACTACAATGACTTTGACACCCCTGCTTTATGTCATTGTCGCAAGAGACCAAAAGTTTATTGTTGAGTGGTTATATAAGGTCACATATGCATTTACACTAACAGATCCTTTGCCGTTCTCCCAGCGCTGTAATAAAAACAGCCTCAACTGAAGATCAACTTCTCTTACGAAGATCTGTATCATTCTTACAGTCGTCTGCTTTTATGTTTCTGATTTTTTTTTTTTTTTTTTTTTTTTTAGTTTCCTCATTTATTGCATTGTCTGTGTGTCCCTGCTGTTCTTGTAAATGTTTCTCCTTGTGACTAAAACACAATAAATGACACTGTCTGATGAAATAAAGCTTAGCTAGACTATAAAATCAACTGCACTTTAACCCATAAAAACCCAGTGTTTCTTTTATGGCAGTTCTAAAATATTTTTTTCCTCTATATTTAACTTTTCTTAAGTTATTTATCACTATTTATTATGACATTATTCTCTGTATTTTCCGTTTTTTCGGTGATGAATATCATGCAGATGCAATCAAAACGACCTTTCTGGTGTCATTACTCAGAAATAGGGTTGAAGATGGACCTGTGGAGTTGAATTAATGAAGAATTCCAACCTAAGCATACCATTTACAGTTTATGTAGACCACAGGGAAATGTTTTAAAATGAATAATTCCATTTAAAAAAGCAAAATATCAATCCTTTAAAGCAGGGGTGTCAAACTTATCATAGTTCAGGGGCCACATTCAGCCCAATTTGATCTCAAGTGGGCTGGACTAGTAAAATAACAGTAAAAAAGTAAAATTATATTAGGATCAGGTTTACATCTACAAAGTTTCCTGAAAAATCTGAATAACATGAACAACTTGAATTGTCTTAAGAAAACAAGTGCAATTTTAACAATATTATGCCTCGGTTTATCAGTTTATCATTTACACATGTGCATTACAATCGCACAAAACATGTAGTAACAGGTAGAATATTGGTAAAATTGCATTTACTTTTCATAGGGCATTTCTGTTTGTTCATATTTGTTCAGATTATTCATGTTTTTTGTAAAAGTGTAGTTTGGTAATGTAAATATTTTCATGTAATTTTACTTTTTTACGCCAAAAAACACAAAGAGAATTTGGGGTTGTCATTATTTATAGGTAATTATGAGAATATTTTACTGGTCTGACCCACTTGAAATCTAATTGGACTGAATGTGCCTGTATGTGGAACCTGAATTAAAATGATTTCCACACCATTCAGTGTAATTTTTGCATTTCACAAATTCATCCCACGGGCCAGATTGGACCCTTTGGCGGGCCAGATTTGGCCCCCAGGCCACATGTTTGACACCTGTGCTTTGACCCTTTCATGCATGAATTATGAGAACATTAATCAAGATTTTTTTTTCTTTATTCCTCTTTGGGCATTAAAAAAAACAATGCGATTATTATTATTATTATTATTTTTTTATCAAGCTATTTTTTATGGAGTTGCAAAAATGTCCGCTTAGCTGGACACCATGTGTTTAATTTTAGAAGCAAAGAAACCTGTATTTACTGATCTACTGTGTGAAAATTATGAAATAAAAACTTTAAATGCTGCTAATTTGATGTTTATCACATTTTAACATACACTACAAACAAAAAGTTATGGATATTTTTAATTTTTGGGCTATTTTTTTTTCAGTTGGGATTCTTGCACAACACTTTTTACTTTTTTGTGTGTGTGTGTGAACTGAATTGAAACACTTTTTTTTTTTTTAAATGACCAGACATAGCTTTTTTTACAAATGGCAAAAATGACCAAAAAAGGACAAGAAAAAAAGAAATATCCTTAACTTTTTGTTTGTAGTGTACTGTAATACTAGTCATTACTCACTTCGTGGACATAATATGCCAAAAAAATAAAAAAATAAAAAATGTGAATTACAGTCTAATAACAATAACAAGGACTTGATTTGCACTCGAACATGTTAGATCAGGTTTATCAAGAACAGCAAAGTTACAGTATTGTTTTCAATGTTAGTGTATGAGATGATGCATAAGTGTCCACTGTGTTGGCTGATATGAAACTAAAACAACAAAACCCATGAATATACAAGAGAACAGCTGGAGAAGAACTGTCCACTGGAGTGACCACTGTGCATGAAAGGGTTAACCCATAAAGACCCAAACATCCACTACCAACAAAAACATCTACTGATGTAAACTGTTAAATACTTGTTGAGCCACTAATCCTATCAATACATGTAAATAATTGGTGTAAAATACAGTTTGTCATCTTTTCATGGTCATCATATATGACCCATTTGGACATTCAGAGGCTCCGTAGTGAACGTGGAAACACTGTCATCTACTACAACACTGATTCAAAAGTAAAACCCATGGAATTGGATCAATGACAGTGGATGGAGGCACTTGGTTTATGTTCAGTTAATGATATATTTTCCTGAAAAAGTCCCTTTTTCTTCAGTTTTCTCTGTTCTAATATAATACCTACCTGTAATACCCTTTGAATTTACTCTGAGCTTTTATGAACATCTACATGATCAGTAAAACAAATTTAGGAAAATACCTTATTTACGCTGAAAAATGCAAAATGGAGAGGATAATATTACAATAAATCACTTAGGAAAGACCAATAAATTGTTTTCAAGCTGTGGGTCTTTAGTTCAGGTTCCACACATTAACCATATTGGTTAGATCTAACGTGGATCAGACGAGTTAAAAAAAATTGGAGTTTTCATTATTTATAGGTTATTATAATAGTTTCTCTTTGTTTTAGTGTAAAAAGTAAAATCCCATAAAAATTCTGACATTTATTTTACAATCCTTTCACAAAAAATGTAAATAACCTGATCAAATATGAACAGTCTGAAAGAGAAGTAGGTGTAATTTTAACAATATTCTGCCTTTTACTACATGTTTTGTGTATTTGTAGATCCACTGTGATCTCTAAGTTGTAATTTACACGTGTAAATGATAAACTGAGGCACAATATTATTAAATTCTAATTATTTTACTGAGGAAATTCCAGGTTGTTCACATTTTTAAGGAAACTTTTTGTAGCTGTGAATACTTTCATAATGTAATTTAACTTTTTTCACTGTTATTATTTTACTTACTTCACGTCATATTGGGCTGAATGTGGCCCCTGGAATAAAATGTGTTTGACCCCCCCTGTTATAGATCAATAGATGTGTTCAGTTGTCAGTGGCTGTTTGGGTCTTTATGGGTTTAACCCTTTCATGCACGAATTACGAGAACTTTAGTCAATATTTTTGTCTTGAGTGTTTTTATTCCTCTTTAGGCATGAAAAAAACAATGCAATTGATTTTTTTAAATGAACCTATTTTTCGTGGAGTTACAAAAATGTCCACTCAGCTGGACACCATGCATTTAACTTTTGAAGCAAAGAAACATTTATTTTAAAAAATCATCATCAGAAAGTGATATACTGTGTGAAAACTATGAAATAAAAACATTTTTAATGCTGCTAATTGCTAAATTGCTACTGTTTTCTCACATTTCATCATACTCTAATATTAGTTATTACTCATTTCATGGAGATATCCTCCTGAGACCCAGGAAATTGACAGTTTTAGCTTTTTTACACTAAAAAATTGTCTTGATTGGAAACTGCATAATGCAACAGTTCTTTCAGATACATTTTTGAAATTATTTTATTTATTGATTGATTTTTCAATGGAATGTCCTTTGCAAAGCACAGCATTTTTAAAGTAAAACTGTCCAACTTTTGTCTCCTACAGAGGACAAAATGCATTGCTGGGTTTCAGGAGAATATGCAAAAAAAAAAAAAAAACAACACTATTTTTTCCAGAAAACTGTTAAACAGTCTAATAACAATTAGCAATTTATTTCCACTAAAACATGCTACTGCAGATCAGGTTTATCAAAAACAGCAAAGTTACAGTAATGGTATGAATTGCAGTGTTTGGGATGATGCGTAAGTGTCCACTGTGTTGGCTGATATGGAGCTAAAACAACAAAACCCAAAACAGCTGGAGAATAACTGTCCACTGTAGTGACCACTATGCATGAAAGGGTTAATATGACCGAATACATACATTTTGTGCAGTGATACTGAGTACAGTAAAAAGAGAAAATGCTTTAAAAATGCTTCCAGGTACAGTACAATGTCGATCCCTAAAGCCTTGACTGACATGACCACCAATGCATTCAAGCATTCTGGCAATTAGTCTGAGCTTTAGAAGAGCAGATGTGGAATACCAAGTGAGGGTTTATATTTGGTGCAATGACTGGATCAGCTCTTACAAACCTCCTGTATCTGGGATTCATGACAGTGCTCTGAAGAGATAAACAGCAAACATGAAAATAGCACTGTAACCCTTTATTGGGCAAGTGACTGTTTTTGGTCATTTCTACATACAAGACAGTGACATCAACAGTTACAATCAGGACAGTAGATGGGTTTACATTAATGTCAGAAATGTGCAAAAATGTAAATTGTGCAATAGAATACTAGTAATGGAAACAGAAATGTCACAAAAACTGTCAAAGATCAGAAAAAAAAAAAAAAAAAATCGCTCTCATGAGGTGGTTTTTGAGACATTTCGATTTAGAACCAATAGTGATTTAGGGTGAATATTTAGCCCTATTTAAGGTCCATATCATATCTTCAAGAAAACATGGCTAATTCATGGTTCACTACAGTGGAAATGACTGTATTTCATGATTCAGAGCTACTTCTACGTCACACATCAAATACAGGGGTTGGACAAAATAATGGAAACACCTTAAAACATCAACAAAATATAATTTAATATGGTGTAGGTCCGCCTTTTGCGGCAATTACAGCCTCAATTCTCCGAGGTATTGATTCATACAACTTGTGAATTGTTTCCAAAGGAATTTTAAGCCATTCTTCAGTTAGAATACCCTCCAACTCTTTTAGAGACGATGGCGGTGGAAATCGACGTCTTACTTGAATCTCTAAAACTGACCATAAATGCTCGATAATGTTGAGGTCTGTGGACTGTGCCGGCCATACGAGATGCTCAACTTCATTAGAATGTTCCTCATGCCATTCTTTAACAATTCTAGCTGTATGGATTGGGGCATTATCAACTTGAGGTGAAAGTGTTTCCATTATTTTGTCCAACCCCTGTTTAATATTGTAAAGCTGTCATGATTTTCTACATATTTGCATTGATGATAATTATTTGCGACTAAATGTCACAAGGTTAAAACACCACAAATTTACCAGAAGAGAAAGACGTCGCTGTAATAGTTAAATAATCCGCAAGTATTAAAACATCATCATCCATTTATTAACACGACAAGACGTGAGATGGATGATTGATTGGAAGTCCATTTTAATTTCTGCACAGTTGAATGACCAGGAAAACTCACTCAACACTGACTGTCAACAAGCTCTTCATCTACTACGAACAGTGGTTTGTTTCTTTGTTTTCAATCTGAATTAACCCTTTCATGCATAGGTCACTACAGTAGACAGTTATTCTACGGCTGTTCTCTTGTGTATTAATGGGTTTTGTTGTTTTAGTTCCATATCAGCCAACACAGTGGACACTTACGCATCATCCCATACACTGACATTCATACCATTACTGTAACTGTGCTGTTCTTTATAAACCTGATCTGCAGTGACATGTTTGAATGTAAATCAATTATTTGTTAGACAAAAAGGTTTTTTTTTGCATATTATCTCCATGAAGTGAGTAATTGCTAGCATTAGAATATGTTAAAATGTGAGAAGACATCAGATTAGCAGCATTAAAAATGTTTTTATTTCATTGTTTTCATATTACTTTCTGATATTGGGTTTTAAACACGTTTCTTTACTTCAAAAATTAAATGCATGGATATTTTTTTAACTCCATAGAAAAAAAAGACTCAATCACATTGTTTTTTTCATGGCTAAGGAGGAATAAAAACACTCAAAAAATAAATCTTGACTCAAGTTCTCACAATTCATGCATGAAAGGGTTAAAGAGATGTGTTGAGTGCTAAAAACAGCTGTTCAGTTCAGCCATTCGATCCTTCCTGGGTTACTTTAACCCATAAAGAGCCAGTGATACTTTTGTGTCAGTTCCCAGATGGATTTTTCCTCTATATATAATCTTTCCTAAGTGATGTATCACCATTTATTGTAATATTATCCACTTTATTTGAATTTTTTTCAGTGCAAATCATGAATTTTCCAAAATTTAATTCACTGATTGTGTAGATGTTCATAAAAGCTCAAAGTAAATTCAAAAGTTATTATATGAAATCAGAAGAAAATTAAGGAAAAATTACTTTTTCAGCAAAAATATCACTGACTAAACATAAAACCAAGGGTCTCCATCCACTGTCATTTATCAAACGCCATGGTTTTTACTGGTGAATCAATAGCTGCATTTTCATTACCCTCAGAAATGCATGAAATGTAAATTGCGCAATAGAAAACTGGCTATGGAAACACCGAAATGTCGCAAAAACTGTAAAAGATTGCAAAAAAGTTTTTCACGCTCTCATGAGGTTGTTTTTGAGATGTTTCGATATTAAAGTATAAAGTGTAATGGAAACACATTTTGTGCATTTTCACACATCTGTGCACGGTGGTTTTGCTCAGGCCGAACGTCTCACCTACAACCCTGTATCAGAACAGGTGGTTCTAGTTTGTTTCGGACAATAGACACTCGTTTTTGTGGAGGAACTACACTGAACAAAAATATAAATGCACGACTTTTGTTTTTGCTCCCATTTTTCATGAGCTGAACTCAAAGATGTAAACTTTTTTCTGTGTACACACAAGGTTTGTTTCTCTCAAATATTGTTCACAAATCTGTCTAAATTTGTGTTAGTGAACACTTCTCCTTTTCTGAGATAATCCATCCACCTCACAGGTGTGGCATATCAAGATGCTGATTAGACAGCAGGATTTTTGCACAGGTGTGCCTTAGGCTGGCCACAATAAAAGGCCACTCCAAAATGTGCAGTTTTATCACACAGCACAATACCACAGATGTCACAAGTTTTGAGGGAATATGCGATTGGCATGCTGACTTCAGGAATCTCCACCAGAGCTTTTGCCTGTGAATTGAATGTTCATTTCTCTACCATAAGCCATCTCCAAAGCTGTTTCAGAGAATTCATGAAGAAGACTGTGCGAGGAAAATGGTGGTCACACCAAATACTGACTGGTTTTCTGACCCCCCTGGACCACCCAATACAGTAAAAGTGCACATTTTAGAGTGGTCTTTTATTGTGGCCAGCCTAAATCACACCTGTGCAATAATCCTGCTGTCTAATCAGCACCTTGATATGCCACACCTGTGAGGTGGATGGATTATCTCAGCAAAGGACAAAGGAGAAGTGCTCACTAACACAGATTTAGACAAATTTATGAACAATATTTGAGAGAAATAGGCCTTTTGTGTACATAGAAAAAGTTTTAGATCTTTGAGTTCAGCTCATGAAAAATGGGAGCAAAAACAAAAGTGGTGCATTTATATTTTTGTTCAGTGTACTTCCAAAGGGCCGGACAAGTCTGGAGCCACGAGAGGTTCAACAACATAACACAGTTCCCTAAACATTGCCCGGGTCATTGGGAAATTCTGGCTCCACAACTCGCTGGTGAATTCCTGATGTACAGTTCTCTCCCAGAAATCCATTCTGCATGGCCGCTATTATAAATAAAGACTTTACCTTGGGACGATTATACGTTCCCTTCTTCTTTAGTTTAAGACAGTCACTGCAATAGCGGTATGAACTAGCATGGTAGCATGAACTGACACTACAGTGGCAACACTGTGGAGGTTTGGCATGAAACTCAGTGCGTCCATCTTCCTTAAACAAGTGTCTTGTGAGAACTATACAGTATTTTACGAGAATTACGACAAGTCATGAGACGGGACTTTACTAGAACCACACATCAGAAACCAAAAACTCCTCAATGGAAACACCCACATGTAGCACTTTGTCGAAATATCGCTTTTATTTTGTGGAAAACTAATGGAAACCCAGCTAGTGAGTCAACAATCTTAGGTCCAATGTGGTCTACAGGGTCTGTAAGGTCCACCTCTGCATGAACAGTGAGTGTACCTGCTTTGTTAGGTACCATGAAGTAAGGAATGATGTTCAAAGGGATAATGTGGATGTGGACAGGGATCTGGATCAGCACTTATGTTGTTGTAATGTTCTAAAAGTGATGTTCTTTTCACCTGACATGTTTTTTTCTTGTTTTTTTTTTTTTTTTTTTTTCTTACCACTTAAGGGATGAGGATCCACATGTGGTAACTTCACTGACCTTGATTTTCTACATAATAAAAAACATAGAAAATTTTCACAAAAGTAATACATTCTTCATAGGTCCTTCAATAACACACGAAGGTTGACATTTTGAATTTCAGAGTGTTTCTATAAAGGGTTAAGGTAAGGTTAGTTGGACCTAAAGGTGATTTTTCTGTTGTTTTTTTGCATTTGTAAATGTAAGGTGTGTTTCTTGTAAGTGTTTGCACCTCTTCATTATCGCTCCCTCTTTATAACACTTGTTGGAGTGTTTTTCTGCGATCAGCATGCTGAGAAAAGACACAAAACTGGATGTTATGTGGGAGTAAAATGCTCCCATGCTGTGTGTGTAGAGCGTTGGAGTGTTTGTGTGAGTGTATATCAGTCTATGGGGAGGTTGGAGTGATTGGATGCAGGTGCAGATACTGCGTTAGTTCGTGTACTTTTCTACTGGCATGTGTGTACGTATGGAAATGCAACCAAATCACCAGAATAAACTGTTTCTATTGTTCATTTGTGCAAACTATTGATATGTAGTTTTTCTTGATTTATTTTTTCATACATTTTAACATAAGTTTATTGCAAGATTGTTGTGTTATATCCACTCATGAGAAGTTACATATATGTCTAAAAATGCACTATTTCTTGTTGGCTTTTAATCAATGAGTAAGATGTTTTTTTTTTTATATATATTTCTTATGTGATTTTTACCAGATTTTAATTTGTCTTTGTTTTTGTGATGGTTGTATTTGGTTGTTCTTAACCTGCTTTGCACTCTGTGTTATCACTGTTTTTACTTATTTATTTCCTTGTTTTATGATTCGTGTACAGCACTTTGGCCAGCTGTAAGTTCTTAAAGTGCTTTATAAATAAAGTTGGTATGGTATGATTATTTTTTGGTAATGTTAAAGATGAAGCAGAACTAAATAAACTAGTGCAAAAACAGAAAACATTTTATATCAGCATTTTACTCACTCCTTGGTTCTTCTGTTAGATACCACTTACCAAACATCTCTCATAGATGGGAAAAAGACTTGAATAATGAATATATTGAGGATGATTGGCAGGCAGCTATACGTCTGATCAGGTCTATATCTACCTGTAACTGATTGAGAGAAACTCAGTACAAAATACTTCATAGGCTGCATATTACCCCCTCTACTTTAAACAAAATCGATCACTCCATTTCTCCTCTGTGTACCAAGTGCAACTTAGAAAGGGGGATGTATTATCATTATTTTTGGGAATGTAAACTTATTTCTAGATTTTGGACACTTATTACCTCCGCCAAGGAGGTTAGGTTTTTTACCTCCGCCAAGGAGGTTAGGTTTTTGCCAGGGTTTGTTTGTTTGTCTGTCTGTTTGTTTGTTTGTTTGTCTGTCCGTTAGTGTGCAACATAACTCAAAAAGTTATGGACAGATTTGGATGAAATTTTCAGGGTTTGTTGGAAATGGGATAAGGAAGAAATGATTAAATTTTGGTGGTGATCGGGGGTGGGGGGGCCCACAGATCAGCCTTGGCGGAGGTCTGCGCTCTCCGAGTGCTTCTTGTTTCAAAGGTGATCAGTGGAATATTTAAGATAAAAATTAAGAAAGACCCTGGGGTTTTCCTCCTAGGCCTTCCCTCTAGAGACCTGCATCTCACCGCATTACACTATAGGCTCCTTGAAAAACTCCTTTTAGTTGCCCGGAAGTGCATTCTGCAAAACTGGATCAAAATTCTTCCACCTAATGTTACACTCTGGTACAGGGCGATCTTTAATATCCTCCCCCATGAAAGGTTACAAGCTGCTATAAAGGGCAAGGATGAACTATTCTTAACAGTCTGGTCACCCTTTTTAGATTATATACCTGCAGATCTGACAAATCTATTAATGATGGGCAGACAGTTTTCTGAATGGAAGAAGGCTTAGCCTTACAACCCACAAATCCTGTACGACACTAAGTATAATAATATAGTAATGATGACTGGTGTATTGTAGTGATGATGTCTGGTGTGTTTTTTTTTTTTTCCTTTTAATTTTATTTTTCTCTTTCGTTTTTGTCTGTACAGGGTGAGTCAGAAAAAACGCTCTTTTCATTTAAAGAAATTGTACCACTGAAATGGAAATGCTTATTTTTCTTTTGATTATACAGTCATATTGATGTGGTTATTGAGCATGTCTGGCGATTGAATCATTGATTTATGGCATAGCATAACAGAGGGAATGTCCATTGTTTATTGTGCACCAAAATATCTGCCAACACAGTTTATGCCACCGTGAATGAAACTGAAATTGTCAACCATTACAGCATGTTTACTCACCATCAAAATGTTTTGTCTCAACGAAGTCGTCCGGCACGACCTTCAACCTGGCTACCATTCAGATTGATGCAAATTTGTGCTCGTTGTCGCATCTCTAACACAGCTCTTCTCGCCATTCGTGTTTGTCGTAGGGCTTGGATTTCAGCCGTGATGCGATTTCGGAGTTCCTGAAGAGTTTGTGGAACAGTCTGATACACACGGTTTTTAAGATGACCCCCCTTGATTTTTTCTTGTGGGGGTAAGTCCGGGGATTGGGGAGAATTTTGTCACCATGAAAGCTCTCTGCACATCCGTAAACTGTGGTCTTGCCATGATGAAAACTCCCTGGGCACTGTCATGTAGGCCTATGTTCTGAGTGTGAAAGCAAAGCCCCGACTCCTGTAATTGTTGTCAATTTCAAGTTTGTTCACTGTGGCATACATTGTGTTGGCAGGTATTTCAGTGCCCAAAAAACAATGGACCTTCTCTCTCTTATGCAATGCAATAAATCTATGACTACATCCCCAGACATGCTCAATAACCACATCAATATGACTGTATGGTCAACAGAAAAATCAGTGTTTCCGTTTTAGCAGTACAATTTCTTTAAATGGAAAGAGCGTTTTTTCTGACTCACCCTGTATAAGGCTGTAACTGGCATGTGCTCTCTGAGGGGTTGGGGTGGGGGGTCTTGTTTCTATGTTTTATATATCTAGAGTCAATAAAATGTGTTTAAAAAAAAAAAAAAGTGTGAAACTATGAGTGAAACAACTGATAAATTGCTTTTTATTGTTGTTGCACCAATCCAGCCTCTTAACCAGGTCTCCTTTTATACAATTATTACAATTTGTCCCAAAATATGACTATGTTATGAGGCTAACGATATATAATGAGCAGTGAATGAAAGTAGATTAAAATAAAATTTAGTGTTGTTTCATAAGTACCTTAAATTTGGAAAGTGTGTACTGATGTTATAAAAGGGAAATGGATTCTGTTTGTGTGTGTGTCTCTTGGGCATCACACAAAATCCGTAAACAGCTGACTGCTGCAGTTTGGCATATTTATGTATTTTCAGTCAGGGTAGAGACTACCGAAAACGGCAAGTTGATTGGACCAATATTTTGGGAGATATTAGTAATTTTTGTAATACAATAGCCTTACAACCATGTTGCTATGCCCAGAATCATAGAATCACAGTACTGAAGTGGGTTACCTAGCAACAGATAAACTATAGAGCCATGTTGATATGGTGTCAAATTTCATGAGCAGAAACGGACACGCCAGCTGAGAGGTTATTCAACTGAAAATGCCAGTGGAATTTACCAAGAAAATAAAGAAATGAACTGTATCAGAGGTAGGGGTGAAAATTATCGATTAATTGATTAATCATTAGTTGGTTGACCTTGTCGATTGATTAACGATTTTCCTGAGAACCTGAATTTCTTTTTCAATAGGGTCTATAAGAATAAAAGCTAAATATTGTTTATAAACTTCATGAAAAAAGCATGTCACATTCCTTAACGATTGCTTTATTGAACCATTGGATACAGTATAGGCAATGGCATTTATTGAGTAGAACCTAAAGAAATTCTGCAGAGAAATTCAATAAAATAAATGGATCTGAAGAGGGGCAGTTTAGAAGAAATGGGCATTTCTGACTTAGCATCACTACCTAGATAGGAGGTACCGTGGCGCCCCCTACTGTCGACACCACAAACACCACCGTGGAAAAGGGCAAATAACCAACAATTATTGTAATTTAATCAAGAAAATACTTAAAGACACTTAATTGATAGTCGATTGGTTGTTTACATCCCTAATCAGAGGTAAGTTTATTATGTTAAAACTACCACATCTAGAACCTGTGGGGAACCACGGGTCAATGCGCTAGTTCTTCAAATAATCTTCATCCTCTGCTTGAATTTCATCCAAACCTTTATTTTAACTTTTTACAGGTGAATATAGCTCAATATAAGATGAGACACCTTACTGTCAAAAGTTGGATATATTTCCATAGTTAATATTCTAGTGAAAAACTTGTCAATAAATATTTTAAGGACAAGCGTGTTTGTTTTGTTTGTTGTTTTTTTTTCCCAGTATATTATAAATGTGGAGGTTTCAGTTGGAGATCTGAAACTTGTGTGTGTGTAATACTTAGCATTATAATCTGCATATTCCCTCCTTCTTGTGTCCAGAAATGGGGCAAGGGGCCGACGTGGAGTACGTTGATAAGTGGGTGCCATAGTTAACCTGCCCCCTCACCCCGCCCACGATGAACACAACCAAAGAGTAGTGATAAGAGTGGATCCTTCCCATTGTTTCTCTTGAGACCAGTAGACCACTGACCTGGAATAATTGCTTTTTGAGCTGTGAGCTCATACCTTGACCTGAGACAAAACATAATATACGGCTGCTGGGCTTTGCCTCTTCAGTTGTAATGCGAATCATTTCTATGCTGGAATCAGCTTAACTCAAAAGGCCCCGAGATGACATCGCACTTCAGTTGGTGTCCGGGTGACGTGAATGTGAAAGTGGCTGAAATCAAACTGTTCACCCTCTGGATTTACCGACACAGGGAAGCTGCCTGTAACAAACATCACCATCACATTCTCGGCGTCAGAAACGGCCTTTATTTGAGTCAAGGATCGTCGCGTGTCTTGACGAACAACAAACTGGATCTTCCGGCTCAGCACTGGTGAAATTTTTTGGAGTCTACCATTTGACTTTTTTGTTCCATAACCCTCAGGATCTTTAAAGAAATTCCAAATGACTGTCTTACTGTGTCCAACATCAGCAGCGATGGCTCGTTGACAGAGGCCTTGCTTATGCAGCTCAACAATCCGACCACATTCAGAGAAAGAAAACTTTTTTACCTTTGCCATCAAGAGGTTATGACAGTGTGAATACCTGACAGAAAATGACACTGAATCCACATTTTTGAACAGCCTCTTTCAGTTTAATTGTTGGCCAATTTGCTTCTACCTTTTTTTTTTTTTTTGTCTCACTCTCATTTCTTCTGTTTGCATTTTGAAACTCTACTTAGAACCTTCTTAAGATCCAACAGTACAGCATCTAAATTCATGCAATTTTTCAAATGGTCTTCAAATTTTGGTGTATTTAACCTGATGAAATCATCAATGAGATCAAAATGTCTTTCCCAAGAGAGACCTGGCTCAGAGTTGTAGTTTTTTCTAGCTGAAAGAAAGTTGATGGAAAACACACACACACTGTCAGAAGATGTGTGAAGGAAAGCAGAGGAGAGCAGACAGTACGATGGGTCAACGCTGGCTGAAGCTGGTGTGATAATAAATACCTGGAAAAGCTCCGTCTGTGGACCGGACCCCCATTAAGTCTGCACCGAGTCCAGCCACAGTCGACTAACGGTCCCCTTTCAAGCAGGTTCTTCTACTTCGATGACTATAATTACTTTAAAGAGGCACATCAGTGTGTGTTTATCAGCTGAATAAGAACCCACATTTTATTCAACCATCAAAGGCCCAGAGCAGTGTTTCAGACATCGGTCTTTTGGGTATTTATTCAGTTTTTCTGTCATTTTCTATCATTTTTCTTTGATTTAGAGATACCCTGGTTGTTTTAATGTCCAGATTTTACATTTTGTTTGTCTGAGAATGGGTCATTTACTGAAATTATAACTAAAAGTTATGTTTTTACAACGAATACTGAAGAATGTCACTGTTTTCAGCTTCCAGGTGAAGTTAAGACCCTTTAAGACCATTCTAACATTGTTGTGGGTGTTTTTCATAATATTTATATACATTTAATTAACTGACTATCTACACATGTCCAAAAATATTTATTTTATCAACTAACTGGAGCGCCACAAGGAACTGTTCTGTCCCCCTTCCTCTTCACGTTGTTTACATCTGACTTCCAATACAACTCAGACAGCTGCTTTCTTCAGAAATTTTCTGATGACTCAGCGGTTGTTGGTTGTATCAGAGGAGAGGAGGAGGGGGAGTACAGGGGCCTGGTCAAGGATTTTGTGGACTAGTGTGACCTCAACCACTTTCAACTGAACATTTCCAAGACCAAGGAAATGGTTTTGGATTTTAGGAGGAAGAGGTCCAAACTGGTGCCAGTCACCATTCACAACACAGAGGTAGAAGTTGTCTTCAACTACAGGTACCTGGGAGTCCAGCTGGACAACTAGTTGGACTGGCCCTGTCATATGGAGACTCTGCACAAGAAGGGGCAAAGTAGACTTTATTTCTTACGGAGATTAAAGTCTTTCAACATCTCCAAGCCTCTTCTGTGCAGCTTCTACCAGACTGTGGTGGCTACTGCTCTGTTTTTTGGTGTGGTGTGTTGGGGGGAGGGAGCTCGCATTTCAGACTGAAACAGACTCAACAAACTGATTAAGAAAGCGAGCTCCGTCACTGGGACTGGACACAGTTCAGCAGGTGGCTGGGCTGAGAATGCTCAGGAAGCTGTCGGGGGTGATAGCATCATTGTCCGAGCAGGAGTGAAGGTGAAAACTAACTCGCTTTAAAGTTCCTCTTTTTCTCCGGGCAACACACACACACAAGAGCAGCGAGTGACAGAATCTCCACGCAGCAAAAAAAGTTAATATAATCGGCTACATATTGGCCAATGTTGATTAATTGGTGAAACACTATAATCGGCCCGATTAATCAGTCGGGCTCTAATAGATAGATAGATAGATAGATACTGTATATGACCAAGTAGTTTGAAAGTCATGAGAATTTATCTGCCACAAGAAAATTTACATAATAGAAAATGTTTTTATTCTATGTGTCCTCCTTCTTTCTCAATAACTGCCTTCACACGCTTCCTGAAACTTGCGCAAGTGTTCCTCAAATATTCGGGTGACAACTTCTCCCATTCTTCTTTAATAGTATCTTCCAGACTTTCTCGTAATAGTTTTGCTCATAGTCATTCTCTTCTTTCCATTATAAACAGTCTTTATGGACACTCCAACTTTTTTTGAAATCTCCCTTGGTGTGACGAGTGCATTCAGCAAATCACACACTCTTTGACGTTTGCTTTCCTGATTACTCATATGGGCAAAAGTTTCTGAAAGGGTATGGATAATAGTGTTAGGTATGATTATGACATCAGTATATGTTTGGTTTCAAAACAACTGACG
Organism: Sphaeramia orbicularis; assembly: GCF_902148855.1. Classification (NCBI taxonomy): domain Eukaryota; kingdom Metazoa; phylum Chordata; class Actinopteri; order Kurtiformes; family Apogonidae; genus Sphaeramia; species Sphaeramia orbicularis. The sequence continues at coordinate 17,195,365 of NC_043972.1, forward strand.
TAGTGCCTGCTGAGAAAAAACAACTAAATTTTCATTGTAAATTTTGCTTCCCCACCCTCTCTATCTATCTATCTATCTATCTATCTATCTATCTATCTATCTATCTATCTATCTATCTATCTATCTATCTATCTATCTATCTATCTATCTATCTATCTATCTATCTATCTATCTATCTATCTATCTGTTTGTACTGCTGCTGTTGTGACCAAACAATTTCCTGCAAAGGATCAACGAAGAATCTATCTATCTATCTATCTGTCTGTCTGTCTGTCTGTCTGTCTATCTATCTATCTATCTATCTATCTATCTATCTATCTATCTATCTATCTATCTATCTATCTATCTATCTATCTATCTATCTATCTATCTATCTATCTATCTATCTATCTATCTATCTATCTATCTATCTATCTATCTGAATACAAAGACTCAAACATGTGTTTGCATGAGTGAACCTCTGAATGCCCAAATGACAAATACATACATACATACATACATACATACATACATACATACATAAAGACAATCTCCATATTGATATGAGGTTCAGTAGTTATTTTACAGCAATAGCATCAGTGCTTGGCAAAAAGTTTAAGGCCACCATTCGATTTGTTCTTTCAACAAACCTTATAATGATCACACTTAAGGATTTCTCAGTCTCTGCATCATTATATCAACTGGAAAACATAGAATATGTTAACAGCATTAAGAACAAAAATAAATGTGGGAAAAATGTGTATATTATATAATTTATATGGGATCATCAAATATATAAAATGTCTTATCTTTTGCATGAAACTTAGTTTAAAATATTACCAAATTATTTAACAATAAAGTTTATTACCCCTGCCAAGTGTAACGGCAGAGGTTATGTTTTCATCCAAAAGTTATGGACGGATTTTCATGGAATTTTCAGGAAATGTCGATACTGGCACAAGGAACTAATGATTACATTTTGGTGGTGATCGGGGGGTGGGGGGGGGGGGGGGGGGGGATCTGCCTTGGTGGAGGTCTGTGCTCTCCGAGTGCTTTTCTAGTTTTTTGGGGTTTTTTTGCTTTTTGGAGAAATTTTTCACAAAGTGTTTTACATTAAAATGAATAGTAAAATAGTTAGGCAAAAAAACCCAAAAAGCACACATCTATAGACACAGGCATAAAAATAGAAGAGCAAGTGGTCATAAAACCCACCCCTTACTAAAAGCCTGTCTAAACAAGAAGGTCTTCAGTTGCCTTTTAAAAGACTCAATTGAGTTTAAATCAAGTTTTATGATCAAACCTGTGTCTGGAATTATAAGAAAACTTCCAGACAGTTGAATCAAGAGTTTACAAAATACTAAATCCAAAAATGGAGGTACATTAAGTCCTGACTTTTACTTGTTGATGCCATTTCTGATTTCTTTGGTGTTTAAATAATGTGCTCCAGTTCCATCCTAATCCTAATAAAGATACTCTCAAATAACCAACTTCATGTGCTGGACTTTTGGACAGTACAGCATGTTCGGTCTCAGCTTTTTTAAGGTTCATATACATTTTGAATGCTATAAAAGTAGTGCTGATTTAAGCAGCGGCACAAACTGAGGTATTCATGTGAAGATTTGGCTTTAAGACACTCGAAGAGGATTTTAACAGCAAAATGAAAGCGCTTCGTGTCAACTTTGGTCAGGTTTCACACTGACCGCTCCTCGGTTTTCTCTGAATCTAGTGAAACATCGTCGCTGATCTCTGTCATGTCAAAGGTTTGATCATATTTCTACCATCTTTGGTCTGGTTTCATGTTCTCTGTATTGTGTGCAGGGCTGAATAGAGCGCACATTTTCTGAATCACAATAGCGAGTGAGCAGTAGTGACAGTGAATTCCAATTTTCCTCGTGGCAGGGCCTCAGAAGATTGAAATTCTAATGAATAAAAGATAATCACTTCAGCAGAGCTTTTGTCAGCCAGTTCCAGCTCATTTTCAATTATAACCCCAGCCTCCTTTCCACCTCTGTGAATGCATTATGCTCAATAATATTTTAATTTTTTTTTTTTTTTCTCCAAGACCTCTAAACCAACACTACCAACACCAGCTACTGAAAATGTATCGTCAGCTCAGGAGATCTTTGAATCCTTGACAGGCGAGTACAGATTGTTTTCATGATGAGCATCCAAATAGTTTACATTAACGTCTAAATACTGCACATTTTTGCAGGAACGAGTGCATACCAACACGACAAAGGCACACAAGAAACTGTTAAATTTTCGGCATATCTCTGGCAACCTCTAGCTTTGTTGCTTTGCATAAATATTTCATTCTCTTTTTCTTTAGACAGAACAAGAAAATACAGAGAATATGTGCACGGCCTTAAAAGAAACAAAAAAATGGAATTAAATATGTTCTAGAGTACAGGTGTCAAACATGTGGCCCGGGGGCCAAATCCGGCCCGCCTAAGGGTCCAGTTCGGCCCCTGGGATGTAATTTGTGAAATGCAAAAATTACACTAAGAAATCAACAATCATTTTAGTTCAGGTTCCACATTCAGACCAATTCAATCTCATAATAACCTATAAATACTCACAACTCCAACTTTTTCTCTTTGTAAATGTAAATGTTTTCATGTATTTAGACTAAAACGAAGTATAATTTTGCAACAAATCTAAAAAACCTGAACAAACATGAACAACCTGAAATGTCTTAAGAGAAGTGCAATTTTAATAATATTCCACCTGTTACAAAATATTTTGTGTATTTGTAGAGCCACTGTGATCTGTAAGTTATAATGTACATGTGGAAATGATAAACTAAAGCATAAGTGTTAAAATTACAATTTTTTTTTAAGTTTGTTCGTGTTATTCACATTGTTTGAAAGGATGGTTTGTATTTACTTTTTTCACTGTGAAACATAGAGAAAAGTTTGGAGTTGACATTATTTATATATTATTTTGTTATTATTTTACTGGTCTGGCCCACTTCAGATCAAATTTAGCTAAATGTAGCCCCTGAACTAAAATGAGTTTGACACCCCTGTTCTAGAGGTTGAAGTCAGAATTTAGTGTGACCTCTGACCCCATGACATGAAGCAACACAAACAATTAGAAACATCTGTGTCGAATGAAACCTGGTTAAAAAAAAAAAAAAAAAAAAGTCACAAAATTAATCCAATAAATCTCATACTGTCTGAACAAAAGGGTTAAAGACATGTTAAGTGCAAAGGGAAGTCGCACTAAATAGTACCAGTAAAGGTTTGTTTTTTCCCCCAAAATTTTTGTTTTTACTGCAGCGCATACTTCACACATATCCAGATTGGATCTTAATACAGAGACTGAAACTGGTTTTGCTCTGAAACTGCAGTTTTCAGGAGTGGAAGAACCAACTTTGCATGACTGCCTATAACAGTGTTTCTCAACGGGGGGCGGTATTGCCTCCCAGGGGGTGTTGGGACATCTTCAGGGGGCAGTTGGAATGAGAAAGCTGAGAAGGAGGCGCTAGTCACTGTTGTACATTACAGTATTATACATCACTCCCCCCCCACCCCCAGTGTAAGGAGCCTATGTCCAATGCATAACAGAGGCCAACCCAGTCTCATATCAAAATGTGAAATAGCTACGTTTATCCACAGTGCAAAATGTATCAGTTTCACAATTAGGCCCTGAAAATTGTAAAATGTTCACATTTTTTATCGTCTGCAGGCCAATGGAAAAAAATGGGATAAAAAAATGTGAACATTTTACAATTTTCAGGCCCTAATTGTGAAACTGATACTTTTTTTTTTTTTTTTTTAACTTAATTTATAGAACTTTTCAACATTTATAAAACTTTTCATTCCACAAGTATGACATTTATAATTTCAAGCAATGTATTTATAATACAAAGATTGACACTAGACATGATAAACAAACAGAACCCAAGGCAAAACAAAACAAAACAAAACAAAAAAAGGGCAATACAAACAAGACACACATAAAGACAGTCAAGACAGTGCATTCTGATACCATTAAAGGAGGAGAGAAAATAAATAAACAAAACAGGTCAATAACAATATAAACACCTAAAATGTTTTTAAAGTTCCAGGCCAGGCAACATATTCACGCAGTGTAAAAAAGGCTCCCATATTTTGTAAAATTTATTGATAGTTATTTAGGGTGCACCTAATTTTTTCTAACTTTATATTAAGCATGATGTCTCTAATCCATTGATCGTGTGTTGGAGGTGATGAGTCCTTCCATTTGAAGAGAATGGCACATCTAGCTGGTAAAGATGCAAAGGCTGTGAAACTGATACATTTTGCACTGTGGATAAACGTAGGTATTTCACATTTTGATATGAGACTGGGTTGCAGAGGCACATACTCGCTCACATGCTCCCCCCTGGTCTTACAGCCACCGCCCCCCCTTTCCAAATTTTTTTTTAAGGGGGCGCCAGGTGACCAATGATGAGGTGAGGGTGGCTTTACTGAGCTATATAACCCACCACCACGTCCTCTGCAAACAGGTCCGTCGCAATCACTTTTTTTTTTTTTCAGGGATAGGGGGCGGCAGGAGGCTCCTGATGCCATTAGGGGGCGTTTGTTCCAAAAAAGGCTGAGAAACACTGGCCTATAACCTGCCTTTTGACATCTACCTGTGTAAGGAGTTTTCCTGTACTTAACAGTGACTGGTCGACAGTGTTGTGTAAGTTACTTCCAAACTGTAATCCATTACAGATTACTTATTACTGTTATTTACAAGTAATCTCTTACCTTACAATATTACTGTCTCAGAATAGTATGGTATTACATGACCACAGTATTACTTTAGAATTACATACAGACCCTCATAATAAATGGAACGTGCACAGTAGAAGCCCGTCCCCCAATACACTGTAAGCCTAGATAAGTAGAGTTTACTCAAAAAATTTCAGGCAAGTGATTGCACTTAAATGATTTGAGTAATGATTGACTAATCAATTGGTTTAAGTCGGTTCAACTTTAATGCTAAAAGTACTGAACTTAAACTATTAAGTAGAAAACACTAAAAGACAAGTTATTTGTACTTTAAATCTGTTGTAAAATCAACCCCACTATCCAACCATTCAACTCAGCATTTTAGGTTACACTGACTAATTTTCTCAATTGCAGCCAGATTAATTTATCATTGATTAAACAACTTTTTTTTTTTTACAGATAGTCAAACTCAAAATCCTATTCCTGACCAAAATGATTATGAAATTATTCAACTTAATATATTGTAGCATGAATGGAAGTTAGCTCAATGTCATTTGCCAGTACAGGAAGTGCTTTTAATTTGTCAAGACATTAAGATTTCCATTGAACAGAAACAGTTTTAGATGAACAGTAAAGCCATTGTTCTTCCTATGGCTCTGACTCATGGTGCAGCTCTACAAAAATACAAAAACAAACACAAAAAGGCCAATGAACACTGCCATACACACATTAAATCCAAATTAACACTAACACCACAACCCCGCTGAACCCCTGCACAGAAAAAAATAACTCATTTTCAACAACATGCCCAATACCCACAATGCAATGCGAAGATAAAAAGGTGTGGTCATGACTAAAACTTAGTGATTTAATTCCATTCAACTTAAACTTTTTCGTACTTTCAACTATGTCTACAAATTAGTAGAATATACTGAACATTTTATAGTAACATCATAAAACTTAAATCATTTAAGTGCATTGTAATTAAAGCATTTTAGTAAATACAAATTCTGGGCTTACAGTGTACAAGAGATAGGAGAGCCTTGGGACGCATAAATTTGTGCCCGAAGTACATGTGGAGGTACAGTAAATAACGCTACACTCTACAATGTTCGAATCCCCACAGGAACGCTTGCATTTGTTAAAACATTTTACATGTTCAAATGGGCCACGGTAAATAAATCCGCAACTGATAAAGAATGCTAACTGGTCATATAAACGTTAGCTTACCTTGTCATTGCTGATCACAGGGATCATGCTAATGCTAACTAGCTTCTGTAAAGCAGGGTTAGGGTTAGTAGTGAGCATACATCCATGTGGACAATGGATTGTCTTCTGCCGTCTTCACCCATTGGCTGAACACCAACAGGAAAAAGAACTTTACGGCCGCATTTTTTAGTCCTTAAGGGCTCACGGTCTTGCTGTTTTTTTTTTTTTTATTTTTTTATTTTTATTTTTTTTTTTATTTAACATCCACCACCAAAATTTAATCATTTGCTCCTTGTGCCAGTATCAACATTTCCGGAAAATTTCATCAAAATCCTTCTGTAACTTTTTGAGTTATCTTGCTAACAGACAAACAAACAAAAAATCCATCCCCTTCTCCATCACCCCTAAAATTTAATCATTTGTTCCTTGTGTCAGTATCAACATTTCCGGAAAATTTCATCCAAATCTGTCCACAACTTTTTGAGATATCTAGCTAACAGACAGACAAACAGACAAACCCCGATGAAAACATCATCAAAGGTATCATATGATTACATTTTGGTGGTGATCGGGAGGACAGATTTTGATTAAATTTTCAGGAAATGTTGATACTGGCACAAGGAACAGATGATTCAATTTTGGTGGAGATCGGGGGCTCTCCGAGTGCTTTTCTAGTTTTGTTTTGTTTTTTTCATTTGGGCAATTAAATTATGGGCAAAAAGTGTGTTGTAACATGAACATGTATCAAGATAAATATTACTGAAAACTGATTAGTTATAACTTACACTACTGCAGCAAAATGTAATCTGTTACTGTAGTGCATTTACTTTTGTAACATGTTACTCCCAACACTGCTGGTTCATACAGTAGATAGTGTGTGTACTTTTTCCATCTCCTGTTCGTCTTACTTCTTTTTGTGTCTCTTGGCATTGAAAGTCTTGTGTAACTCCTTCTAATTGGCCCCAAATTCTGAACAGTCCAAGAGTTGTTTTTAAAGTGTAAATGAGCCCAGCCATGGTTCAGTTTGATTATTTCTTTGGTTTTAGGTCAAGCTGTTTTATCCACACTGTGGTACAGGAAAGGTTTCACACCTGCACATTTGGTTCAGATCAAACTGAGGTATGAAGTCAAAAAGTGGAGACCATATGAGGGCAGTATGAAAGCTGCTCTTGATGAAAAAAAATCCCTGATCTGGGTCAGATTATACAAAATTACACATTTGAAACCCACTGCTGCCTTGGTAACTTTTTTTTTGAGTGATCCTGTGTTAATGTCTCATACCATAGATGGGATAGTTGTAGTTTGTTCCTTGTTTTTCTTTAGCTTTAGGGTTTGTTTCACTCAGTTTGTTTTCCTTTCACCCATAAATAAAACTTGTCAATAATAATAATCATAATAAGTATCTATTTGCGATTCTTTCCTTATTAGTTCCTTGCATCCTGGTGATATCTATAACAGTCATTATAAGAGTTTGGGCTGTTCTAGAAGAAAGATGGAAATGTCTTTCATTATGGCACTGTTCCAACAAACAACAACTGGTACCAAATTATATCAAGGATTTAGAATAAGATAAGATATTCCTTTATTAGTCCCGCAAGGGGAAATTCCAAATTTACAGCAGCAAGAATGGAGCACAAACAAAGCACACAAGAGCAAAAAAGAGCAAAATCAAAAAAGAAAGACACAAAAAAAAAAAAAAACATATCTACACACATAATTATATATACAGACATTGTACTCATTATACATATGAGTATGGTTTATAGCACAGATTATTTGGAGCAGTTTCTGTTGTGAGGATGTAGGATTACCATCTGAAGGTGTGACTGCTGGTATGTCCTACCAACTACTCACTAACCAACATACTTACTTAACTGAAGTTCTTTTAATTGCAAGTTTGGCCTCATTTCACAAACCGCAACCACATCATTTTACTGTGGTTTGGATTTTTTTTCATCACATACACTGCTACCACTATTTTATTAGTTTCACCCTTAGCACAGGTGTTATTATTTACAGCTCTAGCACCTCAGATCAATTCCATATCCACATGAATATTGTAAAAATCGACTTGCATTGTAGCCTATGACCCACTCCGCTTTTTCATGCATACAGGGTGGGGAAGCAAAATTTACAATGAACATTTAGTTGTTTTTTCTCAGCAGGCACTACGTCAATTGTTTTGAAACCAAACATATATTGATGTCATAATCATACCTAACACTATTATCCATACCTTTTCAGAAACTTTTGCCCATATGAGTAATCAGGAAAGCAAACGTCAAAGAGTGTGTGATTTGCTGAATGCACTCGTCACACCAAAGGAGATTTCCAAAATAGTTGGAGTGTCCATAAAGACTGTTTATAATGGAAAGAAGAGAATGACTATGAGCAAAATTATTACGAGAAAGTCTGGAAGATACTATTAAAGAAGAATGGGAGAAGTTGTCACCCCAATATTTGAGGAACACTTGCGCAAGTTTCAGGAAGCGTGTGAAGGCAGTTATTGAGAAAGAAGGACTCATAGAATAAAAACATTTTCTATTATATTAATTTTCTTGTGGCAAATAAATTCTCATGACTTTCAATAAACTAATTGGTCATACACTGTCTTTCAATCCCTGCCTCAAAATATTGTAAATTTTGCTTCCCCACCCTGTAAGTCATAATTTCTTATGTTCGACACGTTTACTCTCCTGGGAGCTGGGACATGGATCCTTGCTTTGAGTGACCTTGGTGCACATATGTCTCTTAGGCTATGTTCAGACTGCAGGTAAATGTGGTCCAAGTCTGATTTTTTGTTTTTGGCCCATATGTGACCTGTATCTGATCTGTTAAAGACAGTTTGAACAGCACAAATCCAATCTTTTCAATTTCGACCTAGGCTACTTTCATATATGGTCCTAAATCCGATATGTATTCGATCCGATATTTTCCAATGGAACTTCAGTTTGAACGGCCAGGTCGCATTTATTCAACCATTATGTCATTAAAATGCGACCAACGTCATAATTCTGCATCCCAGGAGGAGGACAGGTGGGAAACACATGTTTACTCCCATAAACACAGTGCATGCCTGCATAGCCGTGTATTACATCAGGACCTCTTTTGCGCATGCGGGTCACTTCAAGGTCACATTCTGTTTACACTCAAAACTGATAAAAGTCGCATTTAATGTGTAATATGAACGAGCATACATTCATTCATTCATTCATTATCTGAAGCCGCTTTATCCTCACTAGGGTTATGGGGGTCGCTTGGAGCCTATCCCAGCTACTTATGGCCGAAGGCGGGGTACACCCTGGACATTTCGCCAGTTCATCGCAGGGCTGAACATACAGAGACACACAATCACTCTCACATTCACACCTATGGATAATTTAGATTAACCAATTAACCTATCAGTGCATGTCTTTGGATGGTGGGAGGAAGCCGGAGTACCCGGAGAGAACCCACGCAGACACGGGGAGAACATGCAAACTCCACACAGAAAGGTCCCATCCCCCATCGCCTGGTGTTGGAATCGAACCTAGGACCTTCTTGCTGTGAGGCACTGACAAGACTTGGTTGTTGGTCTGCGCCTTTTTCCCCGCCTAATCTATACTGCCAAATTATAGCTAAGTGATGATCAAGAAGAAACTTCTTCAGAGACAATGATGAGCCGAGTCAATCAGTCTTCAGAGCCGTACATGTGTTTATTTGCAAAAGCAAGGTGAAACACATGGAGACACACCCGGGAATGGTCTGAAGGGTAACTGAAAATCCCCCTTCCTTTATACCTTGTTTCGGGGCTCGGGGCGTGATTTCCCGCAAACCCAGGCCCCTCCTTTCAAAATCCCCCTTTCCCAGCATTTGTTTCTATTAATTAACAATATTTAGAAACAACCGTGTCAGGTGTCCTGGATCATGGTTTTTTATATATGTTTCTCAAGTCAGGCCCCCGTTATCACCCTGGGAACCTGACTCATCATCTTGTCCCAGCATCAGCTGACACCTACACTCAAAAAAAAAAGGATTCTTGGCTCTAATAAACATGAAGTAATATTTTAAAGTAAAATGTAACTGAAATATATGAAATTTAAAGTTTATTTATCCGAAAAAGTCAAACATGATGTGAATATGCTTAGTATAAAGTGAATCTAAACAAATAAAGTAAACTTAATTTACTAGATCACATAAAAAGGCTGAGCGTCACAGTCAAACACAGTTTATGTAAAAGTTTGCATTAACTAAATCAAATCTGACTGAAGGGTTTATTCATACTGACTCAATATGATAGAAAAAACATTGTATTAAATGCAACTCTTTACATTAAACTTATGTAATAAAATTACATGGAAAATTTACATGTAATTAAAATACATAAAGTCAACATTTTTGGCTTAATTATTTTTTGAGTGTACTGTCCACAATTTGTCATCTTTTAATACGTTTGGAATGCAGACTGGGATCATTAGTCTCCATTAGGTTGCCACATGAGAGATGAGAATGCTCATCTCATGTTCTTATCCAAACACTGTGATGCACCAGGCATCAAACCCTTATGCTGGGAAATAACTTTATTCCTCCAATGTGAGGCTCCTATGCTGGGAAATAACTTTATCTGTATGCTTCTCAAGCTCTTCTCCCAATTAGGCTTTATTTTATGTCATTTTTCATCAGCACGAGTGCTAACCACCGCACCACCGTGTCGCATACAACACGAGCATACAAAAAAATGCTAATTGTGCTTTGAGACCTGCTGTCTGAACGTAGCCTTAGTGTGGCTTCTGATCTCGGAAATCTCACCATTGACAGATGACAAGTTGGTTTACAGACTGGCTCCAGCACCACCGTCAACCTTATTAAGACATGGTTCGGACAATGGATGGGCGGACGCTGCATTGTGTTACGGGCCCAGATTACCCCACAACTGTTGTTTTTCCCTCTGGGTTAGGATCTTGGCCATAGGTCATCGGGGATTGTCAGGTTCACCTGCCGTGGTGTCCTCACCTGGCTGTAATTAGGTAGGTTTTAAAAGGAGCTGGACTTCAGCAGCTCATTTGGCTGTGAACTGTCCAGAAAGCAACATTCCCTTTTGTTTTCTGACCGTCATTTCCACTTAGCTTTGATTTGGCCACTTCTCTATCCTTTTGTTTTCCCCCCATCCACTGACTCCCATTTCCACATTAGTGTTTAAGGCCCATCTTTTCATTCTTTCTATTGTTGCGATAGACTTAGTGGATGACAGAGTTTCTCAATCTCCTTTTAGAACCCCTTTAAGAGGGCCCTATTTCAGTTATACCCCTTTTCCTTGGTTACTGTCCAGTTTGTATGTTAGTTTCCCAACTTGCGACCCCAGTCAATTTTTTGTTGGATTTTGTTTAGGGGTAAATGTAACATAGATCTTAACTGTTAAAGACCCAAGCATCCACCAGTGACCACAACCATTTACTTATATAAAATATTAGATAACTGTCGATCCACTAATCCTATCAATACATGTAAATAAATACAGTTTGTTATTTTTTTCATGGTCATCAGATATGACCCATTTGGACGTACAGAGGCTCCATAGTAAATGTGAAAACACCATCATCTTCTACAACATTGATTCAACACTAAAACCCATGGAGTTGGATCAATGACAGTGGATGGAGACACTTGGTTTATGTTCAGTTATTGATATATTTTACTGAAAAAGTCACTTTTTCTGCAGTTTTCTCAGTTTCCAATATAATAACTGTCAACTTTAATCTGAGCTTTTATGAACGTCTACATGATCAGTAAATTAAATAGACGGAAATACCTTATGTTCACTGAAAAAATGCAAAATTCAGAGGATAAAATGCTAATAAATGCTGATAAATCACTTAAGAAAAGTTAAATAGAGAGAAAAATCCATTTGCGAACTGCCACAAATGCAGTACTGGCTCTTTAAGGGTTTAAGGGTAAGTGTCTCCACTTTTCTGTAGTGTTGGAAGGACGTTTTTTTTTTTTTTTTTTTTTTTTTTTTTAGATGTTGTGTTCACTCATGGGTGCATATTTTGCATCACACTGTTTTAAATTTCAATGTTAATTGAGATTTTTATATTATTGGTTTTGGTATCTACTGGATCTTTCTTTCTATTTTTTTTTTTTTTTTTACTACCAACAGCTTCAACCTCTATTTTAATAATTTGATTTATTTCAATAAAACATTTGATATATTCTAAAAACCAGGTGCCTTTTATATTAGTTTTCACAACAGTATTGAAGGTACTTGCGATCAACAGTAGTAAGACGCTGTTTCCTGTGGTGTGATCCCCACAGGTGGTCCTGTTTGTTGTTTGTGTTGGTTTCCTTCCCATCCTCAGCGCTGCCCACCACATAGACATGATCCCTCAACAGCTTTCCAACTACAAGCACAATCCATTTTGTTGGCTCGAATGCACCAACAAGCTGTAGGCACTATTTCCAGGAATCCACAAACCCTTGGTCTTCATGGTGAGTTGCATATGTAGCAGTGTTGTACCTGGTTGTTTTTTTTTCATACAGAAGTCGGCATTTGTTGTGGGTTTATGTAGATGTATGAAGTACTATCCATGCAGATCAGTTTGAGGAGGAAATCCGTGGATCTGAACGCTTCAGAAATGTTAAAACACCACAGATGCTTAATGCTCTGAGGGTTTTACTACAGGGACTACCTCCGGAATGTGCACTTCAAGTTAAAGTTAAACTAGGTGGAATTTTTTTTTTTGGCCAGAAAACATCGCTTTTTGCTGCAACCATCTGTGTTTCCAATTGGGACCCCGGTGTAAAGAATTTGAGGACTATTTGTTTCTCGCTTCCTCAGAGAGCATGAATCCATCTAAACAGAGTTTTTACGCTTGAAGGGATAAATCTGAGGAGTTTCAGAAGAAGTTAAGGAAAATCCAACTAAAAATTGTATTTCAGGGGTTTCATTTTCTTGCTTTAAGAATGACAACAGTGCAAAAACTATATTAATACAATATGCTGCTCTTATCCTCTACCATTAGCTCCCTAGGGGGTGTTGGGACAGCAGCGGGGGGATGGGGGGGGTGTTTTGAATGAGAAAGCTGAGAGAGGGCGCTGAGGCAAAAATGGAGGGTGTTAGTCAGTGTTATTCATCACAATGTATAAGTTTTACTATCAAAACAAACTTTGTCCATTTGAACCTAAAATATGGTAAAACTATGTATACCAATTCTGCTTCTGCTCTCGTTTTCCGCGCCCCCTTGGTTGTAAACTTAGTTCAGAGGGGGCAGGAGAAGACTCATGATAAGGTATGGGGGAGGGGCATTAGCTACTGGGCTATATAACCCCTGCACACCACCCAGGTCCTCCGCCAAAAGTTCCATTGCGTTACTTACAGAACTACGCCCTCCCACACCCCGGTTGCAACTTTTTTGTGGGGGGCGGGGCAGCAGGAGGTTGATGATGAGGTGAGGGGGCGATTTTTCAAAAAAGGTTGAGAACCACTGTCATAGAACATGCAAGATGAAATAGCAGGAACTATTCATACACTTTATTTTAACTTGTGGCATAACTTTTTTTTGACACCCCTTTGCATCGACTTTCCCAAAACATGTATTAGCAAAGAACTTCTGCTAAGACTCAAATATCTGATCATATCACTCATTTTCTCTTGTTTTCATATTTCCAATTTGTGCATTAAAAATACCAGATAGGAATGCAGAAACATGCTTCAGAGTGGTGGAAAAATATGCACTTAAATTTGTATGTGATTTAATTTTTTTTTTTTATATATACCTTTGCTAATGTTGATCATTGATTTTCCTTTCAAACATTAAAGATGGTGCAAAAGTCTTAAGCCAACATTTGGTTCATTGGTTTAGTAAAGTTCTAATGACCGACATGTGCATTTGTTAGTATCTGTATTAAAATCCAAACTGTAAAGACAAAAGTTCTCTGAAAAAAAACAAAACAAAAAAAAAAAAAAACAGCGCCTATAAACCAAACTGCCTTTGCGCCTAATATGTCTTTTACCCTTTTTTTCCAGACATGATATTTATTAAACATTAAATAAAATTCTTGGGTTTCATTCAATATACACTGCCTCTTATCATGGGGTCAAAGGTCACACTCAACTGTGACCTTTACAGCACATTTATTTGTGTCTTTTTAAGGCTATGCACATATTTTGCATCATTTCTGATGTGAAGAAAAGAGAATGAGAAATAAATATGTATGTTCATTTCAACCCTTCAGAATATCTTTTGCATAGTACTATAAGCTCTGACATCACTTGATTTGGAATTTTCAGTAAAATACGGCTTTTGTCTTCTCCAAATACCAAAGCATTGATTCAAGCTGCTTCGGTCTATTACTTTGTAAAGCGGTGTCTAATATGACTATCAGTGTGTGATCTTGAAAACTTTTTTTTTTTTCCCCTCAATAGTAAATCCCTCCTGACATCTTGCTAACACCAGCATATCACTGAACCCCGTAGCTTTACTAATTCCACCCAAACTGACTAACCCCATCACCATTTAATTTGGGTTCCATTTGGTTGGGATATTACCGCAGGGAAAACGTTGCATCATGGTCTCCCACGCTGAAAGCCAGATGGTTTCGTCTTTTCCAAACACATGCTGTCTTCCTCGCGCTCCCGCGTCTACAAAAGAAAAGAGTTATTCGAAAAAGCAGCCTCTGACATTACAGCTTAATTCCTCGGTAAATACACGACAGAGCGACAACACCTGCCGCCGTCCTCCTCTGCCAATCCTCCTCTGATAATTTTAGAAAGGGCCTACATGCAGCCGGGGCTCATTCACACGTCTGCGTTTATGAGTCCGACTCAATATTTGTAAAGAAGCGCCTGTCACACATCACCTCGCAAACATGGTGCGGGAAAAGAGAAGAAGCGAACGCGGCTGCGGGCGACGGCGGTATTTTCGGAGGTGTTGTTGAATGTGTCAAGGTCAGCCGAGAAGTCCTTGGTTTGTTTGTAGTGTTTACAGAGCTCTGATTTGATTCACAGAGAAGAGATCGACCTTTAAGGAAATTGTAGTGCTGCTGCCTTTTTAGAGCCCAAGGTCATCGGAATTTATTAGGTTCCCTAATTGGAGTCTTCTTTGACTCACCCAACCTCCGCAGCCTCAGCGACTGCTTCCAGTATTTTCTTTTCGACATTTCTTTGTGTTTTCTGATGATTCGTGTGGAGCATCGGGGACTCGTTCCTCAGCTGTGAAGTCGGGGGACCAGAGGAAAAGCCTCCAGCTCTTGATTAACAAGCACAATATTGAACTTTCTTTTTGCTTCAGCTGAAATATATTCCAACTCTGTGGCTTTTGTTTGCTTTGTTGCCTCACACACTTTTATTGTCTGCTTTGCCCTGATAATTAGATCGTATCTGTAGATGTGTAGGTGTGAGAGAAAATAAATTCAGCCCAACCACACAGTTTTATTTCATATGAACGTTCAGCGAGAGCTAAATAACAGCGTTTTTGCCAGAATGAATGTGTAATTTTTTGCACATTCACAGACTGTTGCTACATGTGAGCAAACCTTTAGATTGTGCTATTTTTCATCTCATTGCACATCTACGAACGGACATATAGAAGAGAAAAACAGAGTGCAACATCTCCCCGTCCTTCCTCTGATTAGATTAAGTTTCTCAGCGGCCCACTCCCACTGTGGCTTCGTGGGCGAAAGCTCCCAAAATGAGGTGTCATTGCAAATTACAGGAGCAGCTGAGGCCCAGAGCCGCCCCACTGGCCGGGCTCACCCATCCAGGTGGCACCCACAGTAATCGCTCCTGATCTGGCCCATAGTTAAGTGACAGAAATTGGTGCTGATGTGGTGTTTGTGTCAGGGGGTAGGATAAGGTGGGGGGGCTGGGGTGGCTAAGGAACCCTCCCCCCACTACCTCCACATTCCTTACACAATCTACCGATAATGCAGAGATAAGGTTGGAAAACAAATGTTACAGGAGTGAACGTTCATCCTGGAGGGGAAGGAAGAACATCCCCTCAAACCTGAAATATTGTGGATACAGAACCTGAACAGTGTTAAACCACAGACGGATGTGGAAATGAGATTTAAAATCATTGACATATAAAATGGGTGGCTAATTCTGGTGTTAAAATCTGGAATGGCTGTAATGTGAATTTGTTTTTTATTTTTACTTGTAGTATATTAACCCTCCGGTATCCAGGTGCGCTTTTTCGGCACACTTTGCACTTCGTTTTAAAAAACTTCATATTATTTTTCACAATTTAAATAAGGTTAGAATTCAAAAGTTGTTCATTTTTGCATGATCTTTAAAATTCTGGCCACTAACTAAAATTTGCACATTGTAAACAAAAGAAAATTACAAGACTAGCATCTGTCTCCCAAGTGTGCCTAAAACGCACTATTTCTTCCATTTGATATGTATGATTAGGGCTGACCTTGATTTACTAAAATAAAATCAAATTAGAGCAGAAAAATAAATCAATATATAATATTTAATAGTTTGATTTATAGGTGTGCATTTTACGCACACTTGGTGACATGCTAGTATTTTTGAACATTTGATCTAGCGCCAAAAATTATAATGTAAATTATCCGATGTTGGAGTTAATCACTGACATATGCCACGCTGCAAAAATCAAATATGGGATCCACTTTTTATGTAGTATATTGAAATTTTTTTGTGTGTGTGTGTGTGTTGTTCGCATCCCCCCCCAAAAAATGGTTTGTTTACAGTACAAACACAGCATTTAAAGGGTTAAAAAATGTGACAATTATTGAGTATTTGGTATTTTTATTTACGGCTCAAGTTGATGAAATAGAAAAAAGTGTAAAAGAATTAAAAACAAACTGAATGATTTTTTTTTTTTACATTATTCCACAAGTGTGCAAAAAAGGCACACTTGGTGCTTAGTAAGGGCCTTGCTGGATGGGATACCAGAGGGTTACTATTCATACTCTGCACATAGTATTCTGTAGTGTCAGTATTAGTCAACAGAGTATTTTAACATACACTATATGATCTTGCAATGTTTTATTTTTTTTTATTTTTTTACTAATTTTAATTATTTTTTAAATTATCTATTCATTCATCTTCTGAACCCCTTTGTCCTTGAGGGTCATGGGTGTACTGGAGCCTATCCCAGCTACCTATGGATGAAGGTGGGGTACAGTCTGGACGAGTCACCAGTTCATCGTCGGACTGACATGTAGAGATGAGCAATCACTCTCACATTCACACCTATGGGCAATTCAGATGAACCTATTAGTGCATGTCTTTCAATGGTGGGAAGAAGCTGGAGAACATGCAAACTTTGGAGTGCTGTGTTTTTTTTTTGTAGTTATCTATTATAGTATTTTAACGTGTATACCCTGCACATTGCATTCTGTAGTATTAGTATAGTAAGTATTTTAACATTACACTACAGTATATGATCTTGCAATGCTTTTTTTTTTTTTTTTTTTTTTTTTTTTTTAATCTAATCTTTACATAATTACAACTTGACAGGTCAAAATGGTGAAATAAGTTCATTAGATATAGCTTTTTAAACAGCTAAGTTTCATTGTGCAGACCTGGCTGTAGTTTCCCTCCGTTGCCTTTGGATGTGAAATCGTGGCTGCAGTTCTATTTATGCAAATGCAGTATTCTATGGATTTTATAGCTGTACTCTTTCTTAGATGCAATTGATCATTTTAGACTTTTCCACACAATTCATCTGGACAGTGACCTTAAAGAGCTCACATTTTCACAGAAATACTATAATGGTTCCATGTGGACTGCAAGTTTAGTTATTAAAAAAAAAAAAAACACTCAGGATTCTCAGGATGCCAGATGTGTCGCACAGAAGCTTTTATTCCAGAAGTTTCATATCGATTGGAACAGACATGACAATATGAGCTGCAATGTACCGCCACTCCTTCCTGAAGGTTACTCTTCTAACACCATGCTTTTATATTCAGGAGGAGAAGGAATTCAAGGTCCATGGAGAGGCACTCTTTATGTCCTTTTATAAGTCATTATGTATGTATGTATGTATGTATTTTTTTACTTGGTGGCTATTGCTTACCTTTCTCATTTGTCTATTACCACAGAGCTAATCAGCACCCTTGTTCTATCCTGTGTAGCCTGGAAACGTGTCACCCCGCTGTCACAGTACTGTGGCAATAAGCACATGCCATGTGCCTGCTGGGGTACCAGTTACTGAAGGCTACGTCCAGACAAAAACGCTCTGTATTTTTCTTTTGCGAATTCTCAACGCAAGGGCAGCATTGTGAGATTTTTTTCCGCTCTAGGACCCGTTCTCCAAAAATACCATTTCAGGGCACCGACAACGCCCATGTCATGTGGACGAAAGGCTGAAACTAGTGATGGTGAGATGAAGCCTCATGAGGCATCGAACCACTTGAGCCAACTGGTTCGAGAAAGGGTTCATTTCTCGAAGCTTCATGTGTGCACGAAACCACCTACTGGCCATGTGTATAATCACAGGGAGTTGTATCTGAACCACAGAATGTGTGATGCATTGAATTTTTGGGTCTGTTATGGCTCTTAGGAATGACTATGAATAACAAAAAAATGTATGACCGAATAATTTCTCCACATAAATTATCACATATGTGTATAGTAAAATATTTTTTAATGTATTCTCTGTGTGTAAATTTCCCCCAAATGGTGGTGGTATCATATGTGGGAGGCTGTGTAATGTTTGTTTTTGGGTTTTTTTTGTCACTTTAGGATAATGTCATGACTTAAACAGAGGACAGTGAAAGTGCTTGTGGAATTAGGAAGAGGGCACTGAAAATGCTTGTGTAACTTGGACAATGATGTACAGAACAGGGGAGATTTTATTTATTTTTATTCAGAAATAACAGTTTCTTTACAGTTTTTGGTTTGAAGTGATTTTTTTTTTTTTTTTTTTTTTTGACACAACCTCTCCGGCGTTTGAAAACACCCTTTCACATGGTACAGAAGACGCTGGCATGCACAAAAATGCAAGAGCAACATTATATAAAATTGGGGTACAGTGATTTTTTTGTCTCTCCCAGTACTCCAGATAAGCAAACCTTATGTGTCTGAAATAATGTTAGATTTAGTTTACCTTATTAGGAGTTATCAAACTAAAATGTTCCCACACAGGGGAAATCCTCCTCTTCTTCACTGGCTCCATCCTCTTACTCATCCTTCTCTTCTCCCTCTCCTAAATCTTCAAATGATCTCTCTAAACTCTTCAAACTATCTCCAAACTATATAAACACTAGCCAAACTCTAGTATCCAAACTATCCAAACTCTGTTCAAACTCTGCACTGAGCGGAACTCTCAATCAAAAACACACATTTTGAACGGAGCCTGAGGGGTTTATACTGCTGTCAAACCTGAATCACATAGAACCACCTCTGAACCACTTTGTGAAGCAGTCACGTGGTACAGCCGGGCAGCGAGGCTTCGGATGTCATAATTTTCGGCTTCGACCCTAAATGAAGCGAGCCTCGATATGCGCTTCGCAGAAACGCCCCCTCGATTACTCGACACGCGCTTCAAAGCCTCGGCACATCCTGCAACATCACTAGCTGAAATGATATTAAATTTTTGCGAATTGACATAATTTTGTTGTGGTGTAGACAGGGCGTATACACCATATATGACCACAGTACTGTGGCAACAAGAAGCCAATGAGTTCGTGGAACAGCTGGGGAACCGATAAGGGGGGGTTAAACATGACAAATTCATGGGGCCCAGCATTTGTGGGGGGCACAAAGAGCAGTGGAGGGGGCCCAGTAGATACAGGTTAGAAGTTGTGAAAATTTTGTGTAAGATCTGCTGTATGAGAGGTGTAGAAGTCAGGAGTTGGACATTGAAAACATGTTATGTTTCAGTTTTGTTTTTACACTAGTGTAAGTGACCGCTCAGACAAATCGACAAGATACTGAATTTTATGAAAGGGTCCACAACGTTTATCTTTAGTGGGCCCACAGTTGGTAACGGTGCTCCTGTGGAACAGTATCCCCAATTGGCTCTATGGCAACAAAATGTCATCACTGCTTATTGTCACAGTACAAATACTAACATTTGATTGGCTCCTTGGTAATAGACAAACTGATAGTCCATGCCACAGTACTGTGGAAGTAGCCTTTGCCATATTGGTTTAATATTAGTTTTTGATTTTGGCTACATTTTCTACAGCAGAAGTATTTATTCATTTTTATTTGAAACTAGTTCGGTTTGTGCTAGTTTTAGTTTGCAGAAGCTAAAGGTAGAATGAATTAAATTAAATATTAAGTATGAGTCATACATGTTTAAAAGATTTATTAAGTTTCCATATTCGGCAAAGCCATTTTATTCTTAAACACCATGATCTAACGTGTTGACACAGTTTCAGTAATTAGCATGAAAACTTTAGAGACTTTTACCTTTAATTCTATTTCTTCTATTATGTTTTACGTCTTGTAAAACATAATAGTACATTGTAGTTTATATTTAGTTCCCATGTATCTTTTAAGGATTCTTTTAAAAAATATTTTTACAGTTCTATCAACGTTTTCACACCTAAGATTCTGAACTAAAGGTTAGTCCAAGTTTCATGCTTCTATTCATTCATTTACTTAGTTATTTATCGATATAATATACATTTAATCTGATTATTTTTTTCTTTTTTTACTGTATTTAGTGGTAAAAACTGTTGTATGTTTCGTTTTCTTTTGTCTTTTAGTAACATCAGCGTCTTTCTGTGACTTGTCCGAAAATGTGATCTAATTGTAAATGAACTAAACCATGGTTCAGTTTCACCTGGAACCTGGTTTTGGTTGGACTGTTTGGCCCAGAAGAGGTTTGGTTTGGATCATATTTTAAAGTCTGACAGCCTGGACCAAATGAGGTACATCAGCCACTGACAATAAGTGAGGTACGTTTATGTGTGCTTTTCCTTTTCTGTTCATTCTGTTCCTATTACTTTCTCCAGTATCTCTGGTTCTGGTTCAGTTGGTTCCTGATGTTTGGTTTCTGGACTCCATCCGGTCCTGTGTTTGTCAGTGTTGTCCAGAGTCTGTTGTGTTTGTTGTTCTTTTTCTATGCTTTTACTTTCTCTCTAATCCACTAAGCCCAGTCAGTCGAGGCAGATGGCAGTTCCAGTTCTGTTGGAGTTTTTTTTGCTTTATGTAAAAAAGTTTACATCCCAGTGTCGCCTCAGGCTTGTTCCTAGAGGATTTGTTGGTTTTAATTTTTTAACCCATAAAGACCCAGTGCTACTTTTCTGTCAGTTCTCTCTATTTATTAATCTTAAGGGATTTATCACCATTTGTTATAACATAACCCTCTATATTGAGCACTTTTCAGTGTAAATCATGTATTTTCCTATATTTAATTTAGATGTTTGTGAAAAGTCACAGTAAATTCAAACGTTATTCTATCAAAACGGAGAAAACTGAAGAAAAAGTGACTTTTTCAGCAAATACATCATTAACTGAGCTTAAAATGACTGTCTGCATCCACTGTCATTGATCCAACTCCATGGGTTTTACTGGTGAATTAATGTTGTAGAAAATGAGTGTGTTTCCATGGTAACTATGGAGCCTCTGAATGTCCAGATGGGTCATATCTGATGACCATGAAAAGATGACAAACTGTATTTTATGTCAATTATTTACATGTATTGATAGGATTAATGGATCAACAGGCATTAAACAGTTTAGATCAGTAGATGGTTTTAGTCACCAGTAGATGTTTGGGTCTTTTTGTGACAAATGTGTGAGATAATCGTGTATTATAATTGGTGCTTCTAAGTGGGATTTCATTAAGTTTACAATAATGTCATTATTGTGTTGTATTTTTTATTATTTCATGTTTGTATGTTTGCTTAAAAGGAGCAAATATATTATATGGTTGTTTAGAGAATCATAAGAATTTACATATGTTTGGACACAAGGGGTCATAGTCCTGCTATGTGAGCATGACTTATTTGAAGAATACCTGTTCTGATGTTCTGTTTGACTTCGACGTCCATCTTTTTAAGTAGCCAGAGCAACACAGTCATTTTACTGCTATGTGTGGTGACGATGTTCAGTGCGTAAAAACATTCTTTGACGTCTATTTATTTTAGAAGAGTGTTCCTTTTGGTTTCTTAACCCTGTAAAGCCTGAACCATTAAATCACTGACAGAAAATTCCAGGTCTTTGAAACTGGAGCCTTTATTGGTCCTTCTGAACAACCAAAAAACATTTTTTTCAAATATCAATTTTCATGTGAGTTTCAGTTTTGTATCATATTTGATACATCAGGTCTCAAAGCTCAACTATTATTATTTTGAACAAACAAAACATAATATACACTACCAGTCAAAAGTTTGGACTCACCTTCTCATTTAAATGGCATGAGATGGACCACAGATGGCCAACAAGTGCTCAGTATCACTGGGAACTCCTTTAATACTGTTGGAAAACATTTCAGGTGACTACCTCATGAAGCTCGAGAGAATGCCAAGAATGTGCAAAGCAGAAATAAAAGCAAAATGTGGCTACTTTGAAGAATCTAAAATATAAAACATGCTTTGAGTTATGTCACACTTTTTTAAACTACATAATTCTATATGTGTTCATTCACAGTTTTGATGCCTTCAGTGAGAATCTACAATGTAAATATTCATGAAAATAAAGAAAAACCAGGTGAGTCCAAACTTTTGACTGGTAGTGAAACACAAACATGTCCAACAAATTGGTAATTCCTTTTTAAAATTGGCAAAATTCTGCCTCCTTCCTCATTAACCCTTTCATGTATAGGTCACTACAGTGGACAGTTCTTCTCCAGCTGTTCTCTTGTATATTAATGGGTTTTGTTGTTTTAGTTCCATATCAGCCAACAGTGGACACTTATGCATCATCCCATACACTGACATTAATACCATTACTGTAACTTTGCTGTTCTTGATAAACCTGATTTGCAGTGACATGTTTGAATGCAAATCAATTACTTGTTAGACAAAAAGTTGTTTTTTTTTTTTGCTTATCATCTCCATGAAGTGAGTAATTACTAGCATTAGAATATGTAAATATGTGAGAAAACATTAGATTAGCAGCATTAAAAATGTTTTCATTTCATTGTTTTCATATTATTTTCTGATATTGGGTTTTAAACACGTTTCTTTACTTCAAAAATTAAATGCATGGATATTTTTGTAACTCCATAGAAAAAAAAGACTCAGTCATATTGTTTTTTTCATGGCTAGGGAGGAATAAAAACACTCAAAAAATAAATCTTGACTCAGGTTCTCACAATTCATGCATGAAAGGGTTAATGACAGTCTTGTAGTGTCACTGGAAAGGCCTCTGGTGAACAAATTCCTCCCCCTGATGGATTATCAGTGTATTGCATGTATCTAATTGTATACATCAGGTTGTTTAAGAAAAAAAATATCACACTGATCATGTAGAGCAGGGGTGTCCAAACTTTTTTTCAAGAGGGCCAGATCTGATAATGTGGACATTGCCAGGGGCCAGTGGTCCCTTCAGACAATTTTTAAACAGTAAAAATTACATATAAATGCGCTGTTCTACAACAATTTTATTTTCATTGTCACAATATCATTTTTTTTTAAATGGCAATCTAACCAAATCTAAGCCACTCAGGTGTGAACAAATTAAAAAAAAAACAACAACAACAACAATTCTGCCTTCCTTTCACATCTGGAGTCAGATAACATAGAACAAACTGTGTGGAGTATCTTAAACTTCCAAGCTGATAAAAATCTTAACTCCACATTCATTTTAAACATGACTTATATGAGTAATCATTACTCATATATTACTCAGTAATGCAAAGTCTGTTAACGTTTAAGATGAAAACATATGACTCTTACTCTTGTCTTTCACAAAATCATTCAGAAAGTAATATTTTGTGTCACATCTATAAGTACATAACACCAGCAGTTATAGGCAACTAACCTGGCAACTTGGTAGCCTGCCTTGGTGGCGAATTCATTGAACTCCCAGGTTCACGTGAAGAGTCCCTGTTGTGAGTTTAAAGCAGCTTGAATTTGCTTCACTTTTTCGGAGCGCTAACTCCCTGCTAGCTAGTCGTATGCGTTAGCATGTTTTGTCTGCTCGTGTCTCTTTACATTGAATTCCTTAAACAAGCCAACAGTCTCTTGACAAATTAGGCAAACATAACTGCCTCGATTTTCAGTTAAAAAAAATTGTAATTCTCATCTCTCCTGGAAGCGGCGGCCCTCACTGTCAACTTTCGTTTTTTTATTTACAGGCGCCGTGGTTAGAAATTAGCAAAAAAAAGGTTCACTGTGAGGTCACAGAGCCAGATAGAGTTAGAGTGGTGCTGCCACCATGAGGTGAAAGGAGAAACTGCATTTGGAACCTTTTATGATTCATGTACCCGGTTCAACAGTCCAAGCGGACCATAAATAATATACACTGAACAAAAATATAAATGCACCACTTTTGTTTTTGCTCCCATTTTTCATGAGCTGAACTCAAAGATCTAAAACTTTTTCTGTGTACACACAAGGTCTATTTCTCTCAAATATTGTTCACAAATCTGTCTAAATTTGTGTTAGTGAACACTTCTTCTTTGCTGAGATAATCCATCCACCTCACAGGTGTGGCATATCAAGATGTTGATTAGACAGCATGATTTTTGCACAGGTGTGCCTTAGGCTGGCCACAATAAAAGGCCACTCCAAAATGTGCAGTTTTATCACACAGCACAATACCACAGATGTCACAAGTTTTGAGGGAATATGCAATTGGCATGCTGACTTCAGGAATCTCCACCAGAGCTTTTGCCTGTGAATTGAATGTTCATTTCTCTACCATAAGCCATCTCCAAAGGTGTTTCAGAGAATTCATGAAGAAGACTGTGCGAGGAAAATGGTGGTCACACCAAATACTGCCTGGTTTTCTGACCCCCTGGACCACCCAATACAGTAAAAGTGCACATTTTAGAGTGGTCTTTTATTGTGGCCAGACTAAGTCACACCTGTGCAATAATCCTGCTGTCTAATCAGCATCTTGATATGCCACACCTGTGAGGTGGATGGATTATCTCAGCAAAGGACAAAGGAGAAGTGCTCACTAACACAGATTTAGACAAATTTATGAACAATATTTGAGAGAAATAGGCCTTTTGTGTACATAGAAAAAGTTTTAGATCTTTGAGTTCAGCTCATGAAAAATGGGAGCAAAAACAAAAGTGGTGCATTTATATTTTTGTTCAGTGTACTATAAAACCCAAGCTGTGGGCCGTATAAAATCTGACCGCAGGCCGTGATTGGCCCCCGGGCCGGACTTTGGACATGCCTGATGTAGAGGGCCTCAAAACTCATGTATCAAATACGATACACTTGGTGTTATGGGGTTAATTTTTGCTTTTTACTTAAGATTTGCCTCTACAGTGCTATATAAATAAAACTGAAATGAACTGTGAGAAAAGAAGAAATCGTCCCCACTCATTTCAGTTTGTGGTACGTTTTTGCACCGTCAGCTTATAGAACAGACTACAGTACTGGCCAAAGCCATGAAAGGAGACAGGAAGGAGAAAGTTTTGGTTGGAGGCAGCGACAGGGAGTTGTTTGTCTCAGTGGCATGTGTGCATTTTCTCGGTCTCTAATGCACAGCGGGATCATCTCTCCTCGCTGTGAAGTTCCTCCAAATGGAAGAAATCAGACGAATGACTGACCCCCGAAGGACCCGTCCCCCCCCCAGGCTGAGGTCAAGCGTCGTCTCCTTGGTTTCTCCTCCCGTGTACTTTTCCTCCACTACAGAGCTACCCTTGAGTCATGCACACTTCTCCTTCACTGCACAGTAAGCCTTCCAGTTGTGGATACAAATTATCTGTGCTCACGCTCCTCTGCACTAACTGACACAGCCCGGATGGGGATAAAAATCCATTCACAGCCATATCTCGCCCATCTCTATATCCAAAACATGTGATCGGGTTCCCATCCACTTCACAGGCATTTATTCATTTCTGAGAGCACTCCATCTACTCAGAGAAAGGGAAAAAAACATAACAGGTCTGATCAGTGTCGGATGTTTTTTCAGCAGATTAATCAAACGCCTCTCATTACACAGATGATTGAGATCCAATTATTTGCTGAATGATATACAGTTTTAATTAATTGGAATTTACATTGCATGAGCGAGGAATTAATATTTCTATTTTTAATCCAAGGAAATCTGACGGGTGGCTCTGATTGAATTAATCGCTCGCTCTTCCTCCTCGTCGGCTGTGGTGCGTTCGTGGCCCCTGGGTCCTCCCAACCCAGCGAGGGCGCTATCTTCAACCAGCTGGCAAGGTCAAGTCTTTGGCAGGGCTTTGATCTGCAGCCACTGGAGACACAATTAGAGTGGACAGAAGAGACAGATTACACAGCAGGGTGATATATTACAGCTCTGTCAAAATGAGACACACAAAATGGCCTCGGTGACACCCAAAATGGCCTCTGGCGTATTGCTGTTGTAGTGTTGGGCTGCCTGCTGAACTGGTCTGACAGCTAGGCCGGCCGAGACGGTTTTAGGCCATTACCCCTCACAGGAAAATTCCAAGAAAGTCCAAGCTGAGAAAAAAGGGCAGCTTTAATTTATCTGTACAAAGAAAGGTCTGTTTGTGTTAGATACTTACTGTATATCACAGAAAGGTGAACACATACAGGGTAGGGAAGCAAAATTTACAATGAACATGTAGTTGTTTTTTTCTCAGCAGGCACTACGTCAATTGTTTTGAAACCAAACATATATTGATGTCATAATCATACCTAACACTATTATCCATACCTTTTCAGAAACTTTTGCCCATATGAGTAATCAGGGAAGCAAACGTCAAAGAGTGTGTGATTTGCTGAATGCACTCGTCACACCAAAGGAGATTTGAAAATAGTTGGAGTGTCCATAAAGACTGTTTATAATGGAAAGAAGAGAATGACTATGAGCAAAACTATTACGAGAAAGTCTGGAAGATACTATTAAAGAAGAATGGGAGAAGTTGTCACCCCAATATTTGAGGAACACTTGCGCAAGTTTCAGGAAGCGTGTGAAGGCAGTTATTGAGAAAGAAGGAGGACACATAGAATAAAAACATTTTCTATTATGTCAATTTTCTTGTGGCAAATAAATTCTCATGACTTTCAATAAGCTAATTGGTCATACACTCTTTCAATCCCTGTCTCAAAATATTGTAAATTTTGCTTCCCCACCCTGTACACTCTGACTGCTCTTCTTTGTACAGGGTGACACAAAAAAACGGGAACTTTTTAACAATCCAATAAAACCAAGAGTGATGGAAGAAAAATATTTTATTCATAGTAATTGAAACCTTAAAACATGCCATTTAAGAAACAATGATGGAATTTTCATTTTTTAAAATGACTTCCTGTAGATGGCGTCCTCCTGTACGAATGCATTCTTGAAATCTGCTGTTGAGATTCCTCATTGACCGCTGCAACATCTCAGCTGGGATACTGTGAATTTCATCCTGAATTCTCTGTTTTAACTCATCCAGAGTTCTTGGTCAAGTCGTGTACACTTTACTCTTGAGATAGCCCCACAAGAAAAAATCACAAACGGACAAATGTGGCGATCTAGGGGGCCAGGGAATGTTACCGAATCTTGAGATCACACGGTTACCGAACAATTCTCGCACAGCCGCCAGTGGTTACTAAAATGGGGGTGTGTTTACTTGCTCAAGGTCACTGTCTCGCAGTGCTGCCACTTGCTCATGTCTGCCAATACGCACTTCAAAAATTCCCGTTTTTTGGGTCACCCTGTAATTTAAAAAAAATGAAAATTCCATCGTTGTTTCTTAAATGGCATGTTTAACCTTCATCCTACCAACATATTTCGTATCCTAATCCTACCAACCGGGGTCCATTTGGACCCCACTGTGATATATGGTGATATCACATCTTAGTAACAGACACGAAATGTCATTTCATTTTGGAATGTTTTTATTACGTATGAAAATGGTTTATATCGTAAAACACCGTTACAATAACTAATTGTGTAAGAATGAGGGTGATACAAGTTATCAAATCACCCTGATTTTTAACAATTGGATGTCTCGAAACCTTCAGCCTCAGAGCTGTCCTCTGCCTCTAAAATAGACCCACAGGCTTGTGCAGCAGTGTACCTTGCTCTTCTATTTCTATTCACCATCACTTACTGAAACAAATAATAAAATTATATTTTAGATGCTCATTATGGACTAAGAAAAAACGCTATTCAACTGGGGTCCATTTGGACCCCGACTGCAAGTTGAATACAGTACCCATTATGTCAGATTGTTTTTGGAACTAATATAAGCAATCAAACATGGACATACAGACAGACAAACTCCTAGCACAAAGTAATCATTCAATGAATGATACAGCAGAGACATATAAAAATCATGTCCTGGGGTCCAGCTGGACCCCAGCTGGTAGGATGAAGGTTAAAGGTTTCAATTACTATGAATAAAATATTTTTCTTCCATCACTCTTGGTTTTATTGGATTGTTAAAAAGTTCCCGTTTTTTTGTGTCACCCTGTATTTACTGAAGAAACACAAACGCAGCACTGCTATTTCCTCTCACTAACATTCCTATATGTACTAAAATATGATTGCAAGATGAGAATTAGAAGAGAAAAGACCTTCAGGCTACAGTCCACAAATATCCAGATCAGGAAATCCCACTGGATCCAGCTCACATTCGATTATGTCAACAATATGTCTTAGCATCACTGTTTATTCTTACTGTCGTGTTAAATGTTAGTGCAAATAACCTGAACAAAGCAAGTACTATTGTCCTGGCTGGAAATGATTATTACCTGAAGGTAAAAACAAGCATCGACTTCCACTGTCATTCATCAGATTACATGGGTTTTATTGATGAATCATTGATGCAAAAGATAATGGTGTTTCCACGTTCACTACAGTGCCTCTGGATGTTAGAGGAATAAATAAATACATAACTGATGCCAATGAAGAGCTGAGAAGCTGCATTTTACCTGATTTATGTCAATGTATTGATAGTGGTTCAAAAGTTATTAAACATTTAAACTGGATAGATGCTTTTGGACACTGATGGCTGTTACAGTAATACTTAAAATTGCAGTTTATATCCAATCCAACTTTATTTGTAAAGCACTTTAAAACAACCACGGTGGACCAAAGTGTGTACAGAACAATAAATAAAACCTAAATAAAAATCCAAAAATCATATATAGCATAAATGATCAAAAAAATATCACACTGATCGTGTAGAGGGCTTCAAAACTCATGTATCAAATATGATATGTTTGGTGTTATAGGGTTAATGAACTTTTAATACAATATTGGGGCCAAAAACAGGACCAAAATTGAGACATTTAAAGCTACCTAGGTGTCAGTGCATTTTAACAAGAAAACATGTCTATAAATGGTCTTATATAGTGCTATAAATAAAGACAGTGTTAAATTTGATGATCCTAGTGGTTTTTCTAATCCAGATATGTGGGGTTTTCATAAATCTCAGTCTCATTCCAGGTTTCGTGTGTAACCCATCATGTCCATTGGCATTACATGCAGAATCTGCCCATTTAAACACAAATAAATTGTGAGAAATATTGCAACAGTGGTCATTTTAGTGAAACAGTCTACCTTGCATATTTACTTTGATTCCCAAAATGTACCTGTGAGAGAATAAAAAGATATTAAAAAAAAAAAAATAGTAGCATGTATTTTTTGTGTCCTTCTTACCATGTTACATGCGGATTTTTGTAATAAAAATGTTATGTCTGAAAAATAGTTTCTTTTTTATCTCAGTAAATATTTCTTTTTTAAGATAGACCCAAAGTGCTTCCAAACTTGCTTCATAACATTAGTCTACATCTGGTTTGAATTTTTAGCCCCTCTGTCCTGCTTTTAGATACCAGTTTCATATTAGGGCCTATATATTATATACATGGGTATTCAAAGTGGAGGTGTGTGGGATAAAAAGCCACTGTATTGATAGGAAGACCCCTTCTTGTTATGGGTGGGTAATTTACCAGTGCACTAATGTTAATATTAGATGTGTAATAATGTGATATGTTTGGAAAAAGAAAATTAAAAAAATGCAAGTCATGAAAAAATCTCACAGAAACTTGTATTTTTTGAAAATCAAAGCTTTCATCAAAACTAAAAATGACATTAGAACTGATATAAAGATGAGTCAAACTGGAAAAAAAAAAATCAAAAGGAAGAAATGATTAATCTATGAAAATAATTTTTTTTTTCTTTTTTCAATGTGGGGTGTCCATGTTATTTGTTATCTGACAGGTATATTTTATCAATTAAATCGTGATACTAGAGAGGGAATGTAAAAAAAAAAAAAAAAATCTGCGAAATACCTGTTGCAAAAGCGACATGTGACCTTTAAGTGCTGTTGGTATAATGAAGCATTCCAGTGGAAACTGTTAAATAGGTGGTATCTATGGAGAGGTATATTTCAGAATTCACATCAGTATCCTGTCATATAATTAAAAAAAACTCATGTAAGAGGTCAAACCTGCTCTATAGTTTACATTTATTCTTTATTTTATGAGGACATTTGTTTTTCTCTTATGCCTTCATATAGAGGAGAGTCATTGTGTGCTGTCCATGGTGCTGAACCTCTGAACCTTCAATGTGACATTTGCTTCTCTGTAGATCTTGTTGTGACTGTAAACATTGCATAACAAATACATCTGTATAAGGCCACACCAATGCACATGGAAAACAAGGTTAATAGTACAGGATATGTCAGTCGTCCATATTGAAAGGACAAGATGGTACTGCGTTATGCTTTTCCTTCACATGGATCAGGACAGATTTATTGTGAATTGAAGAAACAAAATCAGACATGTTTTTCTTCCACAGCCTAATCATTTAATTGTTTCTCTTCCCACTGGCTAGCTGTCAAATGCTGATATGTCCTAATGAAGTGATTACAGGACACTTGT
Organism: Sphaeramia orbicularis; assembly: GCF_902148855.1. Classification (NCBI taxonomy): domain Eukaryota; kingdom Metazoa; phylum Chordata; class Actinopteri; order Kurtiformes; family Apogonidae; genus Sphaeramia; species Sphaeramia orbicularis. The sequence goes on from NC_043972.1 coordinate 17,226,147, forward strand.
ACACTCTGCTATTTAACACTGAATATTTCTGAGAGCACACTAAGAGTCTCCGAGGCTCCCTCTGTAATTTCAGATGTAGCCGAAGCCAAAAAGCGCTTTTGGGAAGCTGCCCTAAAAAATCTTGTTTCAACATGAACCAATTTCTTCATTTAGGAGGATGTTGGGTTGAGCAAAAAGTCGCTCGAGAGAAACACTCTGGTTCTTTCAGCCTCATTTGTGTTTTTTCTTCTCCTTCAATGCTGAGTGATACCGTTTTACTTGACAGTGTAACCTTATGTTATGTAGTATATTGAAATGTTTTGCTTTTAGGAAAATGATAGAAAGTGTCTCTTTTTGACCAGTTTTTCCTCATTTTTATTTCAGACAGAATTGTATTTCTGTCCCTTTGCAACATTATTTAAAATGAAAGAATGTTGTTGTACACATACATATAGAGCTGTGGATAGAACATAACTTTTAACATTATTTCATCATGTCTCCTTACATATTCAGTTTTTTTCCTCTTTTTTTTCACCAAGGTTGTTCTCAGGTTTTTCTAACATATTACTTTTTCCCTTCCTTTCTTAACCCATAAAGACCCAAACAGCCGCTGGTGACCAAAACCATCTACTGATCAAAACTGTTTAATACCTGTTGATCTATTAATCCTATCAACACATGTAAATAATTGTTGTAAAACACAGTTTGTCATCTTTTCATGGTCATCAGATATGACTCATTTGGACGTTCAGAGGCTTTGTAGTTACCGTGGAAACACCGTCATCTTCGACAACGCTGATTCACCAGTGAAACCCATGGAGTTGGATCAATGACAGTGGATGGAGACACTTGGTTTATGTTCAGTTAATGATAGATTTGCTGAGAAAGTCACTTTTTCTTCAGTTTTCTCTGTTTTTGATATAATAAGCCTCAACTTTAATCTGAGCTGTTATGAACAACTACATGATTAGTGAATTAAATAAAGGAAAACACCTGATTTATCCTGCTAAAATGCAAAATACAGAGAATAATATTGTAATAAATGGTAATAAAACTTAATATAAAAAAACTAATTTCCTCACCTAATAATTAGTTCAAAATTTGTTTGCTCTTTTTGCTCAAAAAGTGTATATTGTTCTGCTTTCAGGAACAGACATGCCATTTACTGCGGCAGAAAAGGAATTCTGTGTATTGAAGTACGCCCAAACTCAGTCGAATGTGAATGCGCAATGTGAATTTGTTAGAAATTTTCATAAACAAGCGCCAACAGGAAAGCAGATTTGGACATGGCATAAGAAGTTTAAAGAAGGAACTCCACTACCGACTAGATGTGTGCTTCATATTGAACATTTGTAATAACTTTGGAACATTATAAAATTACCATCCACAAGAATTATTTGTTTGAAATTTGTAGAATAAAACATTGGATTTATTTTGGACATAAAATAGGTATCATTTCGACTGATCATGTAGTCACTCCGATATGGACATCTCAAATGATGTCAGTTTTTTTTGGAAAACCAGGGCCCGTATTCCTGAAGATTCTTAGTGCAAAGAGTTGCTCCTAGTGGCCAAATTCTAAGAAAATTCTTAGAATCATGATGTTTTCTTAGAATTTCCCCTAAAAATTAAGAGTAGATCCTAGTAAGGATAAAAGCTATTCCTAAAGAATCCTAACTCTTAAGAGAGCTCCTAAGGTGAGATCTGTTAAGAGCAGGGAAGAGGACTTTTAAGGGGCTTAGGAGTTCCCTAAGCAGAGGACAAAATGGCCGACGGAAGAGGCAGGAGGGATATTCTCCAAACGCTGGATGACAGTGAATTAATTAAATGCTACAGATTGCACTGTAAAAAAAAAAAAAAAAAACGTAAAAAAATTGTATTATTCTGGCAGCAGGGGTGCCGAAAAAATACTGTTAAATAACGGAAAACAACCATCTCATAAAAATACAGTAATTTTCCATAATTAAAATACAGTTTTTTGCCCTAACTTTCCAAATGATTTTGCATATTTTTTGACTTTTTAATGCTTAATAAAGAATATTTACATGTATTAAAACAATCAAATTACCTATAAATATATATAAATAATTTTCAGTGAGACTAAGTTGTACAATCCACTGATAAAAACTGTATTTGGACAGTTTATCAGTGCTTATACAAGTTATACATTTACAAAAATACATTTATTCAACATTTTTGTTGTGAAACCTCCTGTAATTACACAAGATATTTGTCAATTAACAAACAAGTCTCGTTAAACTTACAGAACAAATACTTCTTTTACGGTTAATTGTCAGTAATTTTATTTATTTATTTATTTTTACAGTATTGAACTTTAAATTAACAGTTTAATCTCATAAATAGAAAAGAAATATTTGTGGAATTACAATACATGCAAATGCAAATGTATTTTAACTGTATTATTCCGTGAAAAAAATATATAGTTTTTTTTGTGTTGTTTTACATTTGATGTGTAAAATCACAGTCTATTTTTGTCATTTCATAGATATTTTCCTGTACCTTAAAAATCTGTAAAATAAAACGGTAAAAATTTGGTTAAATTACAGATTATTTTTTTTTACAGTGTGCTAATTAATATGAGCAAATAAATAAAACTATCGCTATGTGAATACTGTGCAAGTTGGCCTGAGTTTTTTCACACATTTTGTCGGATAATTTTAAAGTATAGCTTACTATTCATTTAACAGATATTTTCTTTTATGTGAAATATTATTTACAATTATACAGTCTTCATAAGATTAGATTCTATGATTAAGTTTATCGATTTGAGGGTCCATCAGTGTCCCATTATCACCAAAAGTATATTTTTTTCTAGCTTTTAGGATCAACCAATCACAGCTTTTGAAATGATGACTCATACCTAGGAACGGGGTCAACCACACCTCCTCACTAAGATAGGAATTTCTGTCCATTCCTTGCTCAGAGTTCTCTGAGAGTGTTCTGGAATCACTCCTAAGATAAGACTCCTTGGTAGGAATTTTTAGGTTAAGTTAGGAGCTCTGTGAGAGGATTCTCAGAATCTTTAGGAATACAGGCCCGGATTTTTTTTTTTTGGGGGGGGGGGAGCAAATTACAGAGGATATTATCATAATAAATGGTGATAAATCACTTAAGAAAGATTAAATAAAGAGAAAAAAATCATTTGGGAACTGCAATAAAAATACCATGGGGTCTTTACTGCATTGATGTGGAATCATTACATTGTCTGGAGTGCGTATGTCTGTCAAGTAAATGGATGCGTAGCACTGACGACAGGAAACAGACTGATTATAAAGTCTAATGACATGAGCGGGTATTGCTTTTTGCTTTTGTTTTATCCTCGATCCCATTTGGATTCACTCCTCATTTCTCTTCAGTCTTAAGTCTGGTTAAACCACACAGACTTGACTGAGCGAAATCCTTTTTTTCTTTGACTAAGCACTTTTGATACTCGGGTTCTCAGCGTGGTTGATAGATTGATTCCTGGGTTTTATGTACTCAGCCCCAGATGTGAAGCAAATGCCGTTAGTATATAAAGCTTTATAAGTAATATGTAGTTTATAATAAAACTCAATATCAGCTGCTGCATCAGCAAACCCACCTATCTGGTGCCCACACACACACCTGGGTGTTTACATACTGTATATCCACGCTGTGTGTTCCACCTGTGCAGACTGAAGGATTTGTCTGCCCAGTTTCCCAAGACGTATTGTGACACTAGTGACATTATTCCACCAGTAATGGATTAGCTTCTTCCTTCAGTGTGGAGCTGGTGATAAGCCCTGGATTCTCCTTCTTCTCACCCCCCCCCCTCCCCATACTTTCTGCTCTGTGGGTCTGAGGCTATCTGCTGCAGGGCTGAGGGAGCTCCAACAGTACTGCCTGGTGTCAGGGTGTCACTGATAGCTTCTTTAATGCAGATAAGCTTTTGGACTGAGGAAAAGAGAGGCTGGCAGAGACTGACGGGAAACTCCCCCACCCCCCTAACCCTGCCCCCCCCACACACACACACACACACCCTTTCCTTCCTCCAGTCAAGCGCGGAGGAAATAGTGGATCCTGTGCCAAACCCAAACCGAGGCCTGCATTAGTTGCCAAACCACAGATAACAATGTTGTGTTACACGATGACTAGAGGTGCAACGAGTCTCTTAATCCACAGTTTAGTTCATACCTCATGTATTTTTAATTTGGAGAGAAATGTATTTTATTCAAGAGGCGAGGACCAAAGTAAAGCCAATGCAAAGTATCTTAAAGTGTAATACCTTCCACCCTTCTTGTCTTCAGGATTCATGTGCTATGTTTACACTGCAGGTAAAAGTGGCAGAAATCAGACTTTTTTTTTAATGAACAGCATAGTCTGAAAAGCACAAATGTGATATTTTTAAAGGGGTCATATTTTGCTAAACCCACTTTTATTAGTCTTTGGCTCATTTATTTGTGTATTTGGACCATAATAGTTCAGAAAGTTTGAATTTGAACCCTCCAGGTGCTGCAAAGTTATCTTTATATTCATTTAGGCAAAAATTGAGTGAATTTCTACAAGCCATTTTAATTCCTGCTTAACCTCCTAAGACCCAGGAAATGTCAGCAAAGTACAAGCTTTTTTTGTTTTTATTAAATCAGTGCCTATATTGGAAACATCATGATGCAACAGTTTTTTCAGATACAGTTTTAAAAAATTTTTATGGAATGTCCTTTGTGGTGGACAGTTTTTTTTGTTTTTTGTTTTTTTTTTTTTGTATAAAGTTGTGAAACTCTTGTCCACAAATGTGGACAGAAAACCCCCAGCTGGGTCTTAGGAGGTTAATTTGTTATGTTTTATAACTAGTTGTGTCATGACATTTGCACAAATAAGGTCAAGACTTCTGATGACACAACATAATTGTTTAGCAGCAGCAGCAGTTGTAGTCCATACTGAAAATATGTCCAAACTGTAAGCCGATTACCTAAAATGTTCAGTTGGTGGTTGTATTAAAAAACACAAGTGGTTGAACGGGACAGAGCAGCACAGCCAATAACCTGGAGGGGGCGGGGCGTGAAGTGGCTCATGTGCATTTAAAGGACCAGCTCTCAAAATGACCTTTCTGGTGTCATTACTCAGAAATAGTGTTGAAGATGGAGCTGTGGAGTTGAATTAATGAAGAATTCAGACTCAAACATAATATTTACAGTTTATGTAGACCACAGGGAAATGTTTTAAAATGCATAATTCCATTTAAAAAAAAAAAGCAAAATATCACCCCTTTAAATCAGACCCAGACCACTTTCATATGCAGTCTTAACTCATAAAGACCCAGTGCTAATTTTGTGTCAGTTCCCAAATTATTATTTTTTTTGTTGTCTATTTAACCTTTCTTTAGTGATTTATAGCCATTTCTTAAAAAATATGATCCTATGTATTTTTCACTCTTCACTGCAAACAATTTATTTTTGTTCATTTAATTTGAAGTCTCATGAAAACTCAGAGTTAATTCAAAGATTACCATGTGAAAACAGAAAAAAACTGAAGAAAAAGATAACTTTCCAGTAAAGTGAAACATTTGCATTAAAAAATATTGAAAAATTTAGAAACATTTGCATTAAAAAAAATCAGTTAATGGGCTTAATTTTCTAATTTTAACATATCAGTGAGCTAGCATTAGCTCAACTGTCACCTGATGTGCACTTCGCAGCTCCACCCTTTTGTCCAAATGTGGTCATTTCTAGTTCCATTGGGTTTCAGAACAATATCCAAACCGGTCCAATCCACAAATTTAAACAAAGGTTTCCAAAGTGCTGTAAAGTAAAATAAATGTCATAAAAACATAATAAAGATAAAATACTAAGATAAAAACACAATGAAACATAATAAATAAGTAAATTAATTAATTAATTAATTAATTAATAGTGTCCACCCCAGAAAAAAATATCAGTGCACATAAAATCAACATCCTACACAATAGCACAAAATCAAAAGCATGTGTTGAAGACATTAATTACACATTAACTAATTAAATAAAACAGAATTAAAGTCTTTAATTTACTTTTGTCCTCACAAAACTGATCTTAGTTTGACAGCTCTTAAGCTCAAATGGCATCTTTGTTTCTGGGTTTTAGCAAAGAAATCCTTGACAAGAACAATTGTCCTTCAGTCAAACAAGCACAATCTCAGGGAAACCAGGAGAGAAAATACTATCATCAACAAAAAGACTATGTGACCGAATTTTCTGAGGATCAAGACAAATGCAGAATCATTGCAGCCGACAATAGAAAGTGAATTGGACCAAAGGGACGCCTACATGGCATGGTCTAAATCTAATCACCAGGGTTACGCCATTATTATATGGTCGCTCTCCCACATATCTGGAGAAATCTAAAGCATATCTGTCTATAATTAACCCTCGCTGAGGTTGGCTGACTTTAGAGAAAGAGATGGTGCATAGAATTCACCGTGGTGTTAGAAACAATTTGGCTTTTTTGAGAAGACGATGAAGTGTGTGGTGCGTTGGAGCAGTGGGAGATGGAGCGACGGTGGAAGGTCGACCTGAAGCCTGGACCGGTCAATAAGATGAACCCGGAGTAGAAGAAAACAGAAAACAGGCAGAGAGGGAGGAAAACTATACCTGACATCCACCAAGACACGACATGAGTTGTCACCAGATCTCAGAAACGCCACTTCACTCCCTCTCTTCAAATCCAGACTCAAAACGCATCTGTTTAGGACCTCTTTCTCTTTGTGAACACAACTGCATTGTCCAATTTTTAACCTGCCTTTTATTTTTTTACTCTGCTTTACTGCTTGTTTTATACTCTCCTGTTTTACTGTTTTACTGTACGGTGTCCTTTAGTGCCAAGAAAGGTGCATATAAATAAAATGTATTATTATTATTATTATTATTATTATTATTATTATTATTATGAGTTGTATAATGTAATGCCTGAAAGACATGACTGTGTTAGATTAGATTAGATTAGATTAGTAGAATTTTACTGATGTTTTGGGCATAGCTCTCAGGAAATTGAGGTTCCAATTGCAGCAAAACACCGGATATACACACAAGAAATACCACATGAAAATAGCAAAACTATAATAATATAAATAATATAAAATAAATATAATAATTCTAAAAAAAAAAAACCAAAAAACAGTACTGAAATAACAGGCTATTGCATATTGTAAAGTACTAGGAGAAACAAGTAGCAAGATGGTAATAAATACTACTACTACCACTACCACTACTACTACTACCACTACCACTACTACTACTACTACTACTACTACTACTAATGATAATAATAATAATAATAATAATAATAATAATAATAATAATAATAATAATAATAATAATAATAATAATAATAATAATCTATAGCTAATTATCTTGTATGTATGTATAGTTTAATAATCTAAACCCAAAAATTAGAAGTTGATAACACTAATAGTCATAATAATAATAATAATAATAATAATAATAATAATAATAATAATAATAATGATGATGATGATGATGATGATGATAATAATAATGCATAGCTAATTATCTTGTATGTATGTATGTATGTATAGTTTAATAATCTCGATATAAAAATTATAATAAGTTGATAACACTAATAGTCATGATGATTTATAATAATAATAATAATAATAATAATAATAATAATAATAATAATAATAATAATAATAATAATAATAATGCATAGCTAATTATCTTGTATGTATGTATGTATAGTTTAATAATCTCAACCTAAAAATTATAATAAGTTGATAACACTAACAGTTGTGATAATAATAATAATAATAATAATAATAATAATAATAATAATAATAATAATAATAATAATAAAAACTATAAAGACCCAGAGCTACTTTAGGGGTCCGTTCCCACATTAAATTTTCTCCATATGTAACCTTTCTTAAGTGATTTATTACCATTTATTATAATATTATCCTCTGTATTTTGCTTCTTATCAGGATAAATCAGGTATTTTCCTAAATTTAATTCACTGATCATGTAGTTGTTCATAAAAGCTCAGATTAAGGTTGAGGATTATTATATCACAAACAGAGAAAATTTAAGAAAAAGTTTTTTTTGTTTTTTTTTTCAGTAAAATCTATCATTAACTGAACGTAAACTAAATGTCTCCATCCACTGTCATTGATCCAACTCCATGAGTTTTACTGGTGAATCAATGTTGTAGAAGATGACGGTGTTTCCATGGTAACTACGGAGCCTCTGAACATCCAAATGGGTCATATCTGATGACCATGAAAAGATGATAAACTGCATTTTACACCAATTATTTACTGATAGGAGTAGTGGATCAGCAGGTATTAAACATTTTAGATCAGTAGATGTTTTTGGTCGGTGATGGATGTTTGGGTCTTTATGGAAAAATAATATGTACATCCTTTTTAGTACATCCGCTCATATGATGGATATGTCATTATTCCGTACATTTTCATTTTATTCATATGTTATATTTATACTGTGTTTCCCTTCATGCATAAACCAATAAAACTGTTCTTAAAACTGGTGCGGACGCTTTGATGCTAAATCGCAAAGCACCCCGGTCTCCATCACAAGTAAACGGAACACTTGTCTTGTCAGAAAATTGTCAATAAATAATACGACTAAATATTTGTTTACCGGCGAGCACGGTGGTCTGTCCAAACCCAGCACAAGTGAGTTCCTGGTTACGGCTGACAAACTGTCGCAGATTCCCTTTGCTGTGCTTACGCATGGTAATAATTCACCCTGGTGTGATGACAAGCACTGTGAGCCATGATCATTTATTGATGGAAGCTGATGGCTGTCTCCTTTATTCTGCACATTCTGAGAGAGAAAAACAGAGCCTGAAGCTGTAGCGAGTATTGGCTCCTGAAGCAGAGTTTGGAACAAATGTCACCGAACATTTGCTCCTATAACAGAGGAGAACAACAAATAATTCAGCAGCTTGGCAGTTCTGCTGAGGACGATGACGACGAAGAAGACATCACATTTACTGACAAGCAAAAGGGGAAACTAGTCATAGTTTACTGGATATTTGTTTTTCTTCCAGGGTGTGTTGACAGCTGTGTGGTTTGATTTGGGGACTGCAGGACAAGACAGGTTTTATCTATTTTTTCTATGTTTTTATTTATTTATTTTTAATCTATTCTTGTATTTTACTCTGTTATTTTGGTTTTTATTTATTTTTCTGTACAGCATTTTGGTCCTTTTTTTTTTAAGTGCTTTACAAATAAAGTTGGATTGGATACTTTATGGCAGGGGTGTCAAACTCATTTTGGTTCAGGGGCTATATTTAGCCTAATTTGATCTCAAGAGGGCCAGACCAGTAAAATAATGACTTAATAACCTATAAATAATGACAAATCAAAGTTTTTCATTTTGTTTTAGTACAAAAAAAAAAACCCAATTAAATTATGAAAATATTTACATTTTACAAAAAAGATGGGAATAACCTGAAAAAACAGAAATTTTATTTGAAAAATTAGTGCAATTTGAACAATATTATGCCTTGACTTATTATTTATACATGTACATTACACACAATGTTACATAAACATTTGGTAACAGGCAGAATATTGTTAAAATTTTGGAGTTTGGAACAAAAAAATTTGAACAATTTCTATAATATTACATCTCTTATCATTAACACAATTACAGATCACAGTGGATCCATAAATGCACCAAACATTTCATAACAGGCAGAATATTGTTAAAATTGCACATTTCAGGTTGTTCATCTTTGTTTTCATGCATGTATTTATTAGTGTTTTATTGTGGAAAGAAATAGTTTTGTAAATGTAAATATTTTCACAGTGTAATCTTATTTTTTCCACATAATTTTTCCCAAAGAAAATTTGTAGTTGTCATTATTTATGGGTAATTGTGTTGTTATTTTTACTGTGGATCTCATTGGTCTGTATGTGGAACCTGAACCAAAATGATTTTGACGACCTTGATTGTTCAGGTTAATTTTTGCACTTTCATCCCGTGGGCCGGAATGGAACATTTGGCGAGCCGGATTTGGCCCCCGGGCCGCATGTTTGACACCTGTGTTTTATGGGTTAAACATTTGCAGTTTTACAAATTTAACCCTGTAAAGCCTGAACCATGAAATCACTGACAGAAAATTCCAGTTCCAGGATGCACACTGAAAATACAATGATCCCATACCTTATGTGTGTATACTATGATTAGACACCTCTGTGTAGATATTTAATGTGTATGTATATGGGTCTTTCCATGAAACTGGGTTTATATTGGTATCTGGCACTTTCCCAACTTTTTAGACCCAATAATAAAAGGGAAATTTAGACATATTTCCCCCCAGAATGTACCTAATGGTGACCTCAGATAAATGCAAAAAAAAAAAAAAAAAATTGTACTCTTGCTCTGAGCCATCCCAAAATTAACCCTGTAAAGCCTGAACCATTAAATCATTGACAGAAAATTCCAGTTCTTTGAAACTGGAGCCTTTATTGGTCCTTCTGAACAACCCAAAAATTTTTCTTTCAAATATCAATTTCCATGTATGAGTTTCAATTTTATATCATATTTGATACATCAGGTCTCAATGCTCAGATATTATTATTGTCAACAATCAAAAACATAATAATAATAATAATAATAATAATAATAATAATAATAATAATAATAATGATAAAGAGAGCACCTTTAACCCTTTCATGCATGAATTATGAAAACCTTAATCTCGATTTTTTTCCCCCCCTGTTTTTATTTGTCTTTAGGCATGACAAAAAAAGTTTTTTTCATGAACTTATTTTTTATGGAGTTGCATAAATGTCCTCTCGGACACCATGCATTTAATTTTTGAAGCAAAGAAACATGTATTTACTGATATACTGTGTGAAAACTGGGAAATAAAAGCATGTTTAATGCTGCTAATTTGATGTTTTCTCATATTTAAACATACTCTGATACTAGTTATTACTCACTTCCTGGTGATGATATGCAAACAAAAAAAAACAAAAAAAAGGGGGAAAAAAAGTAAATTACAGTCTAATAACAACTAGCAACTGATTTACACTCAAACATGTTAGTGCAGATCAGGTTTATCAAAAACAGCAAAGTTACAGTAATAGTATGAATTCCAGTGTATGAGATGATGCATGTGTCCACTGTGTCGGCTGTTGGCTGATGCCATTATGGTTGAATAGTTGTTTTTGTGTTTTATTGTTTATTGTGTATCATGTATGTGTTTTGTGTTGGACTTTGTATGGCTGACACCTTGGCCAGGTCTCCCTTACAAAAGAGATTCCTAATCTCAGTGGGACTTCCTGGTTAAATAAAGGTAGAATAATGAAAAAAAGGAAATAAAACAACAAAATCCATGAATATACAAGAGAACATCTGTCCACTGTAGTGACCACTATGCATGACAGGGTTAAAAACGAAGTTTACAAAGTGCTTTGACAGACAAAGCAGAGGGCACAACAGCAGAATACAAGATGCAAGTAAAAACACTAAAACAGAAGCAACACAATATGGACAGCAAATGCAAAAACATGACACTTCGAATAAATTAAGTGAATCGGAGTAAAGAGGGCTGGAATAACATGATGCTGTCAAATCAATGTAAAAATGAAGGAGAGAGACAAAGCATCATGTATGAGAATATAACTTAATAACTAAACAGGATAAAATTCACATTTAAACAATTAAAATTAAAATCAAAAAGGGACAGACGTCACATAAAGGCAAGTCGATAAAAATGTGTTTTAAGAAGTGATTTAAAAGACGTCACTGATTCCACAATAATATAACACAAACGTCTAAAAAATTGATAATTCCTTTTTAAAACTGGCAAAGTTCTGCCTCCTTCCTCATTAATGACAGTTTTGCAGTGTCACTGGAAAGGCCTCTGATGAATGAATTCCTCCCCCTGGTGGATTATCTGTGTATTACATGTATCTAATTGTATACATCAGGTTTTTCAAGAAAAAAAATATCACACTGATCATGTAGAGGGCTTCAAAACTCAGGTCCTTTAAAGCTGTAGCACCACGTCTCTGGAATGACCTGCCTCGACAGTTACGGTCCATGGACTCTGTAGAGCACAGGTGTCAAACATGCGGCCCGGGGGCCAAATCCGGCCCGCCAAATGTTCCATTCCGGCCCGCGGGATGAAAGTGCAAAAATTAACCTGAACAGTCAAAGTCGTCAAAATCTTTTTGGTTCAGGTTCCACATACAGACCAATGAGATCCACAGTAAAAATAACAACACAATTACCCATAAATAATGACAACTACAAATTTTCTTTGGGAAAAATTATGTGGAAAAAATAAGATTACACTGTGAAAATATTTACATTTACAAAACTATTTTTTTCCACAATAAAACGCTAATAAATACATGCATGAAAACAAAGATGAACAACCTGAAATGTGTAATTTTAACAATATTCTGCCTGTTATGAAATGTTTGGTGCATTTATGGATCCACTGTGATCTGTAGTTGTGTTAATGATAAGAGATGGAATATTGTAGAAATTGTTCAAATTTTTTTGTTCCAAACTCCAAAATTTTAACCATATTCTGCCTGTTACCAAATGTTTATGTAACATTGTGTGTAATGTACATGTATAAATAATAAGTCGAGGCATAATATTGTTCAAATTGCACTAATTTTTTCAAATTAAATTTCTGTTTTTTCAGGTTATTCACATCTTTTTTGTAAAATGTAAATATTTTCATAATTTAATTGGGTTTTTTTGTTCTAAAACAAAGAGAAGAACTTTGATTTGTCATTATTTATAGGTTATTAAGTCATTATTTTACTGGTCTGGCCCTCTTGAGATCAAATTAGGCTAAATATGGCCCCTGAACTAAAATGAGTTTGACACCTCTGCTGTAGAGAGTTTTAAAAAACACCTCAAAACACTCCTGTTCAAACAGGCTTTTTAATTTCCCAACTGACTCAGGGCCACCACAAACGGATTGCACTTTATGTATTTATATTTTAACTGTTTTTAATTGTATTTTATTGTGTTTTACAGGTATTCTAATTGTATTTTTTTTGTACTGTTTTATTCATTTTTCGCACTGTAAAGCACTTTGTGACTGTCTGTGAAAAGTGCTCTAGAAATAAAATGTACTTACTTATGTATCAAATATGATACATTTGACATTGTAAGGTTATTTATTTATGATGATGATGCAGTGTAAAAGGTTTAGAAAAAGTACACAAAGACAAAAAGAAACAGTAGCGACAAAATGAAGAGAGAACGTCAAACTCGAATAAACAGAACAAATGGTAAACCACAGTAAAAGTTTAAAAAGTACAAAGTTTAAAAAAAAACAACAGCGACAAACTGAGGAGAAAATGTCAATTAGAGAGGACATAGCATGACCCAGAACACAGTTAAAACCAAACCCCCTCCATTAGGACTCACTGTGTAATGAGTTACCTAGAAAGCCTGTCTCCAGCGGATCACAGTTGATTTCCCTGTCCTCTCTGTAAATCTCTAAAACAGTGTAAGACATCAACTCATTGTCGATGCAGAGTAAAGTAAAACTTTTAATTAGATTGTTCCGGTCACTGAATCAATGATCACTCCCATAACCCATTCTTAAACTATGGAAACAACATAATGTACAGGGTGGGGAAGCAAAATTTACTATAATTTGAGACAGGGATTGAAAGACAGTGTATGACCAATTAGTTTATTGAAAGTCATGAGAATTTATTTGCCACAAGAAAATTTACATAATAGAAAATGTTTTAATTCTACAGGGTGGGGAAGCAAAATTTACAATGAACATTTAGTTGTTTTTTCTCAGCAGGCACTATGTCAGTTGTTTTGACACCAAACATATATTGATGTCATAATCATACCTAACACTATTATCCGTACCTTTTCAGAAACTTTCACCCATATGAGTAATCAGGAAAGCAAACGTCAAAGAGTGTGTGATTTGCTGAATGCACTCGTCACACCAAAGGAGATTTCAAAAATAGTTGGAGTGTCCATAAAGACTGTTTATAATGGAAAGAAGAGAATGACTATGAGCAAAACTATTACGAGAAAGTCTGGAAGATACTATTAAAGAAGAATGGGAGAAGTTGTCACCCGAATATTTGAGGAACACTTGCGCAAGTTTCAGGAAGCGTGTGAAGGCAGTTATTGAGAAAGAAGGAGGACACATAGAATAAAAACATTTTCTATTATGTCAATTTTCTTGTGGCAAATAAATTCTCATGACTTTCAATAAACTAATTGGTCATACACTGTCTTTCAATCCCTGCCTCAAAATATTGTAAATTTTGCTTCCCCATCCTGTATGTGTCCTCCTTCTTTCTCAAGGTTTAGATCTGGGCTAGAAGGCGGCCATAAACATGATTCCCAAAAATTGCAAAAGTTGGATTTGTTGCTGTTGTCAACAAGTGTTTTGGTGTTCTTGTGTAAAATTTTAACTTCAAATCATATTTTACTGCATTTCTAACGGTCTTGTTGTCTACCTCAAGTTCAACTGCAATTTTTCTCATGGATTTGGTTGGATCCTTTAGGATTTTGGATTTGAGAGCTTTAATAAAAGCTTTGGTACGTTTTTTTGTTGCTTCCTCCACTTCCAGACTTTCTTATAATGGTTTTGCTCATAGTCATTCTCTTCTTTCCATTATAAACAGTCTTTATGGACACTCCAACTATTTTTCAAATCTCCTTTGGTGTGACGAGTGCATTCAGCAAATCACACACTCTTTGACGTTTGCTTTCCTGATTACTCATATGGGCAAAAGTTTGTGAAAAGGTATGGATAATAGTGTTAGGTATGATTATGACATCAATATATGTTTGGTTTCAAAACAATTGACGTAGTGCCTGCTGAGAAAAAACAACTAAATGTTCATTGTAAATTTTGCTTCCCCACCCTGTATAGTTGGTATGAAAATAAATAAAGGACCAAGACACAAAAAAATACAGTTTTTATCTGTCTGTTGGCGTATGAGGTTGACGAAGTAAATGCTACGCCATGAAGAATTATCTAACGTGAAAAAGTCCGTTTTTGTTTTAAAGTTATCTCCTAACTCCGCTGCCATTCACCCCCCCCCTCCCACAATGCCTGGCTCTGAAATGAGGATGCCCCTATCAGCAGTCCTGTGCCTTCTGTGTTTGATTGTGTTTAATTTCTGGGTGGTTGCTTTGTGTGCCGTGCATTAAATCATCCTCTGTCAAAAGGCCTTCCAGGGGGAGATAAGGTTGTAATGTAATATAGTATTCAGCGGAGCTCCAGGAGAAAAATCCATTTATTCCAAAGTGAGCCACGGCTTCTGTTGTGGCTGTTGTGCATGTACATCACGATGTGCCCACGGTGCCTTTGAGTGCTTTAATATTCTTTAAAATTACATAACAATGCTGCCTTTGTAATCTCTTCTGGTTGGCAGTAAAGTTTCATTAGGACTTTTCATTATACCTTTCAGTGTTTTCAATCTGCTAGTTTATAAATGAAAGGAGCTGCCATAAATCATTGGTGTATTTAAAGAGCATCAAACAGGAGTGTCAGGCTGCAGCATTTCTCAGGTTCTATTCTGTCTTCGCTTAAACCTGGGCAGATATAAAAAAAAAAAAACAACAAAAAAACATGCACCTTGCAAAGAATATATGATGAGGTTCAAGGTTTGAGTTGCATTTTAGTGACATTAAGGGCAAAAATTCAAGTTCTGGGTTATGGACTGAAAATATATCAGTTTAGGGTCAAATTTTCTCAGGAATCTGAATCTGAAATCATTTATGCAAAATCTTTTCTGGTTTTCAAATCACTGAGCCTTTATTGACACAAGGTTGAAACAAAAAAACATGAAATTTCACCTATGCACTACTGGATTTAACCATTTAAATCTGAATTATGAGAACCTTAATCAAGATTTTTTCCTGAGTGTTTTTATTCTTTAGACATGAACATAGACATTAACCTATTTTTCATGCAGTTCCAAAAATATCCACTCAGCTGGACACCATGCGTTTAATTTTGGAAGCAAAGAAACATGTATTTACTGATATATTGTGTGAAAACTATGAAATAAAAACATTTTTAGGGCGACTTGGTGGTGCTGTGTGCAGTGGTTAGCACTCGTGCCTCACAGCAAGAAGGTCCTGGGTTCGATTCCAACACCAGTCGACGGCGGGTGGGACCTTTCTGTGTGGAGTTTGCATGTTCTCCCCGTGTCTGCGTGGGTTCTCTACAGGTACTCCGACTTCCTCCCACCATCCAAAGACATGCACTGATAGGTTAATGGGTTAATCTAAATTGCCCATAGGTATGAATGTGAGAGTGATTGTGTGTCTCTATATGTTCAGCCCTGAGATGAACTGGCGACTTGTCCAGGGTGTACCCCACCTTCGGCCCTATGTAGCTGGGATAGGCTCCAAGCAACCCCCGTGACCCTAGTGAGGATAAAGCGGGTTCAGAAAATGAATGAATGAATGAATAATTTTTTGGGATCCTGCATACCTCTAATTTTGGATGTGCATGTCGTTTTCCACTTTTTCACTTCAACCAAGGACCATGAACAGGGATGTGGGATCCTACACCTTATCCCACATCTGGGATGCTGTCCTCTGTGGGATGCCAGGCAACAGGGGGCGGAATCACCCCATGTTGTCTGTCAAACCTGGATAAAACAGAATGACACAATGACATGACACAGTTACGTCAAGTGACGCTTCTGAGGAAGACTACAGGTAGAAGCCGAAACATGCCAAGGCAAAAAAAAACCAAAACAAAAAAAAACTTTTGCAATCTGACAAAAAAAGTAAAAAGAAAACCTTTATATTTTCAATAGATAGTACCTAATCCGATAGGCACGATGGAACCCAGAAGTGAAGACTAGACCTCCATACTGCTGAAATGAATTTACTGCAGAGAAGTCTGTGTCGAAGCAGTTGTACTAGTTTTAGGTGACCAAGACAGTTATTACATTAGAAAAGGGGTTAGCTAATGTCAACCGATGAGCAAATATCAGCACAAAACACTCCCCACCACCAACATCATTCAGCATATGAGCATTCTGAATAACACAACCTAAAAATAAATTATCTTTTTTTTTTTTTTTTTTATCTACTAAAGACTGATTCTTAAGCTGTTTTCCTATAAGTGGAAACAAGTGCATTTATCATGCTTCAAGTAGAACATGCAAAAGGACTAAATGTTTGTAGCAAGTTTTGTTATTGTTATTTTCGTATTTGTCTCCCATGTTGGACCCCCTCTACTCACTCTGTCTACAAAATAACCCTGTGTTTCCTATTGAAAACAATGGCCCTTTTCCATTGACCTCTAATGCTACTTTAGGGCCCATGTTAGCGCTGGTACCAAGCGGGTTCTTCTTGCAGAACTTTAACCCTTTCATGCATAGTGGTCACTCCAGTGGACAGTTATTCTCCAGCTGTTCTCTAGTATATTCATGGGTTTTGTTGTTTTAGTTCCATATCAGCCAACACAGTGGATGCTTATGCATCATCCCATACACTGACATTCCTGTAACTTTCCTGTAGTAGTTTCCTATAGTATGTTGAAATGCGAGAAAACATCAGATTAGCAGCATTAACGTCCTGAGACCCAGGAAAGTGAAATTTTTGTGCTTTTTTCCATTAAACAATTGTCTTGATTGGAAACTACATAATACAACAGTTTTTTTTTTCTTTTGTTTGTTTTTTTTTCCTGAGACATTTAAAAAAATATAATTTTATTTATTTTTCTTTTTTTAATGGGATGTCCTTTTCAATGGACAGCTTTTTTTAAGTAAAACTGTCAAACTTTTGTCCCCTACAATTTATTGCTGGGTCTCAGGAGGTTAAAAATGCTTTTATTTAATAGTTTTCACACAGTATGTCAGTAAATGCATGTTTCTGAGCTTCAAAAATTAAACAAACGGTGTCCAGCTGAGTGGACGTTTTTGTCACTCCATGAAAAATAGGTTCATAAAAAACGAAAAGAAAGAAAAATCAATTACATTGTTTTATTTCATGCCTAAAGAGGAATAAAAACACTCAGGAAAAAAATCTTAATTAAGGTTCTCATAATTCATGCATGAAAGGGTTAAAGAACTGCTTTACTTTTCCACTGGCCTGGAGCCACATTTCACAGACGACCTCCACAATTATTGAAAATTGCAATAGTTGCCCAGGCAAATGGGGTTGCATCTCCCTTTACATACAGTTGTGAGTCTGAGGTTAGTTTTGGCTAATATTTACCTTCTTCCAACAGTTTTTCTTTGGTTTATCATGACAATAGCAAATCAAACTACTGTTTTCTCACTCTAAATCACAGGTGTCAAACATGTGGCTCGGGGGCCAAATCTGGTCCTCCAAAGGGTCCAGTCTGGCCCTTAGGATGAATTTGTGAAAAGCAAAAGCTAAGATATTAACAATCCTTTTGGTTCAGGTTCCACATTCAGACTACTTCAATCTCAAGTGGGCAGGATTCAGTAAAATACAATCATAATAACATATAAATAATGACAAATCCAAATTTTTCTCTTTGTAAATGTAAATATTTTCATGTACATTGTGTTCATTTACACCAGAACAAAGTATAATTTTGCAAAAAATGTGAAAAACCTGAACAAATATGAACAACCTGAAATGTCTAAAGAGAACTAAGTACAGTCTACTCTCGTTATACCGCCAACTTCCGTTCACGGCCAAATTGGCGGTATAGCGAAAATGGCGTTACAACGGGTTGCGTCCATAATGTGCATGTCTTTACTATATCATGTCTATGCTGCCTCCGTTAACCCGTTCTAATTGCGTTTCTAAATAAATCTTGATTCTGTTATGTTGTAAGGGATCATTTAAAGTGGGGAAACATTTGAAGCATTATTATACCGTGTCGGGAAATGACACCCCATCATCTTGAGGCTTTGGCTTAATCCCACGTCCTCTTCCCGACATCCTGACCTACTGAGTGTTCTGCGATAAATGAACGGTGGCCGTTCCGTAGACCTACTCGTAGCTTGTCGCGATCAGCGTCTGGCGCGTATGTTTCAGTGCATTGTTAAAATTTATGTGTACTCGATGGCAATCACGCTGGCATAACTGGTATAACGGTCGGGAAATCAATGGTATAAGTGTTGTTTGTGCAGGGAACTGGGCTGGCGGATGGCGACAGGTGGAAATGGCGGTAGCTAATGGAATAATGCATTGGGGATTTTTGTGCAATGGTTTTGGTCGGCGGTGAGCGAAAATGGCGGTATAACGGCGGGCGGTTTAACGAGAGTAGACTGTACAAATTTAACAAGATTTTGCCTGTTATTAAATGTTTTGTGTATTTGTAGATCCACTGGGATCTGTAAGTTATAATGTACATGTGTAAATGGTAAACCGAGGCAGATTATTGTTAGAATTATACTTATTTTTTCAGTTTGTTCATGTTATTCACATCTTTTAACAGGGTAGTTTGTAGATGTAAACCTGTTCATAATGTAAATTTCCTTTTTTCGCTCTAAAACATAGAGAAAAGTTTGCAGTTGACATTATTTATATATTATTAGGTTATTATTTTTACTGGTTCGGCCCAGTGCAGATCAAATTTAGCTAAATGTGGCCCCTGAACTAAAATGAGTTTGACACCCCTGCTCTAAATAAACCAAATCACAGTTCATTTTATACCAAAACCACCTCTTTTGGCTGTTTCACACTTAGATGAACTGGAAAGTCTGACTAACTAACTAACCAAACCCTAACCATTGCACTGGCACCACTATTGAACATGTGTAAACATAACCTTAGCTTTGCAGAACTGTCCAGTATCATCACTTTATTGGATAAAATTGCTGTTGGCTCTATCCTGTTATGAACACAGCTGGTTGTTGGTTTTCTTCTGGCTTACAAACACGGTATTCCCTTCTGTCACCACAAAAATGTCCTATTATGCTTTCACTATGCCTCAACTAATAAGCTGCATCTGTGGTACTACCATCTTCATCCTGGTACCAGCTGACGGATACATGAGCAGGAAAGTCTGGACCTCATGTTTTTGAAATCAATTACAAAATTCTTTGCATCTCTGCTTTTAGGAAACATTAGCTGGAAAATACCAAGGAGTGCACACGGAGCAAATGTAGCACAACGATCCAAGCTGTTCAGGAACATGCAATGACTCCCACATGTTACCTCCCCCCCCTCCCTGTTCTCTGTTTGCCTTCTATCCCCATTTCTCCCTTTATACATGCTTTTTCACCTTTCTCTTGCCCTCTTCATCCCTTTCTCCTTTCCCATAATTTACACACCCTTCATTCTCAGGGTTTCTTTGACCCCTTTACCCTCCGCACATGAATATCTTTCACCTTCACCCCCCCTTCTCCTTCCTCTTCCTCTCATTTCTTTTCCTTCAGACATACATTTGTGCACAAATGGGGGATTTACTTCATGCATATTACTTCCTATTGCAGTGACCAGGGGAAATTGAGGGTAAGGCTATAGATTTCTTTCTTTCTTTTTTTATTTTTTTCTCAGCCTTTCTCATGTCCTAACCCATATATCAGCCCTCACAGATCTAGACTAACACCACAGCAAGAATCATTGAACTTGTCATTGGACAGGGGTAGACATTACTGTTGGATGGTTGCTTCTTGAGAACCCTCCAAAGTGACTGCAAAGTGACTTTCACCTCGTAGCATTTGTGAATGCATGAAATAGTGGAGACTGTTACCTTAAATAAACACCAGCTTAACATTTGAAAGAGATACCTAAGAGCAGGGGTGTCAAACATACGGCCTGTGGACCAAAACTGCTCCACCAAAAGATCCAATGTGGCCCACAAGATGAATTTATGAAACGCAAAAATTACAATTAGAAGAGTCAAAAGAATTTTTGTTCAGAGTCCACATATACTCCAATTTTATCTTAAGTGGGTTGGATCTGCAAAGTATTATCATAATAACCTGTTAATAATGACAACTCCAAATTTTTGTCTGTTTTAGTGTAAAAAAAAAAAAAAAGAAGAAGAAGTCAAATCCTTTCACAAAAAATCTGAATAAAGTAAACAAATATGAAAAACATGAAATGTCTTAACCCTATAATGCCAAACGTATCATGTTTGATACATGAGTTTTGAGGCCCTCTACATGACCAGGGTGACTTTTTTTTTTTTTTTGTGAAAAACCTGATGTACACTACCAGTCAAAAGTTTGGACTCACCTGGTTTTTCTTTATTTTCATGAATATTTACATTGTAGATTCTCGCTGAAGGCATCAAATCTATGAAAATGAACACATATGGAATTATGTAACTGAAAAAAGTGTGACATAACTCCAAAGCCTGTTTTTTATATTTTAGATTATTCTAAATAGCCAGCCTTTGCTTTTATTACTGGTTTGCACATTCTTGGCATTCTCTCGATGAGCTTCTTGAGGTAGTCACCTGAAATGTTTTCCAACAGTATTAAAGGAGTTCCCAGTGATGCTGAGCACTTGTTGGCCATCTGTGGTCCATCTCATGCCATTTAAATGAGAAAGTGAGTCCAAACTTTTGACTGGTAGTGTATACAATTAGATACATGCAATAGGCAGATAATCCACCAGGGGGAGGAATTTGCTCCCCAGAGGCCTTTCCAGTGACACTACAAGATTGTTGTTAATGAGGAAGGAGACAGAACTTTGACAATTCTGAAAAGGAATTCCCAATTCATTAGACATGTTTGTGTTATATTTTGTTTTTGTTTGTTAAAAAATAATAATATTTGATCATTGAGACCTGATGTATCAAATATGATACAAAATTGAAACTCATACATGGGAATTGATATTTAAAAAAAAAAAAAAAAAAAAAAAATGGTTGTTCAGAAGGACCAATAAAGGCTCCAGTTTCCAGGAACTGGAATTTTCTGTCAATGATTTAATGGTTCAGGCTTTACAGGGTTAAGAGAAGTACGTGCAATTTTAACAATATTATTCCTTTTACTAAATATTTTGTGTATTTGTAGATCCACTGTACTGTACCACTAAGGCATAATTCATTCATTCATTCATTTTCTGAATCCACTTCATCCTCACTAGGATCATGGAGGTCATTGGAGCTTATCCCACCTACTTGGCGGCGAAGGTGGGGTACACCCTGGACATGTCACTGTGCAGTCTGAGGCATAATACTGAAATTACTAAAAATACAATGTAATCAATATTGATAAAATTGGCCAAAATAAAATTTGGTCCTTGCCCAATCCATCAGTAAGGTTTCATGAAAATCAGTGGAGTAATGTTAGTGTAACTTGGAATAACCCTTACACAGGTACTGGTACAATTTTATGAATATAATCCGAGTAAAAAATATTTTCCTCAAGATTTTTAGCAATATCTTACTTTTTCAACAATTGGCTGAAAGTAAATGTTATTACTGCGAGATAATAAAGGCATAATGTATCTGAAAATGTCTTCGCAGCCCAGAAGATGCAGTTACTGTTTCAGCAGGGGATTCACCTCTGACACTGGTGGAAATCGCCCCCATAAAGTCTTGTGAGTTTTTGGAGACCATTAATGGGGCAACAGAGTGCTGCCATTCATCACCACATCAGCACACTGAGGTTTCTCCTTGAACAGAGAGGACACCGGCTGCAGCATCCTTGTAAAACACAGCTTTCCTCTTCGCTTCAGCTGCTTGCATTACTATGTGCGCCGCTATCTTTAGCATATTTTCCATCTTTTTACCGTCTTGTAAAAACTCCAACAACTAAAGCTTCAAGGGAATATTTTACTACTAAATTCAGAATGAGCGAAAAAACATGGATAATGATTCCAGCAGACTCTGTTCACTGCAGAGAAGATGCTGGAACAGTTGCTAGATTTCCTCCAGTGATGTTCCATTCATCTGTGATCCTCCCTGGAAGCATCTTGTCAGACATGCTGTG
The DNA here is from genome assembly GCF_902148855.1 of Sphaeramia orbicularis. Classification (NCBI taxonomy): domain Eukaryota; kingdom Metazoa; phylum Chordata; class Actinopteri; order Kurtiformes; family Apogonidae; genus Sphaeramia; species Sphaeramia orbicularis. The sequence goes on from NC_043972.1 coordinate 17,248,977, forward strand.
CAGAGAAACATGCTTCTTGGATGAATAAAATAGCATATGACAGTCTACATGTCCAAATACCTCATTGTAGAAGTTTACTGCAAGGACCTTTTACAGATATGAAGCTTTTGTTTCGTAGTCTGCATGCTACAACTTTTCAAGTAAAAAAAAAAGTGCTGAAATCTAAAAAAAACCCCAAAAACAAACAAAAAAAACCTCCATGTTTAGTTCGTTTGAGCCCGTCAAACATGTTGTGCATTATGTTTAAAATGGCATCTATTTTTATGAACTACACTGGGTTACAAAAAAATGTTTTTTTGCAAGTTGTCTAGGTTTTTTCAACTGAATTAGGACCATTTTGCACCGCTAAATCCAAAAATGACATCTGTTTTTCTCAATCAGGTCAGGTTTTTTTTGCTAATTTGATTTTGAAAAATTTGATCTTCTCACAAAATATAATAATTAATACCAAAATAAGATTAGTAAGCACACTTTATGAAACTTGTGACTTGATTCCTGTTAGGTACAATGGTGCATTTGTAAAGAGGGGTTGGAATAACTGTTTTTAGTAGTGGAAACTTGGCCGAATTAAAACGCGAATTATTAAAACCCAAGTTAAAAGAGAGCAGTGGTGTAACCAAAAAAAAAAAAAAAAAAAAGTCACTGTTAAAATGAATTATAAAATTTATTCAATGATAATAATTACAATTAAAACACTAGGTTTAAAAGTAGAATTTAAAAAGAAAAACAAGGAACAAGGTGACACGATGGTCCCTTCCGAGCAGCGTCACGAAGGTGATCCACGAGGTTGAGTCCCGGCCTCAGCACGTCCGGCCCGCTCCGCTGCGTCGTTCGGGGCTCGATATGCTGAGCTGCACTAGGACCCACGCCAGCTCCAGCTCCTCACTCCTCACTCCTTCAGGTCCACTGTCCGCACCTGACAGACGGCACACAAAAGGCCAGCACAGGACACACCAGCGCACCAAACCCCCAGGCCAAAGGCCGCACCGGTCAGAGCATGTAATCAAAACTTTTCCAATACTCACAGGCAGGGAGAGCTCTCTGCTCTCCCGCTGCTGTATACGGCCCCACGGAGTCCTCTACACGGTGCGCTCCGGTCTGCCTGTCTACAGTTTGTCCAGAACTCTGCTGCCAGGCTCCTGACCCGCACAAACAGGAGAACCCACATCACTCCCATCCTTAAATCTCTCCACTGGCTCCCTGTTCTATATCGTCTTCATTTCAAAATTCTTGTGCTAACTTTCCGGGCCCTACATGGCCAGGCCCCTGCATACATTGCTTCCCTGATCCAGCCCTACAGCTCGACTCGTAGCTTGAAGTCTTCAGGACAGCACCTGCTGATGGTTCCACGGACCTGTTTTAGTACACGCGGTGACAGGTCTTTTAAAGCTGTGGCACCACGCCTATGGAATGACCTGCCTCTACACCTACGGTCCATGGACTCTGTAGAGAGCTTTAAGAAACACCTCAAAACCCTCCTGTTCAAAAAGGCTTTTAGTCTCCCACCTGACCCAGGACCACCACAGACTGATTACACTCTATGTATTCATCATAACGTACTCCATGTGTCATCCCCCCCCCCCCAGTCTCTCTATATCTCTATCGCTCTCTCTTTTCTCCTCCTTTACTCTCTCTCTCTCTCTTTAACCCCAACTGGTCAAGGCAGACGTCCATCCTTCAGGAGTCTGGGTCTGCTCCAGGTTTCTGCTGTTAAAGGGAAGTTTTTCCTCGCCACTGTCACCAATCACAAGTGTTTGCCCCTGAAGGATTCTGTTGGGTCTCTGTAAACTTAATTTGATTCTGATTTGAATTGATAAAGCACTTTGTGACTCTGTCTGTGAAAAGTGCTCTATAAATAAAATTTACTTACTTACTTTACTGTCCGTCCGTGTAGTAGCGGTCAACCCCTTAAACCAGGTTCGACTGCTGGCCGCTGCGTGTGGTCTCACCGTGGTGTCGGTGGTCTTACTCTGGTGTCTGGCTGGTCCTGTGCGTGCCGCTGTCTTCCGGTCGCGTGCCTCGCTCCTTCTGTGTCCCTCTTCTCGGCGTCTTCCCATAATGACACTTTTATTGTTCTCGTGCCCCGCCAGGCACAGGTGCGCTGATTACTGAATCCCGCAGATTGGGTACGATAGTCATGTGTCCAGGGTGTTTCCTTGGCAGCTAACTAGGGAGGCGTGACAAACTCAAAATACAGACAGTGGAAAAACAAAAGCAAACCAAAACATGCAAAAGGTGAATTAAATAAAACACATCAAGAAAATGTCACACCAAAAACGCCATCCCTTTGGCTGGATCACACATTCACCGCAGATGTAGCCGAATACATCAGGCTTATTTTTGCAAGATCTTCTAGTCGAAGCCATTTCATTCACCTGTAATATTAAAAAAAACATTAATCATAAATTGGCAAAAGTAAAATCTTCAGAACTTGTTTATTGCAAGAAATATGAAAGAATTTTGTATCATATGATGTGAAAATGCCCATAAATGTAAGCAAAAATGTTAAAAAGCCAATATGTAGCATAGTTCAGAAAGTTGACCTGATTGAGCAAAATTAATGTGATTTTTGGATTCAGCACACCAAAATTATCCTAAATCAGCTCAAAAAACTTAAACAATAAATTTGTTGTTGACCAGTGCTATGCTTTCCTGTGTTTTCTTGAGTTTTTAAGATAGTAGTAGTAGCTAGTCATTTATTCGTCCATTTCACACACAGGTGTCAAACATGCGGCCTGGGGGCCAAATCCGGCCGACCAAAGGGTCCAATCTGGCCCACGGCATGAATTTGTGATACGCAAAAATTACGCTGAAGATATTAACAATCAGTGGTGTCAAAATCATTTTAATTCAGGTTCCACATACAGACCAATTAGATTTTAAGTGGGTCAGACAAGTAAAATATTATCATAATAACCTATAAATAATGACAACCCCACATTTTCTCTTAGTTTTTTTGGTGTAAGAAAGTAAAAATTAAAAACGTTTACATTACCAAACTATACTTTTACAAAAAAAATGTGAATAAGATGAACAAATATGAACAAATTGAAATGTCTTAAGAAAAATAAATGCAATTTTACCAATGTTCTGCCTGGTACTAAATGTTTTGTGTGATTGTAACGCACATGTTTAAATTATAAACTGATAAACCGAGGCACAATATTGTTAAAATTGCACTCGTTTTTCTTAAGACAATTCAAGTTGTTCATGTTATTCAGATTTTTAAGGAAACTTTGTACACTGTAAGCCCGGATAAGTAGAGTTTACTCAAAAAATTTGAGGCAAGTGATTGCACTTAAATGATTTGAGTAATGATCGACTGATCAGTTGGTTTAAGTAGGTTCAACTTTAATGCTAAAAGTATTGAACTTAAACTATTAAGTAGAAAACACTAAAAGACAAGTTATTTGTACTTTAAATCTGTTGTAAAATCAACCTCACTATCCAACCATTCAACTCAGCATTTTAGGTTACACTGACTAATTTCCTCAATTGCAGCCAGATTAATTTATCATTGATTAAACAACTTTTTTTTATGTTAATCAAACTTAAAAATCCTGTTCCTGAACAAAATAGTTATGAAATTATTCAACATAATATATTGTAGCATGAATGGAAGTTAACTCAATGTCATTTGCCAGTACAGGAAGTGCTTTTAATTTGATAAGACATTAAGATTCCCATTGTACAATAACAGTTTTAGATGAACATTAAATCCATTGTTCTTCCTGTGGCTCTGACTCATGGTGCAGCTCTACAAAAATACAAAAACAAACACAAAAAGGCCAATAAACACTGCCATACACACATTAAATCCAAATTAACACAAACACCACAACCCCGCTAAACCCATGCACAGAAAAATAACACATTTTCAACAACATGCCCAATACCCACAATGCAATGCAAAGATAAGAAGGTGTGGTCATGACTAAAACTTAGTGATTTAATTCCATTCAACTTAAACTTTTTCGTACTTTCAACTATGTCTACAAATTAGTAGAATATACTGAACATTTACTTACAATACTTTCATAGTAACATCATAAAACTTAAATCATTTAAGTGCATTGTAATTAAAGCATTTTAGTAAATACAGTGTAGATGTAAACCTGATCATAATATAATTTTACTTCTTTCACTGTTATTATTTTACTGGTCCGGCCCACTTGAGATCAAATTGGGCTGAATGCGGCCCCTGAACTAAAATGAGTTTGACAGCCCTGATTTAACAGAACATGGTATATACAGTACATACATACAGTTTGGATTTCTATATTAACCCATAAAGACCCAAACACCCAACAGACTTTTGTTTTTATATTCTCTAAATGTGGTTTCCAGCCGAGTTTATTGTCTATAATGGTTCCCAAGAATTTATGTTCATAAACTTGTTCGATTTTGATGCCATTTATCAATAGTTTGACTGGTCTATTAATTTTTCTATTGCAGAATATAATGTATTTTGTTTTACATAGATTCTGTGATAATGTCTTAATATCAAGCCACTTCTTGAGGGTCTCTAGTTCCTTTTCCAATGCACACAAAAGTTGCCCAGGATCTTTCCCAGTGCTATATATAGACTTGTGTCGTCAGCAAAGAGGAAACACTTAACCTGTTTAACCCTGACCATATTTTCATGGGAAGAACACCTAAAAAGACATACCCAAAGTAAATGAAGAATTACTTCACAATAATAAGGTTCATATGGATGTTCTTGGTGTCTATGGACATTTAGAGACCTCACAGAATCTATTCCCATTGTCTAAAATATTGTATCTATTACTATGCCTGAGTAAACTGTAACAAACTAAAAGAGAAATTAGAATTTTTTATCCTCGCCTGTTTTTTTTTCGGCTGGATTGACAATGATATACATAAATTAATTGTTCGTGTCGGAGATTTTTAATAGTTTAATATATTTCACCCCACAAAGATTAAAAATCATGTTTGAACATTAAAGTTTGCACTAAAATACACTTTTGATGTACTTTTATTAACATTAGGGTCTAAACTTTGAGCAAAAGTTGAAAAAAACATTCATTGTCCTGATTTATTACATTTTTATAGTAGATGAATATTAATATAATTTTTTCAGCCCGCGGGTGGGCTGATAGGGCTAAAGTTAAGCAACAGCAGTGCATCCAAGATATCATTTATACACAGGATAAAGATACCAGTAAAAGTTAATGGTTGTTTTCAATTTTCACCATGAATGTTGCCACCATTTACAGACGTATTTTGGCTTCTTTTCACAGCTGTTGATATTATATTCATTAGCTGAATAAAATGGAGTTATCTGCAACATCTGAAAAAAAAAAAATAGGAATGGTAATGTGTGTTACTGACAGAAGAAAAATGGCTAGACAGTAAAAAAAAAAAAAGGAGATTATATAACAAACCAGTCCATGTAACTTGACTTTTAGTAACTATAGTGATTCAGCCTTGTAGAAACTGGCCATTAAAGTAAAGAAGAATCTTTTCTTTGTCTCGTGTCAACTTCAGATGCATTCTATACTGAGCTAGACTGTCTCCTAGAAAATGTGAGGATATCCTGCTCTTTGCCAAATGATGTTTGTGAAAAGTCATTACTGTCTGGATTAGATTCATTGGCATTCGTCCCCAGGCTTAGTCTCAGCTCAGACGTGTTGTTATCCTCTCAGACCTCTCAGCGACACAACAATAAAGTAGGAGGTTGACGTCAACACCAGGGTGTAGAAATACAGGAAAATGTACCATGGGTTTCATGCAACAGTGTCATTTCTGAACTTTCTCCTGTGTTTTAGATGCATCCACAGTTCGTCTCTATAAGAAGGTGTATCTGAATGTTACTTAGTCTCTAGTATGTTTAAAACACAGTAGCCACTTCTACACAGAGATCCCAGAAAACAGATGAGATTGTGATCCCGCCTTTTTGCCATTAGTGGCTTTTCCATTGACCCTCAAATTGTGCGAATGTAACTTGAGCATAAAAATTTACCCAATGGAAAAACGATAATTGCCTGCCCGAAGAGATAAGACAGTGTCATCTTTTAAATCACTTCTTAAAACACATTTTTATAGACTTGCCTTTATCTGATGTTGTGTCTTTGTTATGTTTTTAATGTTGAATATTTAATTTTACCCTGTTTTGGTTGTTCATTTATATTGATATACATGTTTTATTCCATTCCTTCGTTTTGCATTGATCTGACAGCGTCATATTATGCTATTTCTGCCCTCTCCACTATGATACATTCAAAGTTAGTCATTTTTTCATGTTTGCTGTCCTTATGTCTTTTATTGTGTTGTGTTATTGTGACCGCTTTGCTTTGTGTGTTTGAGTGCGTATGTGTTTTTTTGTTTGTGTGTTTGTTTGTTTGTTAGCAAGATAACTAAAAAAGTTATGGACGGATTTTCATGAAATTTTCAGGAAATTTTGATACTGGCACAAGGAAGAAATGATAAAATTTTGATGGTGATCGGGGGGGGTGTGGATCTGTCTTGGCGGAGGTTTGCACTCTGCGAGTGCTGTTCTTATTACCTCTGCCAAGGAGGTTATGTTTTTGCCAGGGTTTGTTTGTTTGTTTGTCTGCCCGTTAGTGTGCAACATAACTCAAAAAGTTATGGACAGATTTTGATGAAATTTTCAGGGTTTGTTGGAAATGGGATAAGGAAGAAATGATTAAATTTTGGTGGTGATCGGGGATGGGGGGGCCCACGGGGGGGCCCATTTCCAACAAACCCTGAACATTTCATCAAAATCTGTCCATAACTTTTTGAGTTATGTTGCACACTAACAGACAGACAAACAGACAGACAGACAAACAAACAAACAAACAAACCCTGGCAAAAACATAACCTCCTTGGCGTGGGGGGGCCCACGGGGGGGGGGGGGGGGGGGGGGGCACTGATCAGCCTTGGCGGAGGTCTGCGCTCTCCGAGTGCTTCTAGTTTTCTATGTTTTTATTCTGCTGTTGTGCACTTTTGCTTTGTCCATCAAAGCACTTTGTAAACTTAGTTTTTAAAGGTGCTATATAAATAAAGTTATTATTATTATTATTATTACCTCCGCCAAGGAGGTTATGTTTTCGCCAGGGTTTGTTTGTTTGTTTGTTTGTTTGTCTGTCCGTTAGTGTGCAACATAACTCAAAAAGTTATGGACAGATTTGGATGAAATTTTCAGGGTTTGTTGGAAATGGGATAAGGAAGAAATGATTACATTTTGGTGGTGATCGGGAGTGGGGGGGCCCACAGGGGGGGCCACTGATCAGCCTTGGCGGAGGTCTGCACTCTCCGAGTGCTTCTAGTTATTATTATTATTATTATTATTATTATTATTATTATTATTATTATTATTATTATTAATTTTGCCCAAACTCTCGTTTTTCGATTAAAAGTTTATGCACTGGCAAGATGTGGTTTTTTGGGCGTAGCTATATCTCGCAAAACTACAATGGAAAGACCTTTTTCCACAACTAGAGTCAGGTGAATAAAAATAAATGGATGTTAAAGTGAGTTAGGCTTAAACCTCACAGACCAGCTATGGGATAAAGCTATCCTTAGTATACGGTCCAGCACACCGTGTGCTAGATTACAATTTATTCAGTTCAAAGTGTTGCATAGAATCCATTTATCGAAATCTCGACTCTCTGCAATCTATCCAAATATTGTGGACCAATGTGACAAGTGTCAAGACTCTCCCTGCAACTTAACCCATATGTTCTTTTCCTGTCCTAAGTTACTGAAATTTTGGGGTGATTACTTTATGATCATGACTAATATTCTTAGGAAAAATATCAATATGTGCCCTTTCATAGCGATATTTGGGCTCCCTGTTGACACCTGTTTTAACCAAATACAGTCTGATATAATAGCTTTTACATCCCTCCTTGCAAGACGGCATATCTTATTTTTGTGGAAGTCTCCTAAACCACCGTCTATTTCATGTTGGCTTAGAGATGTTATGTTTTTTCTTAAATTAGAAAAGATTAGACTCTCACTACAAGGCTCCTCAACTAAATTCTTTAATAAATGGCAATCTTTTTTAGATTACTTTCAATCTTTACGAACGCTGCCTTCAGATTGATCTCTCACACCTCCACCCTACTCTATTTTATTATTGTTTAGGTATTGTTGTTTTTTGTCATAATTTGTTCTGTCTACCAATTATTGTCACATTCAATACATCTGGGTAATGTCTAATATTTAAAAGTAAACATAGGTATCTACAAGCTATGACTTAATTTTTTTTTTTTTTAATTTATTTATTTATTTTTATTTTCTTCTATTTCCATTTGCTCAGTTAATATTCTTGTACACCACAGATTTGATACTGCTTGTACTCATTTGATTTTCTGCTGCTCAGAGACTGTTATGATGTTCTTGTTTCTGCTGTTGCCCCTTCTCGGAGGGCCTTGGGGTTGGATTGGGAAAGGGGAAAAATGATATAAAAGGCAATGTATAATGAATGCACTGTAATTCTGCTCCTTTGTATGTACTGTTAGATTGCTCATAAAAAGATAAATACATAAATAAATAAATGGATGTTGACGGACATTACAACAAGAGAAGAAGAAGAGTTTTGAAAGAAACATGGTGCTGTATGTGTGGACACACCAGGAAACCGAATCATTTTTTAATTTAGTACGAGATAGAGAGGTAATATATAATAATAATGAATATATCTGTAAATCAGCATGATATTTACATTTGTCGCCATCTTTATGGAATGACTTCTTGTGTCATCTTGTGATAATAAATAAACAAATCGTCACATTTGTCATTTAACGGAAAAAACGACATTACGCACTTCTGTTTTTTCGACATTTAGTAAATATTGGTAAAGTTTTGCGCAGATGTCCAATGCACAAGTTACAGTCACGTAATTTGAGGGTCAATGGAAAAGCGACCAGTGTGGACTTAAGGCGGCCATACACTGTGCGATTTTAAAGACGATTTCTCACTCGTGCGACTATTTCTGGGATCGGGCCAGATGTGCCTCTAATCGTGTGTCGTGCTTCGTGCAGTGTACATGGGGTAAGGAGAAGCCATTAACACCTCACGACCAGCAATCGTGTGTTCGCAAGGAAAACGGAGCTGTTTGAAATCCTGCTCGCTTCTCGTGAGGGTATCACACTGTCAAAGCAGTGCTACAAACCGATGTGCCTCAAATTCTCACACTGTGCATGCGTGAACACAGACGCGTACAGTAGCGTACAAGCTAACAGTAGCTGGCTATTGGCCTAGTGCAGTTTAGCTTTTGCAGCTTACCTCTAGTTCCCGCTGTAGGATTGACAGCCCATACTGTCCACGTCTGGCCAACCAATTCCTGCACCAAACACGTCGTCGTCTTTTCTTCTTTTTTGATTCCCCGCAGATAACGGCACATATTACCAAAGCAGCTCATTGGTTTTCGTTTAGCACAGTGGTTCTTAACCTTGTTGGAGGTACTGAACCCCACCACTTTCATATGCGCATTCACCGAACCCTTCTTTATTAAAAAATAAAATATGATTTTTTTCAAATTCAAGACACAGGCATATGTTTTACCGGTGCACAAAATGAACCGTGCATTAACATCACTGTGTTCAAAGAACAAAACCAATACAGTGGATGAACTCACAACAAATTACATACCTTTTCACAAAGACATGACCTTTTTTAATACAACCACACTGAAATGGTTTTAATTTTTAACTTTATGTATCCCAATAATGAACTTATTGTATTTATGCTATTTATCATTTTTAACATTTTAACACACACCCAACACCTAATTTCCATCAGGCTACAATAATAATGAATATTTCCTTCAAATCATTGTGACTGACGGCTTTAGCGTAATACAATTTCTCCATCCGCGACAGTCGCATCGCATAATTGTAACTGACCAGTGCAGTGACTGAAAAATGTAAACAAACGCTACACATGGCTGCCTCCGTGGTTAACAGGAAGTAGCAAAAGTCATAACATTGATGTGGAAAATACTCAAATAATTCATCGTCAGACGAGTGGAAGAGATTATAAACACTTCTGGATGTGTTGTAGTGCTATAAGCAACAACAATACACCGCATGTATTGGATGTCAATCAGAGAAAGAGTCTCCGAAGCCGTTTGTTTACATACACGGACCTAGCCCGACACACACACCCGACTAATGAGTCGAGTGTGTGTCTTGACCTCCGCCGAACCCCTGAGACTGACTCACCGAACCCCTAGGGTTCGATCGAACCCAGGTTAAGAACCACTGGTTTAGCACTACCATTTCGTGACTCACGCCAATACACAATTGCCTATGCACTTTTACGGATTCCTTGGTATTTTAACGTTGTATTTCCGGATACAACACTGGAACGTGTGGTGTGTCCTCCGGTGTATGGTCCTACAGTGTGAGCAGTCAGGTCGCATACGAGTGTGAGAACAGAATTGAATCGTGAGCCTGACTTTACGATTGATTCGCACAGTTTGAGATGGAGCTGTGTGCAACGGTCGAAATAATCGCACAGTGTACGGCTGCCTTTACAGGTCAAAAGGCAGTGAGTTACACAGTTTTGGAGCGGTAACAGCAAAGGAACGTTCACCCCGCTGTTTAAATCTGGACCTGTGGACGTCCAAAACCATCTGAGTGGATGATCGGAGACCTCTGCTGGGGCGATGAACACTAGGTTGGTTCATTTTCTGTCTTAATTTTTCTATAAATATCCATCTAAAAACATTTCTAGGCTACAATACAAAGCCAGGATGACTAGTCTTTTCTATTTTTTCCAGATTAGAATGTTCTCCTGTTTTAATTGTCTTCATTTTTAACTGTTGTTTTTATTTTTAAACTGTTTTATCTGGCTTACTTATTTTCTATTTTTATTCTCTGTTATTTATTGCCTGTAGCACTTTGAGATTTTTAGATAAAAATGTAAAGTGCATTACAAATAAAATTTATTATTATTATTATTATTATTATTATTATTATTATTATTATTATTATTATTTTAACCATTATCACTTCCAGTCAATCTGTTCGGCCTCGTCCACACTGGTATTTAGTCTCCACTACCACACATGGTGCAGCAGCCTACACACAACCCACTACTGTAGAACTTTATTCAAAATCACTGTATTATTCACCAACATGAATGAAATCCAGGCACCAGGACATGTGCTGTTTTTAGAGCATGTATGATAATAACACAGTAATCAAAAGGGAAAATAATGGGTTGTTTGTTTGTGAAAACCTCCCAGCTTCTCTCATTATGTGTTGTTATGTAGCAAGTGGCCCTGCTAAATTGTGTTTAATAGTTCAGATGGAGGCTGGAAATAGCCTCTAGACTCTGAAAGTGTAAGGTTGTTAGAAGCAAAGCCTTTACGTTGCCATGGTTACTGCCACGAAACTGCTTTAACGGAAAAATTATTACTATTATCAGTGGTTTTAGATCACATTATGGGGTGTAAATGCACATTACATAGGTTTTTGTGTCTTCACCTGTATAACATAACCAAATCACACATTTCCTTCATTTCTTTTGTCGTCATAATGTCCTGGTTGCTGACCTTTAAGTTCGACTGCCATGGTGTGTTTAAACCTGTCCTTGTGTCCTTGTGTGATTAAAGTGTAATTTTAACACCTTTCTGAGGAGAGGATGAAGGTACAGGTGTGAATGTCATTTTATGGCAGGTTTTAACACTTCCAGGTGCAGGTATCATCACCAGAACTGATCTGATCACAGTTAAGTCACATATTCAGTTTATAGATCAAAACATGGCCTAGTGTGTTTTCTGAAGCTGGGTTCTTATCCAGGTCTTGAATGTCTTAAAGGAGTGATATTTTGCTTTTTTAAATGGACATATGCATTTTAAAACATTTCCCTGTGGTCTACATAAACTGTAAATGCTATGCTTGGGTCTGAATTCTTCATTAATTCAATTCCACAGGTCCATTTTCAACCCTATTTCTGAGTAATGACACCAGAAAGGTCATTTTGAGCGCTGGCCCTTTAAATTCAAATGACCCCACCCCCTCCAGGTTGTTGATTGTGTTGCTCTATTCCGTTCAACCAACAACTGAACATTTTAGGTCATCGGTTTGAAGTTTAGACATTTTTTTTTTTTTTTTTAATTCTCTTTATTGAGTTTTTTTCATATAGGAACAAAGATGCGTTCATATACATTCACTGTGCTCAATGCAAAAAAAAAATGAGAACACGTAGTAAAACAAAAAGCGCACAAACAACAGTAAACAATGAACATCAACAAACCAAACTGAGGACATCATATATCACCAATCCTAAGTTGTTTACACATTTGCATTATTAAAATAATCAATGAAAGGTTGCCATGTTAAGTGGAATGCATTTCATTTCCCTTTTAATGAAAATTTAATTTTTTCCAGTTGTAAGTGTTTCATTACTTCTCTCATTAAGGCTGAATGAGCGGGGGGGAAAGTTTAGACATATTTTCAGTATGAATTACAACCGCTGCTGCTGATGAACAATCATGTCGTACTCGGAGAAATGTTGGCGGAAATCTTCACCTTGTATGTGCAAATGGCGTGATGTAACTAGTTATAAAACGAAACAACTTAAGAAGGAAATAAATAGAAAAAAAAGATAGCTTTGCAGTACCTGGAGGGTTCGAATTCAAATGTTATGAACTATTAGGGTTCAAATACACAAATAAATGAACCAAAGACTAATAAAAGTGGGTTTAGCAAAATATGACCGTTTTAGAAAGTGTGGATTTTTGAAATGCTGTTTTCCAGACCTTGAAAAGTCTGAAATTTTGTGTGAAAGTCTTCAAGTATAGTTGAATTTTAGAGTATGCTCAAAGGCACATAATCTTGTAAAATAAGAAATACATGAGGAAAACATATAAAAAAAAAAAAAAAAACCTTCATATGATTTCACCAACCTTTCGGTACTGGAATGATTCTGGTGAAACTTGTTTGTGTGATACCCATGCACTTTTGTGGTTTTCATATCTTTTGAAAACGTTTGTCGGTAAAACGTAATTTACTGTGAATTATGCATTCATTCATTCATACATTTATTAAAATTAACTTTTCTACTAAACACGAAAGGTGCAGTCTCAAGGAAAAAAGCAGGTACGCAAGTTTGTTTTTATTTTGGATATCAACATTTAAAACAGAAAACAGCAAGGAAAAACATAAAAAAAAAAAAGAAGAAGAAGAAGAAGAAGAATGTCAACATTTTAAACCAAAAACAGCAAGGAGCAACATTTAAAAAAGTATATCAACTTTTAAAACCGAAACCAGCAAGAAAAAACATTTATAAAACTAAGTATATCAACATTTAAAACTAAAAACGGCAAAGAAAAACTAAAAAAAAAAAAAAAAGAATATCAACATTTAAAACCAAAAACAGCAAAGAAAACATAAAAAAATAAGAATATCAACATCTAACACAAAAAACTTGCTGTTTTTGGTTTTAAATGTTGATATTCTTCTTTTTTATTTTTTTTATTTTTTTGCTGTTTTTGGTTTTAAATGTTGATATTCTTTTTAAAAAAAAAACAAAAAAACAAATCCTTGCTGTTTTTGGTTTTAAATGTTGATATTCTTCTTTTTTATTTATTTATTTATTTTATTTTTTTTGCTGTTTTTGGTTTTAAATGTTGATATTCTTCTTTTTAATTTTTTTTTTTTTTTTTTTGCTGTTTTTGGTTTTAAATGTTGATATTATTTTTAAAAAAACAAAAACAAATCCGTGCTGTTTTTGGTTTTAAATGTTGATATTCTTCTTTTTTAAATGTTTCTTTCTTTTTTTTTTTTTTTTGGCTGTTTTTGGTTTTAAATGTTTGGATTTTTTTGTTTGTTTGTTTGTTTTTTTTGTTTTTTTTTTGTTTTTTTTTTGAAGAATATCAACATTTAAAACCAAAAACAGCAAAAAAAAAAAAAAAAAAAAACAACAGCAAAAAAAAACCAAAAAAAAATTAAAAAAAGAAGAATATCAACATTTAAAACCAAAAACAACAAAGAAAACATAAAAAAAGAAGAATATCAACATTTAAAACCAAAAACAGCAAGAAAAAAAATTAAAAAAGAATATCAACAGTTAAAACCAAAAACAGCAAAGAAAACATAAAAAAGAAAAATATCAACATTTAAAACAAAAAGCAAAGAAAACATAAAAGAAGAAGAATATCAACATTTAAAACCAAATACAGCAAAGAAAAGCATAAAAGAAGAAGAATATCAACATTTAAAACCAAACACAGCAAAGAAAAGCATAAAAGAAGAAGAATATCAACATTTAAAACTAAAAACAGAGCGAACTAGAAGCACTTGGAGAGCGCAGACGTCCGCCAAGGCAGATCAATGCCCCCCCAATCACCACCAAAATTTAATCATTTGTTCCTTGTGCCAGTATCAACATTTCCTGAAATTTTCATCTAAATCCGTCTGTAACTTTTTGAGTTATCTTCCACACACACACACAGACAGACAGACAGACAAACAGACAATCAAACCAATGTGGGCAAAAACATAACCTCTTCAAAAAGGATGAAATTCAGCTTCTGTACTCCTGCCCCCTTACATCATCTTCTTCTACTGACCCTACAGTCTCATGTCAGCTCCCCAAAGTAACTTAAAAACTCTTACACATATCAAAATAAATTCTGACCAAGCCTGCACAAAAATGTTCTACATGTAAAAATAAACCCTGTCCATTTCATAGCAGTATTACACATATCAAAAATCAAGTATAAAAGTACATAAAGTCAAGCTCTTTGGGGGGGGGGGGGGATAGCGATAGCAGTTTTGAAAAAGTTTTTATTTGGATAAAGAGCAAACACCCTGTGAAACGTTCTTCTAAATGCATCGTGTCCATAAACTCATCTCAAACCTTTTAAAGCCCAGACCCTGAACTCTGGACCTACACTCTGCAGCCAAACCTTAAGAGACACCAGTGTTTTATAAATCGCATATACATTTATTTGGTGCATGATTCTGTGCAGAGCATCTTAGCGGTGTACTAGGTGAATTTCATTCCACAACTATCATCTATCGGTTGTAAACTTCCACCTCAAAGTGTGTTCAAAGCTGCACAACTGATTTGTTTCCTCTACGTAAGTGCTCAAAGGGCTGTTAAGAGATGAGACAGAGCTAAGGATGTTTTTAAAAACCCACTGAAAGATTTTTTTTTTTTTTTTTTTTTTTTTGAGCGGAACTCTCCGAACAGTCATGGGAAATGATGGCGCCTTGTTGAGCCGCATTATGTAATAAAATCCCATTATGTAATAAAAGTTCAAAATGTAATAAGAATGTCACGTCATCTTGTAATAAAGCCGCATTATGTAATAAACTGACGCATTTTATAATAAACTACCTCAATGCATTGTGTAGTCAATTTTTTCACATTATGTAGTGAGTTATTACAATTTGAGACATTTATTACAAAATGCACTTGACACATTTTTATTTTCAGGAAAATGTAATGTGCTAAATTAATCTTTAAACAGTGTGATTAAAGTTCTTATTACATAACGTGTAGCTCCTGTGACTAATTTCTTCTAAATTGCTCTGAAATGATATTAATTTGGATTTTTATTACATCATGAACCATGTTATTATGTTTTTTTTTCAAATACACTGAACAAAAATATAAACGCACCACTTTTGTTTTTGCTCCCATTTTTCATGAGCTGAACTCAAAGATCTAAAACTTTTTCTATGTACACAAAAGGCCTATTTCTCTCAAATATTGTTCATAAATTTGTCTAAATCTGTGTTAGTGAGCACTTCTCCTTTGTCCTTTGCTGAGATAATCCATCCACCTCACAGGTGTGGCATATCAAGATGCTGATTAGACAGCAGGATTATTGCACAGGTGTGACTTAGGCTGGCCACAATAAAAAGCCACTCTAAAATGTGCACTTTTACTGTATTGGGTGGTCCAGGGGGGTCAGAAAACCAGTCAGTATTTGGTGTGCCCACCATTTTCCTCGCACGGTCTTCTTCATGAATTCTCTGAAACAGCTTTGGAGATGGTTTATGGTAGAGAAATGAACATTCAATTCACAGGCAAAAGCTCTGGTGGAGATTCCTGAAGTCAGCATGCCAATTGCATATTCCCTCAAAACTTGTGACATCTGTGGTATTGTGCTGTGTGATAAAACTGCACATTTTAGAGTGGCCTTTTATTGTGGCCAGCCTAAGGCACACCTCTGCAAAAATCATGCTGTCTAAATCAGCATCTTGATATGCCACAAGTGTTTAGTAACACAAATTTAGACAGATTTGTGAACAATATTTGAGAGAAATAAACCTTGTGTGTACACAGAAAGAGTTTTAGATCTTTGAGTTCAGCTCATGAAAAATGGGAGCAAAAACAAAAGTGGGGCATTTATATTTTTGTTCAGTGTAAAAATGTGTCAAGTGCATTTTGTAATAAATTTCTCAAATTGTAATAACTTCCTACATAATGAGAAAAAATTTACTATATAATGTGTTGACATAGTTAACTAGAAGCACTCGGAGAGCGCAGACCTCCGCCAAGGCTGATCAGTGACCCCCCCCCCCCCCCCCGTGGGCCCCCCCCACCCCCGATCACCACCAAAATGTAATCATTTCTTCCTTATCCCATTTCCAACAAACCCTGAAAATTTCATCCAAATCTGTTCAGAACTTTTTGAGTTATGTTGCACACTAACGGACAGACAAACAAACAAACAAACCCTGGCAAAAACATAACCTCCTTGGCGGAGGTAATTACAAAATGCGTCAGCTTATTACATAATGCGGCTTTATTACAAGATGACGTGACATTCTTATTACATTTTGAACTTTTATTACATAATGGGAATTTATTACATAATGTGGCTCAACACGCCTCCTGTCAATGACGGAGAAAGTAAAAAAAAAAAGGAAAAAGAGAGAGCAAAGAGGCATAGAGAGAAGGATCCGGCATACAGAAGCAGGTGTACTCCTCTTGTTAACAAGCTGTCAGATCAAAGGTAAGCAGGACAAAGGCTTTTTCCATCCTCTCACCTCTGCTCTTCCTCTTCTGCTCTTCTTCCTCTGCACCACCACCGCCACCACAGCCTGTACTTCATCACACTGTGCACAGTTTGACCACACTCGGGACTCCTGCTGAATAAAGAAATAGAGAAGAATAAAGTGTAGCTGCGTACAGGGTGGGGAAGCAAAATTTACAATGAACATTTAGTTGTTTTTTTCTCAGCAGGCACTACGTCAATTGTTTTAAAACCAAACATATATTGATGTCATAATCATACCTAACACTATTATCCATACCTTTTCAGAAACTTTTGCCCATATGAGTAATCAGAAAAGCAAACGTCAAAGAGTGTGTGATTTGCTGAATGCACTCGTCACACCAAAGGAGATTTCAAAAATAGTTGGAGTGTCCATAAAGACTGTTTATAATGGAAAGAAGAGAATGACTATGAGCAAAACTATTACGAGAAAGTCTGGAAGTGGAGGAAGCAACAAAAAACGTACCAAAGCTTTTATTAAAGCTCTCAAATCCAAAATCCTAAAGGATCCAACCAAATCCATGAGAAAAATGGCAATTGAACTTGAGGTAGACAACAAGACCGTTAGAAATGCAGTAAAATATGATTTGGAGTTAAAATCTTACACAAGAACACCAAAACACTTGTTGACAACAGCAACAAATCCAACTTTAGCAATTTTTAGGAATCATGTTTATGGCCGCCTTCTAGCCCAGATCTAAACCCTCTGGATTCTGCTATTTGGGGCGTTTTAGAACATGCTACCAATAGAACATCACACAGCAATGTCGACTTTCTTAAAGATACTATTAAAGAAGAAAGGGAGAAGTTGTCACCCGAATATTTGAGGAACACTTGCGCAAGTTTCAGGAAGCGTGTGAAGGCAGTTATTGAGAAAGAAGGAGGACACATAGAATAAAAACATTTTCTATTATGTCAATTTTCTTGTGGCAAATAAATTCTCATGACTTTCAATAAACTAATTGGTCATACACTGTCTTTCAATCCCTGCCTCAAAATATTATAAATTTTGCTTCCCCACCCTGTATTCATCAGAAAAGAAATCATTTTCGGACAGCGAATGTCTCCCTATTATGGTACGTGTTCTATTTAATGTGGCTCTAATTCACTCTATAAACACTACATAAAAAAAGCTGTTATGTTTCACTTCTAAACAACTGACCTGTCCTTTAAAGCTGCAGGAGGAAAAAATGCTAGAATACCTATCGACCTCCTGCAGGTTTCTCTTCTTAGTCCGAAAGATTAACCCTTAAAGACCCCGTGCTACTTTTGTACCAGTTCCCAAGTGAATTTTTCTCTGTATTCAACCTTTCTTAAGTGATTTAACACCATTCATTGCAGTGTTTTTCAACCTTGGGGTCAAGACTCCATGTGGGGTCGCTTGGAATTCAAATGGGGTCGCCTGTAATTTCTAGTAATTGATTAAAAAAAAAAAAAAAAAAAATTAATAAAAAATATATGGTGAGTTGACAGAGACAATCACAATCCATAAAATACATGACAAGCTCTGAAGCTGAAACTGAAGCACTGTGGTTCTGTTTATCTGTCAGATGTTCATTGTGGTCAGTTTCAGACGCTGCAGCTCTTTCATAATTCATAGTGTGAGTTCTTGTTTGTTCAGTATTAATTGTCAGCCTTGTAAATCCAAGCTGGACTGACTGTACATATCCTGACCAAGGAAAATAAAATTCTCACTTTGTGCAGTAATCTACACCTGGCTTTTCTGCCTCCGTCCATATTAATATACATTATATAGGCTAAATGTCCTCTAAAATTAATGTTTACTCGCAACATAGTATAGCAAACTATTACACGATCATAAACAACTTTAATTTTAGCAACAAAAAAAAAAAATCAGGCAGAGTAGTTGAGCCAGAGCTGCATATGCTGACCAGCTGATAAGACACACCTGTAACCAACAGGTGGACCTGATGTTAATGATGAGGTGCGACAAGGTGAGGGAGGGGCTGTAGGCGCGAATTGGGAGCCACGCTTCTGTCAGTCTGCCCCAGGGCAGCTGTGGCTACATATGTAGTTTACCACCACCAGAGGGAGAATGTGAGAGCGAATGAGTAATGGATCAATAACACTGGTCAACAACAAATTTATTGTTTAAGTTTTTTGAGCTGATTTAGGATCATTTTGGTGTGCTGAATCCAAAAATCACATTAATTTTGCTCAATCAGGTCAACTTTCTGAACTATGCTACATATTGGCTTTTTAACATTTTTGCTTACATTTATGGGCATTTTCACATCATAGGATACAAAATTCTTTCATATTTCTTGCAATAAATGAGTTCTGATGATTTTACTTTTGCCAATTTATGATTAATGTTTTTTTTAATATTACAGGTGAATGAAATGGCTTCGACTAGAAGATCTTGCAAAAATAAACCTGACGTATTCTGCTACATCTGCGGTGAATACACCATTGTACCTAACAGGAATCAAGTCACAAGTTTCATAAAGTGTGCTTGTGAAAATGATTTTTTTTCTCTTAAAACCTATTTTGGGTGAGAACTATATTAAAAAAATCAACTGATAAAGTCACAAAAATGTAATCAATTTTGTGAGAAGATCAAATTTTTCAAAATCAAATTAGCAAAAAAACCTGACCTGATTGAGAAAAACAGATGTCATTTTGAGTTTAGCGGTGCAAAATGGTCCTAATTCAGTTGAGAAAACCTAGACAACTTGCAAAAAACATTTTTTTGTAACCCAGTGTAATGTAAAAGCTCTTTGGGTGTCTAGAAAAGCGCTATATAAAATCCAATCCATTATTATTATTATTATTATTATTATTATTAATATTATTATTGTTATATTTTTATGACTAAATTTTTTATTTTTTTATCAGTTACTAGAAATTTCAGGTGACCCCACTTGAATTCCAGGTGACCCCAAGGTTGGAAAACACTGCATTACAAGGTCAAAGTTCAATTTTTTTTCCTGATTTTTATTTTTTTAAATCTTCACATTTACTTTTAATGGGCAAAATATGAGCTCCACGGTACTTTCTGTAATTACTCATTCAGCTGCAAGATGCAACCATATTTTAACAAACTAACAATAAGAAATAATATATTTTTGGGTACTGTAGTAATTGAATTATGCTGCGTTCCCGGCCACCTGTAACTTGTATTTTTCCAACCTTCTACTGGTGAAAATGCACTGGAATAGCAGTCAAACCCATGACATCCCATTCATGAACTCGTACCAGATCGATGTACTCCCAGTTCTGAGCTCTGACGTCGCGTTGCCCACGAAAAAACAATGGCGCCCCCCATGGATGCGATGTTTATGCAAATTGTTTATTAAAACAAGGTGTTGCTCTAATGTTATTTCTCCGCAAATGTTCTGCATAATCAGCTACTCTAGCGTTAGCTAGTTTTCAGTCCATTGAGTGTAAGAATAAATAAATACCAAATACGGATCCAAATATACAAATAACATAAAAGGTAGAACAGCTTCTCTTGCCTTATGCGCCATTTTTACTCCTGTTTCCCTCAAAGAAGCAAAGAACAAACACATTTGGTAATAGAAATGATTGTAAATGAGCATAGCATACGATCCGCCATGCTGGTTTGTTTACAGGGTGGGGAAGCAAAATTTACAATATTTTGAGGCAGGGATTGAAAGACAGTGTATGACCAATTAGTTTATTGAAAGTCATGAGAATTTATTTGCCACAAGAAAATTTCCATAATAGAAAATGTTTTTATTCTATGTGTCCTCCTTCTTTCTCAATAACTGCCTTCACACACTTCCTGAAACTTGCGCAAGTGTTCCTCAAATATTGGGGTGACAACTTCTCCCATTCTTCTTTAATAGTATCTTCCAGACTTTCTCGTAGTAGTTTTGCTCATAGTCATTCTCTTCTTTCCATTATAAACAGTCTTTATGGACACTCCAACTATTTTTGAAATCTCCTTTGGTGTGACGAGTGCATTCAGCAAATCACACACTCTTTGACGTTTGCTTTCCTGATTACTCATATGGGCAAAAGTTTCGGAAAAGGTATGGATAATAGTGTTAGGTATGATTATGACATCAATATATGTTTGGTTTCAAAACAATTGATGTAGTGCCTGCTGAGAAAAAACAACTAAGTGTTCATTGTAAATTTTGCTTCCCCACCCTGTACATCTAACTACCACAATTCCTTGCGCTCAGGCAGTTTGACGTGACTTGCCTGGGACGCTACAAAGTCGTGAGTCGTGGTTTGAAGTCGTGATTTACAGGCTCAAAAAGTGTCCTGGAACGCAGCATTAATCCAGATTAGGACTTGTGGACTGAATACTGTTCTGCCTTTCTCCCTGTATGTTACAATCATTGGTATAAAGAGGAGAATAGAATAATAAAGAAATATATAAAATCCCAGAACGGTTGTAGATCTAGTAGAATTTTATCTTCTACAACTTTCTAACCCCAGACACATACACAGTAGTCTCACACAGAGGCATATGGCAGCTGGAAACTTTGTCAGAAACAAAAGAACATGTTGAAAGAAACTAGAGATACAATGGGCCAAAAAGTGAGGCCACCAGACACTGGAGGTTTAGGGAAAATGGCTGGTCTGATCAATCCTGCTACCTGTTGGTCTTCACTAATGGAAACGCTGGAGTATAGAGGAAGACACAGCAGCACAGGCAGGTACAGGGTCGATACTTCACGCTGCCGGTTTTGAAAGGATGGATGATGTAACTACCGTGGGACATCTGATCATCATTGTCAGTGAAGTTCTCTGCTGCAGTTCACTGATGTTCAGCATGATAATGTCCCGTGCAAAAGACCGGATGTGCTCAAAGAAAAAGGAATATCGGATCATCTGATATTTGCCTAAAAGTCCCTCACAGTTAGTAGATATATGCGCACAGAACTGTCAGGATTAAAAAAAAAACTTTAACCCATAAAGACCCAAATATCCACTGGTGACCAAAACTATCTAGTCAAGTAAAATATTTAATACCTGTGGATGCACTAATCCTATCCATACATGTAAATAATTGGTGTAAATGCAGTTTCTTATCATTTCAAGGTCATCAGATATGACCCATTTGGACGTTCAGAGGCTCCGTAGTTACCATGGAAACCCCGTCATCTTCTACAACATCGATTCACCAGTAAAACCCATGGAGTTGGATCAATGACAGTGGATGGAAACACTTTATTTTATGTTCAATTAATGATATATTTTACTGAAAAAAATCACTTTTTCTTCAGTTGTCTCTGTTTCTGATATAATAACCTTCAACTTTAATCTGAACTTTAACCCTTTCATGCATAGTGGTCACTACAGTGGACAGCTGTTCAAAGGTGTTCTCTTGTATAATCATTGATTTTGTTGTTTTAGTTCCATATCATCTAACGCAGTGAACACTTATGCATCATCCCATACACTGACATTCATACCATTACTGTAACTTTGTGGTTCTAGATAATCCTGATCTACAGTAATATGTTTGAGTGTAAAAAAAAAAAATGCTAATTGTTACTAATATGTATTTAACAGGTTTTTGTTTGTTTGTTTTTTTTTCTTTTTTAAACAAAAAGGTTTTTTTTGTTTGTTGTTTTGCATATTATTTCAATGAAGTAAGTACTAGTACTAGTATTAGAGTATGTTAAAATGTGAGAGAACATCAAAATAGCAGCATTGAAATGTTTTTATTTAATCGTTTTCATACAGTATATCATTAAATGCACGTTTCTATGCCTTTAAAATTAAACACATGGTGTCCAGCTGAGCGGACAATTTTGTAACTCCATGAAAAATAGGTTGATAAAACAATTCAATCACATTGTTGTTGTTTTTTTCATGTCTAAAGAGGAATAAAAACACTCAGGAAAATTGTTTTTATTGAGGTTCTCATAATTCATGCATGAAAGGGTTAATGAACATTTACATAATCGGCGAATTAAATGTAAGAAAAACCCTGACTTTTACCGCAAAAAAAAAAAAAAAAGTACAGTGGATAATATAACAATAAATGTTGATAAATCACTTAAGAAATGTTCAATACAGAGAAAAATTCATTTGGGGACTGGCAAAAAAGTAGCACTGGGTCTTTATGGGTTAATCAGACACTTTTACAACATGCAATCGCGGAAAAAAAATTATTAGACCATCAAAAGTCACCTAAAACAATGGTTATGCAATCAGTTACTAACTCCTGTGTGTATTATGTGACTAAAACAGACAGAAAAGAAAACATGGAATGTCTAAAAGCACTGTTTTTGTCAGTACAATGCCATAGCTATTGATGTAAGAACTGAAGTGATTTTAGTTATTATCAAGAAAACATGGAAAATGGATAGATATCAGCTCTGAAATTAAACCACTATGAGCTGTTTTTGTTGTTATCATTATATTTGTCCAAATAAATGTACCTTTAGTTGTACCAGGCATTAAAACGAACAAGAAATTGAAGAAAACAAGGGGTGGTCTAATATTTTTTTTCCGCGACTGTAGAATATGCTGTGTTATTTATGACTGAATGGCTGAAATTTGGTCTCATCTGTCCACATTGAATTGTGTTCAATCATGTATCTGTCATTATTTCTTCATAAAAAGGAAAGTATTCAGTATTTTTTGACCAAACCTGATGTATCTTATTAGCCATATGTTGCCTTTTGTTATGATATCCATCTGACATGTCCATTTTGATGATCTTCTGAGATAGAATCACAAAATACGGGGGTTCTGAATCAGTATTCTTACAAAATGTAGATGGGTTCAAATACAAACTGGGACATGTTTACCACTCTTTCCTCTGATTGCTGGAGGCTGTGATGGTGTGTTGCTGTTGTTTCTGACTAGAACCCTGCGTCTGCATCACTGGGACCATTATTATTTCAGTTCACATATGTGATGCTGCAGTGTTTCCATTAATCACTGTGGCAGTTTAATTTGTCCAAATGGAGATTAATAATGAACAATGTTTTTTACACTTTAATGTTACTCTGACGCATCTGTGCAAATGTTAGACTTTCAGAAACTGAACCAGAGACTCACAAGAATATGGAAATTTTTCATTGTATGAGGTTGTCATTATATGTAATCATTTCTTCAGCAGCAACAAAACAACACATTACCTAAACTCTGCAATTCAACACAGACGAAAACCCGACACTTTTGTGCAGAATGGCATAAAAAAAATAAACAGGTTAGCCTCGCAACATCTCACATTGTGATGCTTTCTATAAAACACCATAATTACATTGATCCAGGGGTAATTTAAAATGAATGACAAAAGAGTAGGAAAGTTTCAACCATATTATTACCCCCCCCCCCCGAAGGTGAGACAAGGCGTATTATTTTTGGTTCAGTTTGTTTGCTTCAATTCATGTCAAATTGGGTTTATAGATTGCCAGTGACCCAGAATAGATGTTATTACATTTTGGGAAAAATAAGTCAAAGTTAATTTTTTTTATGAATTTCTTTAAAAAAAATTTTTTTTCCCCATTTACTTATAATAGGTGAAATTTCACATGTCTGTAGCAGGAAAACTATTGGTTGAATTCATACCAAATTGGGTTATAAATTGCCAGTGACCCAGAATAGATGCAGTTATATTTTGGGAAAAGTAGGTCAAAGGTCAAATTTTTAATGAATTTTTGAAATCTTTTTTTCTCTCATTTGCTTATGATAGGCGAAATTTCAAATCAATTTTCTTTCAGTTTACTTCAAACTTGGCACATATACAGGGTGGGGAAGCAAAATTTACAATGAACATTTACATGTTTTTTTCTCAGAAGGCACTACGTCAATTGTTTTGAAACCAAACATATATTGATGTCATAATCATACCTAACACTATTATCCATACCTTTTCAGAAACTTTTGCCCATATGAGTAATCAGGAAAGCAAACGTCAAAGAGTGTGTGATTTGCTGAATGCACTCATCACACCAAAGGAGATTTCAAAAATAGTTGGAGTGTCCATAAAGACTGTTTATAATGGAAAGAAGAGAATGACTATGAGCAAAACTATTACGAGAAAGTCTGGAAGATACTATTAAAGAAGAATGGGAGAAGTCGTCACCCGGATATTTGAGGAACACTTGCGCAAGTTTCAGGAAACGTGTGAAGGCAGTTATTGAGAAAGGAGGACACATACAGGGGTTGGACAAAATAATGGAAACACCTTCACCTCAAGATGATAATGCCCCAATCCATACAGCTAGAATTGTTAAAGAATGGCATGAGGAACATTCTAATGAAGTTGAGCATCTCGTATGGCCGGCACAGTCCCCAGACCTCAACATTATTGAGCATTTATGGTCAGTTTTAGAGATTCAAGTAAGACGTCGATTTCCACCGCCATCGTCTCTAAAAGAGTTGGAGGGTATTCTAACTGAAGAATGGCTTAAAATTCCTTTGGAAACAATTCACAAGTTGTATGAATCAATACCTCGGAGAATTGAGGCTGTAATTGCCGCAAAAGGCGGACCTACACCATATTAAATTATATTTTGTTGATTTTTTTAAGGTGTTTCCATTATTTTGTCCAATCCCTGTAGAATAAAAACATTTTCTATTATGGAAATTTTCTTGTGGCAAATAAATTCTCATGACTTTCAATAAACTAATTGGTCATACACTGTCTTTCAATCCCTGCCTCAAAATATTGTAAATTTTGCTTCCCCACCCTGTATAGAGGCAACTGATCTGTTGACATCAGCACCCGCACTGACATGATGACATCAGCTGGATCGATGCCAAAATAAACTACAACATGTGTGAGGGGCGGGGCTTGTTCTGCCTGGCACCACTTATTATTTATGATTCCTCTGAAAATTAAATCATACATCAAATTAAGATCAACTATGATCTAATATTTTGAGGTTGCTCAGTCCTAAGTATGTTGGGACCATTTTCTGAAAATAAATCTAACATCAGTAAAAAATAAAACTTTACCTTTTGTGTGGAAGCGAGGGGCACATGGCCTGTGTTGACTAGACTGGCTCTTATTGGTTAAATTTTATATTAACTCATAAAGACACAGTACTATTTTTATGGCCGGTCCCAAAAGAAATTTTCTCTCTATTTAACCTTACTTACATAATTTATGATCCACCCCCCCCCCCCCCCCCCCCCCCCCCAAGCCATATTAATTTAAACTGATTCATATAAACTCAAAACAGATAGAAACTGATACAAATACATTGTTACAAATATTAAATTATTTAACTCATTGTATTGTGACTGCCTCCGCCGCTACCGCCGCTACAATAATACTAGCAAATTAGGCTACTGCTATTATTAAATATTTTTGTATTATTACCTCCGCCAAGGAGGTTATGTTTTTGCCAGGGTTTGTTTGTTTGTCTGTTTGTTTGTCTGTCCGTTAGTGTGCAACATAACTCAAAAAGTTATGGACAGATTTTGATGAAATTTTCAGGGTTTGTTGGAAATGGGATAAGGAAGAAATGATTAAATTTTGGTGGTGATCGGGGGTGGGGGGGCCCACGGGGGGGCCCATTTCCAACAAACCCTGAAAATTTCATCCAAATCTGTCCATAACTTTTTGACTTATGTTGCACACTAACGGACAGACAAACAGACAGACAAACAAACAAACCCTGGCAAAAACATAACCTCCTTGGCGTGGGGGGGGGCCACGGGGGGAGCCACTGATCAGCCTTGGCGAAGGTCTGCGCTCTCCGAGTGCTTCTAGTTTGTTTGTTTGTTTGTCTGTCCGTTAGTGTGCAACATAACTCAAAAAGTTACGGACAGATTTGGATGAAATTTTCAGGGTTTGTTGGAAATGGGATAAGGAAGAAATGATTAAATTTTGGTGGTGATCGGGGGTGGGGGGGCCCACGGGGGGGGCCATTGATCAGCCTTGGCGGAGGTCTGCGCTCTCCGAGTGCTTCTAGTTACAACAATTATTATCTTCCCCCTCACTCCCTCTTCTCTCTTTCTCACCCGTTGATGATTCTTTTAACTTTATTCATCGTGGAGATGACTCAAAAGAGGTGTAAAACTGTAATAACAAACACATAGAAAAAGTTTACGTTTGCCAAATATAAATAAAACTACTATGTCCTTCTAAGATGACATGCAACTAACAGTAGTTAAAACTAGCATGCTAACATTTGCGGGCTAACGCGCTAATTGCTATCTTAAATGCTAATCAGAAATAGACGTATTTTTTAGCGTTTTTCATAACACAGATTCACAAATTCAAACCCCACTAATTTCAATAAGTCTACACATATCACATAAAACATTTATGCACACGTATAGGCTGTTCTTGGCACAGGACACAGAGCTGCACTCATTTTCGGACTGATCACAATCAAGGTGTACAAGTATATTTGCATCAGTTATTAATCAGTATTGCAAATAGATCCCCCCAAAACCATTCCCAAAATGTTTCTTTGGCCATCTTATTACTAGATCTTGCAATCCTCCAAATTTGAAGGAAATCAGATAAAAACTGATAAAATGGCGACCCAATGAGCGTGAAAACGTGCACAATTTTATTGTTATAAAAGAGCAAAATTATTGTACATAATGTTTTGTAACACAATAAATAATTACTACTCAACTCCTGTGTCTTTTTTTAATTACAAATACACATCACATTGCTTTTCATTTATTGATCATCTTTGTTGAACAGCTGTTTGATTATCAACTTTTTTTTTTTTTTCAGTATTAAGACAATCAACCATTTTGTTCTGAAAACCCTTCTTTTACAGCCCTTTAATTGTAATAATAGAATGGGAACCTGTTATTTAAGTATTATTATGACTAAGTATGCACAAGTAGACAGATTTTGGTACGCTCCCTGGCTGCAGAAAATTTGGAAACAACGTAACAAACGGATGTTTACGTCGAACCGCATGTTTTCAATGATGCGTTGTTCACCAAAATTCATGTAGAGTCCGTACACCAAATCAGATATGTAGGTCTAATTTTATTGTTTCTGTCAATAAATAATGACAATAAGGACTGTTTGTTTATGGATGATGTCGTACTGATAAATATGCTGTAATTATTGAAGAAAATTGGTTGAACTGTTGAGTCTGCTTGTATGACTGGACTGGGTGTAATTCAGTTACTGCATTATCTATTTGTCGTGGTTTGATGTTTAAATTAGGAAAATATTATTGTTTGACTCTTGTATCAAGTTAGCGATAAACTGAGGGGTAGGATTAAATAAGTTTATACTTCTTCCTACTCCTTTTCGACCATGCAAAATTCAGACTTGTATGTGCTTGGAGATAGATTCTGTCCATTTGAATGTTTTATTTTGTTTTTATTTTTTTTGTTTTTGTTTTTTTTTTTTGTTTTTCTGTTTTTGTTTTTGGTTTTTTTTTCTTTGCATGTTTGAAATAACAAAATAAATCAAATCAAATATATATAATTTTTCAGCATGCTTGCTTTGGACACGACATCTATGCAATAAACAATGCATGATTATCCTGAGTGCTGAAACATTTGTATATCTTTGCAGGCATTAAATATGGAGGCTATTTGGCTGGAGTGTCCGTACACCTAATAATTTCTGATTTGACAGGGGTACAAGCCTGCGAAATGTTTAGTAGACACCATAATACAAAAATATTTGGACTTTAAAAGAGAAATATCAGACAAATAAAATGGCCTGTCTGATTTTTTGATAGAGCATTATTGCTTTTTATCTATATGTGCACCCAATCTGTGTATCATTCGTTCATTTGTTTTTCAATTTAAAACCAAAAATCAAAAAACGACTTGTTTTTTTGTTTTTCATTTTCAAAACCAGAATGAAAAACTGATAACGGTTTGTTTTTCCATTTCCCGATTTTGTGCTCAAATGAAAAATGGAACAAATGGATAACGACCATTTCATTCGATTTTGCTATTTTCAACATAGTTAAGTTCTCTGACCCGGAAGTAGTTGTTACTAGGGAAAAAATAAACACATGGAATCATGGCCGGACTGGAGGAATATTTGGCTATAATTAAGCAGCTGTTCGATATGTACGGAAGCGTATTGCATTCACACACAAAAATAAATTTGGCCCTGTTTATCTCAATTAACAAGATAATTTTCTTGTTAATTCAGAAAAACGGAGCCGAATTTAATTTTTTTCAGAAAACAGTATCTCATTCATTCAGAAAAAGAGCCAAATTAATTTTTTTGTGTGAATGATATATGTTTCCGTATCAAACAGCTGCTTAATTATAGCAAAATATTTCTCCAGTCCAGCCATGATTCTGTGTGTTTACTTTTTCCCCAGTAACGACTACTTCCGGGTCAGACAACTGAACTATATTGAAAATAGCAAAATCGGATGAAACGGTCGTTATCCGTTTTTTTCCATGTTTCATTTGAGCATAAAATCGGGAAATGGAAAAACGAACCGTTATCAGTTTTTCATTCTTGTTTTGAAAATGAAAAACAAAAAAATGAGTCGTTTTTTTGTTTTTCATTTTTGGTTTTAAACTGAAAAACGAATGAACGAATGATACACGGATTTGGACTACTTCCAGGTCAGACAACTTAACTATATTGAAAATAGCAAAACTGGATTAAACGGTCGTTATCCGTTTTTTCCATTTTTCATTTGAACACAAAATCAGGAAATGTAAAAATGAACCGTTACCCATTTTTCATTCTGGTTTTGAAAATGAAAAACAAAAAAAAGAATAATTTTTTGTTTTTTGGTTTTAAATTGAAAAACCAATGAATGAATGATACAAGGATTGCACCCTTTCTGGTATTCTTGATTGTGATCAGGCTGTTTGTGTAATTACTTAGACAAGATGTTTAACAGGACGTGCCTCGCGCAACATCCGGTTTGTTTTTCACAACAAAAACGTAAAACTCTTACAAAATAAAACAGCTCTGAAAATACATAGGAAGACAAAAATAAATCCTGGATGGCTCTTAAGCACCCAGAACAACTATGATGAGCCTTGGTAATAAAAATATCTGAAACACAAATGTGCTCGTATAAAACATCTTACAGTTAACTTTTGGATTTGTTTTTAACACAGTCCAGTTCTGGCTTTGTAAACATCCCGGGGGTTTTATCTATTTATCTAAGTGCATCAGCAGCAGTTTAGACATTTATCCGATTTCAGTCAAGGTGAACTCTGTCGGCTGAGAACAAACAATTAACCAAAATTATATTTAATCACACAGTTAAATTGCACCTTTTTGTTGATGTTTGTCAACTCTTCAGGGGGGCATCTGTGTTTTCCTCCCCCAGGAAGCAGCACAAAAGGTAAGTTTATACCTCCGGAGCACCCTAAATTCAAAATAACAGCGTCTTATTTTCATTTTATTGCTTGTCAATTTTCTCTGTGGTATAACCCCCTGAATAGAAACCTAACAGGCACTTGCCACCTTGAGGGATGTAATTAAATGGAGTCAGATCTGAATGCACAGCTTTTTAGACTAAATATATCCTGTTTGGAGGTGGTGGTGGTGGTGGTGGTGGAGGGAGGAGGGATAAAGGTGGCTGTCAGGCCTCTAGAGGACGAACGGTGACAGACATTCAGGTAGAGGGAGCTGCCAGCTCCACTCTCAACTCAAAGCAGATGTGAGAGGCAGCTTGTTCCTCTTGATTAATGTCCTCTAGCACTTTACTACTGAGGACTTCAAATAGAGGTTTGATGCATATAATAAGCTGCCATTCACCCCGTGGAAGAAAAAAAAAAAAAAAAGAGGGACTTTAGTGAGGCTAGCAGCTGGAGGAAGCAGAGCAGCCTTTGAGGCGATCAACTGTAATTGTCTCTGGTCCTGTGTTTATGATGGCCTTGGGAAAAAAAAAAAAAAAAAAAGGAGTGAAAGATTTATTTTTCTTTCATTTTTGCATTGATTCAGTGAAGTGACTCGTGAGTACTCCTCTGATGTAAATACCTGCAAAAGTGAGAGATAACCTGCCGTTTGTTGTTATGCAACATCTTTAACCCTTTCGTGCATACTGGTCACTACAGTGGACAGCTATTCTACAGCTGTTCTCTTCTATATTCATGGATTTTGTTGTTTTCTTGTTTTGTTGTTGTTTTTTTTTTCACAAACTTCATTAAAGTTTTAAGACTCTACATATCTTTTCTGACATGAATTGGTTGTCATGTCGGCTCCCAGACTGTGTCTGGATTTGTCTGTCTTTTATGTTGTCTTTTATGTTGTCTGTCATTTCCTGTTTTATTTTGTTAAGTTTCCCTCATGTGTCATGTCTGGTGTCTTTACTTCCCCTCCTTGATTGTTTCACCTGTGTCTGATTACCTGTCTCCGCCCTGATGTGTTCCACCTGTGTCTAATTGTCTTCCCGCCCTCTTGTGTATTTAAACCCTGTGTCTTCCCCTGTTTCTTTGCTACACTCGTTGTGCTTACTTACCAGCGTTTTTGGATCCTGTCAGTCTGTCTGCCCGTTGTGACCCGTTTTTGTCTTCCGACCACCGATTCTGCCTGCTCGTCTGGTTCTGACCTGGTTCGTTCATCCGACTTCCGATTCTGCCTTTCCCCTGATTACCTCAGCCTCCAACGTTTTACCTTTGTGTTTTGGCCCTCGCCTGGACCTTGACCGTGAGTAAGCCTTCTCCTCATGTCCCGTTGCCACCTGATTTGCTCTCCTGTGTATGACCTGGCCTGTTTTTTGACCATCCTCTGTTTTGCCCTAGTCGGGTTGCTGTCGGGATTTCTCCGGCTCGGCCGTGCTGACCGCCCACTGTCCCCGCTCACAGCGCGGACATTGAGTCCTGAATCACACGCCTTCACAGACGTGTTAATAATTCTGTGCTGTGTTTTTCCTCCTGTGATCGTGTTTAATAAACGATCAACTTTTCATTTGCGTACTGGTCTTGCATTTGGGTTCAGGCTTTGTACTCTGTCCGTTACATTGGTAACATTTTGTAGATCTCTTCTGAGCATAAACCCCTAGAATCACGAAACCCTCCCCATAGTTTTCACACAATTTATTAGTAAATCCATGTTTCTGTGCGTCAACAATTAAACGTGTGGTGTCCAGCTGAGTGGACATTTTTGCAACTTCATGAAAAATAGGTCCATAAGAATTTTTTTTTTTTTTTTTTTTTTTTAAATTACTTTTATTTTTTTTAAATTTATTTTTCAGAAGAAAATTTTCAATCGCATTGCTTTTTTCATGCCTGAAGAAGAATAAAAACGCTCAGGAAAAAATTTTGATTACGGTTCTCATAATTCATGCATGAAAGGGTTAATGGCCATGCTCCAAAGTGTTGTATTCTGATGATTAAAAGACACAATGACTGTTTCTTTACATCCAGTTCACAGAGGACAGTATTTGCAATCTCGGTGAATATTCTCTTGGTAAGAACGGTCCCAGAGAACAGACTTCCTAAGAATGTAAGTCTCTCTGTAATTGGAGCACTAGTACTCATGAACTTCCCCCTGTGTCTCTGTTGTATTTCTGTCATTGGCTCCCTAACGTATTTCCCTCAAATCACCACACTGTCACTAAATTTGATTTCAATACATTTATACTTGTATTTAAAATTTTTAGTCAGATTAATCAGAGTTGCTGTGGATTCATTTCAGTTGATCACAATTAACCTCCTAGGACCCAGCTGGGGGTTTTCTGTCCATATTTGTGGACAAGAGTTTCACAATATTAATTTAATTTTAATTTTAATGTTTTTAATTTTAAATTTGAATCTTATCCTGTTTGATTGTTGGTTTATATTCTCATACATGATGTTGTTTTATCTCAGGCCTTTATTTTTGCATTGATTTAACAGCATCATGTTACGTTATCCCTGCCCTCTTTATTCCGATTCATTTAATTTATTCGAAGTGTCATGTTTCTGCATTGTGGTACACATCTCTCCTATTGTGTTGCTTCTGTTTGAGTGTTTTTACTTACATCTTGTATCCTGCTGTTGTGCCCTTTACTTGTTTGTCAAAAGCACTTTGTAAACTTTGTTTTTAAAAGGTGCTGTATAAATAAAGCTATTACTATTATTATTATTATTATTATTATTATTATTATTATTATTATTAACATTATACAAAAAGAAAAGAAAACTGTCCACCACAAAGGACATTCCATAAAAAAATTAAAAACTCCATCTGAAAAAACTGTTGCATCATGTTTCCAATATAGGCACTTATTTAATGAAAAACAAAAAAAAAAGCTTGTACTTTGCTGACATTTCCTGGGTCTAAGGAGGTTAAGTATCATTAATTTTTAATCTATATTAATCACATTTCATTTTGCATGAGTAAACAGACTCAAGAAGGAAGGGAATATATATGCACTTAATGTATTTATTAAACGCCTTCAACAGTTTCAACAAAACAACTTGAAACAACTGTTCCGTCTTGTTTTTGTTTTTTTTGTCCTCATATTTCCATCCAGGGGGTCAGT
This sequence comes from Sphaeramia orbicularis, assembly GCF_902148855.1. Taxonomy (NCBI): domain Eukaryota; kingdom Metazoa; phylum Chordata; class Actinopteri; order Kurtiformes; family Apogonidae; genus Sphaeramia; species Sphaeramia orbicularis. The sequence continues at coordinate 17,282,319 of NC_043972.1, forward strand.
GTGCTGTTTAGTGTCTTCCATCTTCATGGGTTCTGCTGCCTGTCACTACCAGATCAACTGCCCATTTGTTCAATGGGAACTCTACTTGGACAAACTGCCTGACATGCATTGCCAGAGACATTCAGAGTCATTCTGCAGATGACTTAATTGCATTAAAATTTTTAATCAGACGAATCATGATGATGGATTAATCCGTGTTAATGTGTTAATTTTGACAGCCCTACTTTGAAATAATAACAACTCCAAGTTTTTCTGCTCGTTTAAAAAAAAAAAAAAAAAGATCAATTCCAACTATCCTTAAACAAAAAATGTGAATAACCTGAGCATCCATAAATGATCAGAAATTTCTTAAGAAAAACAAGAATTTTTTGGATTTAATTTATTATTATTTTATCATATAATGCCTCATCTTGGCATTTACAGATGTTTATTACAACTTACAGATAGTGGTTTATCTACAAAGGCACAAAACATTTAGTAACAGGAATCTGAAAATGAAAAATACAGCACCTTAATAAACAGGTCCTTTTAAACTTTTAGTGTTGTACTATAGAAAGTCTGATTCTTCACTCTATCACTGTGTGGTTTGGAAATCTCACAGTAAAAGAAAAGAAAGCCCTGAACAGGCTGGTGCGTTCTGCGAAGTTTCAAATATTTGTAGCAGCAAAACTATTGGTTGAATTAATACCAAATTTGGTTTGTAGATTGCCAGGGACCTAGAATAGACATCATTACATTTTGGCAACAGTAGGTCAAAGTTCAAATATCTTATGAATTAACCTTTTCATGCACGAATTATGAGAACCTTAAACAAAATTTTTTCCTGAGTGTTTTTATTCCTCTTTAGGCATGAAAAAAAAAAACAATGCAACTGAAAATTTTCTTCTGACAAATTAAATTAATAAAAAATAATTTTAAAAAATACATTAATAAAATAAAAAAAAAAAAAAAAAAATTCTAATGAACCCATTTTTCATGAAGTTGCAAAAATGTCCTCTCAGCTGGACACCACACGTTTAATTTTTGACACACAGAAACATGTATTTTCTGATAAATTGTGTGAAAACTATGGGGAGGGCTTGTGATTCTGGGGGTTTATGCTCAGGAGAGATCTACATAATGTTACCAATTCATGTCAGAAAAGATATGTGGTGCCATAAAACTTTAATATAGATATGTGTAAAAAAAAACAAAAAAACAAAACCCATGAATATACAAGAGAACAGCTGTAGAATAGCTGTCCACTGTAGTGTCCAGTGTGCATGAAAGGGTTAAAAAAAAAAAAAAAAATTCTCCTATTTAGTTATAATGGGAGAAATTTAAAATGTCTATAAAAACATCAATTTTGTTTCAATTTACTTCAAACTTGGCACATATATAGAGGCAACTGATATGCTCACATCAACAGACACATAGACATGATGACATCAGCTGGATCGATGCCAAAATAAGATACAATACGTGCAAGGGGAGGGGTTTGGTGTGCCTGACGCTACTTGTTTTGTTTATAATAAAAGTCATTTACTATTACAGTTACAATCTGGGGGTTGAGGTTTTCACCGGTGAAGGTGAGACGTGACTTCATCCACATCGGTAACAGTATCACGAAGCTGCAAAGAGAAAGTCAAGCTCTTTCCGTCTAGTCTGACGTTAAAGACATCCTTTGAATGCACACGTAGCGTCCCATCATGCAAGAGTCCTGTACATATGCACCACCTCATCACACGCCACAGGGAGGCCGCTTGATTACAATGTCTACGGAAATCAGGATGTGTTCAGGGGAGGCAGGGGGTGGGAGGATGATCCTGCACCACACTGAGAAACCACATATCCAGGTGACATTGGGGATAAAGGGCTTCATAATAGCAGCTATATATATTGACCGTCCTCCCCCCACCACCAATCACCCTCCCCCCAGGACACCAGGACAGCGATCAGATCAGGCAGCGCCATCAGTGGGGGTTGGAGGATGTCTTGGGGGAGGGAAAAAAAAAAAAAAAAAAGAAAAGCAGCAGTTCATTTATCACCCTGATGCAACTCTAATGAAGTGATAATGCATTAACACATTCGCTGAGGGTGGCATGGGGAGGGTGTGATGTGATGAGGACGGGAGAGCTAATAAGAAGGAGAGCTCGTGTTCTCAGAGTAAAGTTGATGGTACAAATTGTGCAAACCACCTCAGCTAGAAAAGAAAAAACAACCAAGTCAATACACAGGAATTATAGTAATTCCATGCTGGGAATTTTGTAGACGGAGGACTTCATCTCAAACTACCTTTTGCACAGGAAACTGTTTTTTTTTTTTAAACCCTGATTTCCTGACAGTATCTCCTGGATCTGACGTCGAGGCTCACAATAAACAGGAAATCATGTTGAGCTTGTTGAAAGATATAAAAATATTCTTCACTGTAGCTGCCAAACCATCCATTTAATCATCTTTTAGGACGGTTCTTTTCTTCTGCCTTAAAGTTTACTAATTATAGTGATTATCCATGTATACCATGACATGAGGCTCAAAAACCTGCATCGAAAACTATTTTAAAACTTTATTTTCCATTATTCTTGGCTATGAAATAGGCAGAAAAATCACAGGAGATAAAAAAACAAAAACAAACAATAATTACACATGGTGATTCACATGGGATTAATACTATGATTGTGATTACAGAAATGTGGTTGGTAATTTCTCGTGGTATTTTTGTGTTACAAAATACAGACATTGCAGATTCACACTTAATTAAGATCACAGATGACCTCCTCAATTAATACAGAGAACCAGAGGTCAACAGGTTTATAGCAGAGGTAGCGGAGTCACATGACTTCACTTAAGTCAGATTTAAGTCATCATTGTTAAAGCTGCATATGACTTTCGTCACCAATTTTTCATCAAATCTGTAAAAGCTGAGTCATAGCCTAAGTATCACGAATCTGTAAGTCTTTCCATGATTACGCACCCTAATGGTGAACAATTTCAAAGTGTACTCCACCATAAACATTCTGTCTTTACAAACACAGCTGGTGAGTTACTTGGGCATTTTCGGAAATTTGTCACAACGTGCATTGTGGGAAGCTGAGCTCCACGCACCCACTTTTGCTTGGTCGACAAGTTTGTTCCTGCTGCTACTGCAGCTGCGTGGAGCTCCACTTCCCACAGTACACATCACAAAAAATTTCCAAAAACGCCCGAGTGACCTACTGGCTCTATTTGTAAACACATACAGTGTTTATGGTGGAGTACACTTCGAAATTGTTCACCGTGAGGGAAGAGATTCAGGTGAGTAATCACAGAAAAACTTAGGGATTCGTGATACTTGGCTATGACTTGGCTTTTACAGATTTGATGAAAATTGGTGACGAAAGTCATACACAGCTTTTAGATGTAAGCAAGCCCGGATTAACCATGTGGGCAACTGGGCAATTGCCCAGGGGCCCGCGACCTCTGAAGGGCCCTGGGTAGCTCGGGCATAACAAAAATATCTGGTTATCTTTTGTTTATAAATGAAACTATCCGCTGCCCGGAGCCATTGCACTGCACAGAAACCCTGCTCCTGCTGTCTGTGACCGTGAGCTGAGACCCTCGCCTCATCGGTCAGTCCAAAAAGCGAATCAGCGGTGACGCAAATCAACGTGCGTGCACTGAGCGGGATGTGAGACGTCAAGAACAACGCGACATACGCGACATACGCGAATCAAAACATTGCAAACATGGAGAAGCAGCTAAGTGGGAGCGCCAAACGAAAATTAAAAACAAAAATTAACCACCTTGTGATGGCTCCATGAAAATGTTGAGATATGTTTATTGTTGAGAGAAAGCAGATTTCAAGATGTTTACATTGCACTTACTTTAACTCTCTTGTTGAATTCTGAGGTGACAAGGGGATTTCTGTTTAAAATTCATATCTGATTCTATCAGACTATGTTTGTGTTTTGTCTGTGGCTTTTTCTGACGATTCAATACATTTGTGTTGGCATAAAGTGTTCTTAAATAAATACTGGATACTCTGGAAATGGTTTCTTATTTATTTTTTGTGAAAATGGAGGACACTTCCCTCTCTTTCTAATGTAGTGGATCAATTTTAGATTATACTGATGCTAATGTGTTTTGTTTTCATATCATCATATGCAAGTGAGCGGCCTTGACAAGAGGCTATAGTGGTGCACTTGTAGTTCTGCGAGCATTTACACATTTGTACATCAAAATGCATTTGATGATAGTTAGATATTGAAGTATGGGGTATATTTACATATATTCCTGGAATTCATTCTGTATTTTGCCAGATTATAGGGATCCTGGGGTTGTAATGATGGGGCCCTTGAATATTGTTGCCCAGGGTACAATGAAGTGTTAAGCTGGCCCTGGATGTAAGAGTTACTGTTCCAACTGGAGTAGTTGGAGTAGGTTCTCATGGTTTGATGTAATAGTAAAGACCACAGTGGACAGACAAGTATTAGATTAGTTACTTCAGCAAAAGTACAAATACACATTAGTGAAATACTCCATTACAAGAGAAAGTACTGTTTTCCAAAATGTACTTCATTAAAAGTAGGATAAATACCAAGTATAATCAGCCAAATATAGGTCAAGTGTCAAAAGAGTGGTGGAATGTGTGAATGTTTTTACTGGACAATGAACAGTGTCACTCATCCACAACCACACGATTAAAAGTGCAGACTTTGTTTTTACCTTTTCATCATAAATATGTAGAAATATAGTGCAAACTGCTTGAAATCAGTGTTTTACCTTCATGCGTTACATTTTAGCCATTTTTGCACTGATCACTGGAAAAATATTTTATGGGTTGATTCTGAGAAATTCATTGAGGAAAAAGAACACAGTCTGTTGAAAACTGGGCTCAGGAGCATCAGATTGGGTCTCATCTGGATTAAACTGAACCCATATTGGATAGAGTCGCTCCTCCTGAGCCTTAATAACAGCTGCAGTCACTGTCTCTATGTAGGTGGAGAGGACGGTGCACGTTCCACTGCCTCATCTGATCCACATTTACATGATTCATTTGCTTGTCCACGTTTTCTGTAGCCGGACTTATATTCACTAACCTGCCTGACCCTTTAAGATGGAGTGCACTTCCCCTTTAAGCACCATTTAGCTCTAAATGAGGGGAGATTAATGCCACCTGGGTTAAAGTGAGTCCAACATCTGACAACTCCCTGATTGGTCACAGACGCCAGGTGAGTCACTGAAAAAGATTCTGAGAGGAAACTGTGTCGGTCTGGTTTTTGGTCTGTGGGAGGATTATTCAGTGTTTTGTAAGGTTTTTGTTTCCACTCATTATCAACCGAGTGACCCAACAGTAGAGCTGGGGAATTAGTCCCCCCTCGTTTTGTGACTCATCTGAATTATATTTTTTATTTTTTCCACAAAATTGACACCTTCATACTGGTCTATTGTTCCCACTCATACTACCAACCATCACAGTCAACAGGAAGTAGCTAGCAGTATTGTTTACGTTGAACCTTTGTGACTTTAACCTAGTCCTGTAAGCCCAGTGGAAGTTCAGCTCGGATGATTAGAGTTGTGTTTTGACCAATTTCAACCATTAGCATCCTGTAGTTACAGCATTGTGTAATTCAGAAAGAAAGAACTGGATAATTGCTCATAATTTCTGCCGAGTAGATGGTGAAACATTTCTGGTCGACTATGTTCAGAGTTCGTACACATTTTTCAAGGTCAAATTCAAGCACTTTTAAGGGTTATTTTCAAATTTTTCCAACGCAGTACCTCATCGCTTGGGTAAAATGCATATCTACAGGAATACATATACTTTTGATTAGTTTTTAAATGTTTTATTGCAATGATGTACATTGTATTATGCTATAAACATCTAAAACAAGTAGTGCCAGGCACAACAAACCCCGCCTCTTGCTTGTATTGTAACAAATTTTTGCATCGATCCAGCTGATGTCATCATATCAATTGCGTCTATATACACTACAAACATAAAGTTAAGGATATTTCTTTGTTTTTTGTCTTTTTTCATGAAATTGACACCTTCATACTGGTCTATTGTTCCCACTCATACTACCAACCATCACAGTCAACAGGAAGTAGCTATCAGTATTGTTTACGTTGAACCTTTGTGACTTTAACCTAGTCCTGTAAGCCCAGTGGAAGTTCAACTTGGATGATTAGAGTTGTGTTTTGTCCAATTTCAACCATTAGCATCCTGTAGTTACAGCATTGTGTAATTCAGAAAGAAAGAACTGGATAATTGCTCATAATTTCTGCTGAGTAGGTGGTGAAACATTTCTGGTCGACTATGTTCAGAGTTCGTACACATTTTTCAAGGTCAAATTCAAGCACTTTTAAGGGTTATTTTCAAATTTTTCCAATGCAGTACCTCATCGCTGGGGTAAAATGCATATCTACAGGAATACATATACTTTTGATTAGTTTTTAAATGTTTTATTGCAATGATGTACATTGTATTATGCTATAAACATCTAAAACAAGTAGTGCCAGGCACAACAAACCCCGCCTCTTGCTTGTATTGTAACAAATTTTTGCATCGATCCAGCTGATGTCGTCATATCAATTGCGTCTATATACACTACAAACATAAAGTTAAGGATATTTCTTTGTTTTTTGTCTTTTTTCATGAAATTGACACCTTCATACTGGTCTATTGTTCTCACTCATACTACCAACCATCACAGTCAACAGGAAGTAGCTAGCAGTATTGTTTACGTTGAACCTTTGTGACTTTAACCTAGTCCTGTAAGCCCAGTGGAAGTTCAGCTCGGATGATTAGAGTTGTGTTTTGTCCAATTTCAACCATTAGCATCCTGTAGTTACAGCATTGTGTAATTCAGAAAGAAAGAACTGGATAATTGCTCATAATTTCTGCTGAGTAGGTGGTGAAACATTTCTGGTCGACTATGTTCAGAGTTCGTACACATTTTTCAAGGTCAAATTCAAGCACTTTTAAGGGTTATTTTCAAATTTTTCCAATGCAGTACCTCATCGCTGGGGTAAAATGCATATCTACAGGAATACATATACTTTTGATTAGTTTTTAAATGTTTTATTGCAATGATGTACATTGTATTATGCTATAAACATCTAAAACAAGTAGTGCCAGGCACAACAAACCCCGCCCCTCACACATAGTGTAGCTTATTTTGGTATTGATCCAACTGATGTTGTCATATCAATTGCGTCTATATACACTACAAACATAAAGTTAAGGATATTTCTTTTTTTTTTGTGTCTTTTTTCATGAAATTGACACCTTCATACTGGTCTATTGTTCCCACTCATACTACCAACCATCACAGTCAACAGGAAGTAGCTAGCAGTATTGTTTACGTTGAACCTTTGTGACTTTAACCTAGTCCTGTAAGCCCAGTGGAAGTTCAGCTCGGATGATTAGAGTTGTGTTTTGACCAATTTCAACCATTAGCATCCTGTAGTTACAGCATTGTGTAATTCAGAAAGAAAGAACTGGATAATTGCTCATAATTTCTGCCGAGTAGATGGTGAAACATTTCTGGTCGACTATGTTCAGAGTTCGTACACATTTTTCAAGGTCAAATTCAAGCACTTTTAAGGGTTATTTTCAAATTTTTCCAATGCAGTACCTCATCGCTGGGGTAAAATGCATATCTACAGGAATACATATACTTTTGATTAGTTTTTAAATGTTTTATTGCAATGATGTACATTGTATTACGCTATAAACATCTAAAACAAGTAGTGCCAGGCACAACAAACCCCGCCTCTTGCTTGTATTGTAACAAATTTTTGCATCGATCCAGCTGATGTCGTCATATCAATTGCGTCTATATACACTACAAACATAAAGTTAAGGATATTTCTTTTTTTTTTGTGTCTTTTTTCATGAAATTGACACCTTCATACTGGTCTATTGTTCCCACTCATACTACCAGCCATCACAGTCAACAGGAAGTAGCTAGCAGTATTGTTTACATTGAACCTTTGTGACTTTAACCTAGTCCTGTAAGCCCAGTGGAAGTTCAGCTCGGATGATTAGAGTTGTGTTTTGTCCAATTTCAACCATTAGCATCCTGTAGTTACAGCATTGTGTAATTCAGAAAGAAAGAACTGGATAATTGCTCATAATTTCTGCTGAGTAGGTGGTGAAACATTTCTGGTCGACTATGTTCAGAGTTCGTACACATTTTTCAAGGTCAAATTCAAGCACTTTTAAGGGTTATTTTCAAATTTTTCCAACGCAGTACCTCATCGCTGGGGTAAAATGCATATCTACAGGAATACATATACTTTTGATTAGTTTTTAAAATATTTTATCGCAATGATGTACATTGTATTATACTATAAACATTCAAAACAAGTAGTGCCAGGCACAACAAACCCCGCCCCTCACACATAGTGTAGCTTATTTTGGTATTGATCCAACTGATGTCATATCAATTGCGTCTATATACACTACAAACAAAAAGTTAAGGATATTTCTTTTTTTTTGTGTCTTTTTTCATGAAATTGACGCCTTCATACTGGTCTATTGTTCTCACTCATACTACCAACCATCACAGTCAACAGGAAGTAGCTATCAGTATTGTTTACGTTGAACCTTTGTGACTTTAACCTAGTCCTGTAAGCCCAGTGGAAGTTCAGCTCGGATGATTAGAGTTGTGTTTTGTCCAATTTCAACCATTAGCATCCTGTAGTTACAGCATTGTGTAATTCAGAAAGAAAGAACTGGATAATTGCTCATAATTTCTGCTGAGTAGGTGGTGAAACATTTCTGGTCGACTATGTTCAGAGTTCGTACACATTTTTCAAGGTCAAATTCAAGCACTTTTAAGGGTTATTTTCAAATTTTTCCAACGCAGTACCTCATCGCTGGGGTAAAATGCATATCTACAGGAATACATATACTTTGGATTAGTTTTTAAAATATTTTATCGCAATGATGTACATTGTATTATACTATAAACATTCAAAACAAGTAGTGCCAGGCACAACAAACCCCGCCCCTCACACATAGTGTAGCTTATTTTGGTATTGATCCAGCTGATGTCATATCAATTGCGTCTATATACACTACAAACAAAAAGTTAAGGATATTTCTTTTTTTGGTGTCTTTTTTCATGAAATTGACGCCTTCATACTGGTCTATTGTTCTCACTCATACTACCAACCATCACAGTCAACAGGAAGTAGCTAGCAGTATTGTTTACGTTGAACCTTTGTGACTTTAACCTAGTCCTGTAAGCCCAGTGGAAGTTCAGCTTGGATGATTAGAGTTGTATTTTGACCTATTTCAACCATTAGCATCCTGTAGTTACAGCATTGTGTAATTCAGAAAGAAAGAACTGGATAATTGCTCATAATTTCTGCCAAGTAGGTGGTGAAACATTTCTGGTCGACTATGTTCAGAGTTCGTACACATTTTTCAAGGTCAAATTCAAGCACTTTTAAGGGTTATTTTCAAATTTTTCCAACGCAGTACCTCATCGCTTGGGTAAAATGCATATCTACAGGAATACATATACTTTTGATTAGTTTTTAAAATATTTTATCGCAATGATGTACATTGTATTATACTATAAACATTCAAAACAAGTAGTGCCAGGCACAACAAACCCCGCCCCTCACACATAGTGTAGCTTATTTTGGTATTGATCCAACTGATGTCGTCATATCAATTGCGTCTATATACACTACAAACATAAAGTTAAGGATATTTCTTTTTTTTTGTGTCTTCTTTCATGAAATTGACACCTTCATACTGGTCTATTGTTCCCACTCATACTACCAACCATCACAGTCAACAGGAAGTAGCTAGCAGTATTGTTTACGTTGAACCTTTGTGACTTTAACCTAGTCCTGTAAGCCCAGTGGAAGTTCAGCTCGGATGATTAGAGTTGTGTTTTGTCCAATTTCAACCATTAGCATCCTGTAGTTACAGCATTGTGTAATTCAGAAAGAAAGAACTGGATAATTGCTCATAATTTCTGCTGAGTAGGTGGTGAAACATTTCTGGTCGACTATGTTCAGAGTTTGTACACATTTTTCAAGGTCAAATTCAAGCACTTTTAAGGGTTATTTTCAAATTTTTCCAACGCAGTACCTCATCGCTGGGGTAAAATGCATATCTACAGGAATACATATACTTTGGATTAGTTTTTAAAATATTTTATCGCAATGATGTACATTGTATTATACTATAAACATTCAAAACAAGTAGTGCCAGGCACAACAAACCCCGCCCCTCACACATAGTGTAGCTTATTTTGGTATTGATCCAGCTGATGTCATATCAATTGCGTCTATATACACTACAAACAAAAAGTTAAGGATATTTCTTTTTTTTGGTGTCTTTTTTCATGAAATTGACGCCTTCATACTGGTCTATTGTTCTCACTCATACTACCAACCATCACAGTCAACAGGAAGTAGCTAGCAGTATTGTTTACGTTGAACCTTTGTGACTTTAACCTAGTCCTGTAAGCCCAGTGGAAGTTCAGCTTGGATGATTAGAGTTGTATTTTGACCTATTTCAACCATTAGCATCCTGTAGTTACAGCATTGTGTAATTCAGAAAGAAAGAACTGGATAATTGCTCATAATTTCTGCCAAGTAGGTGGTGAAACATTTCTGGTCGACTATGTTCAGAGTTCGTACACATTTTTCAAGGTCAAATTCAAGCACTTTTAAGGGTTATTTTCAAATTTTTCCAACGCAGTACCTCATCGCTTGGGTAAAATGCATATCTACAGGAATACATATACTTTTGATTAGTTTTTAAAATATTTTATCGCAATGATGTACATTGTATTATACTATAAACATTCAAAACAAGTAGTGCCAGGCACAACAAACCCCGCCCCTCACACATAGTGTAGCTTATTTTGGTATTGATCCAACTGATGTCGTCATATCAATTGCGTCTATATACACTACAAACATAAAGTTAAGGATATTTCTTTTTTTTTGTGTCTTTTTTCATGAAATTGACACCTTCATACTGGTCTATTGTTCCCACTCATACTACCAACCATCACAGTCAACAGGAAGTAGCTATCAGTATTGTTTACGTTGAACCTTTGTGACTTTAACCTAGTCCTGTAAGCCCAGTGGAAGTTCAGCTCGGATGATTAGAGTTGTGTTTTGTCCAATTTCAACCATTAGCATCCTGTAGTTACAGCATTGTGTAATTCAGAAAGAAAGAACTGGATAATTGCTCATAATTTCTGCCGAGTAGATGGTGAAACATTTCTGGTCGACTATGTTCAGAGTTCGTACACATTTTTCAAGGTCAAATTCAAGCACTTTTAAGGGTTATTTTCAAATTTTTCCAACGCAGTACCTCATCGCTGGGGTAAAATGCATATCTACAGGAATACATATACTTTTGATTAGTTTTTAAAATATTTTATCGCAATGATGTACATTGTATTATGCTATAAACATCTAAAACAAGTAGTGCCAGGCACAACAAACCCCGCCTCTTGCTTGTATTGTAACAAATTTTTGCATCGATCCAGCTGATGTCATCATGTCTATGCTTGTGGTGATGTCAGCATATCAATTGCATCTATATATAGACGCATTTATATATATCAATCAGTCAATCAAATTTTATTTCTATAGCACTTTTTATACATGGTACATGTAGCATAAAGTGCTTCACAACAAACCCCCCATTGTCTCGCAGTTGCGACTAAAAATAAAAGCAAAAAAGTAAAGTAAAGTTTACGGTAAAAGTTTAATTAAAAGCTAGACTGAAAAGCTAAGTTTTGAGTTTACTTTTAAAAATATGAACACTCGCAGCAGACCTCAGGTCCTCAGGTAGGCTGTTCCATAGTTTGGGGCTATAAAAGCTGAACGAGGATTCACCATGAGTTTTAGTGTGGACTTTAGGAACAGTTAAGAGATTACTACCTGGGGACCTGAGGGTCCGAGAGGGCTCATATGTTAAAAGCAAGTTAGATAAATAAAAAGGGCTAAGATCATTAAGAGTTTTAAAAACCAATAAAAGCACTTTAAGATCGATCCTGAAGCTCACAGGGAGCCAGTGCAGAGACCTGAACACTGGTGTAACATGCTCTCTCTTTCTGGTCTTCGTCAGCAGGTGGGCTGCAGAGTTCTGGAGCAGCTGCAGTGGTGCAATGGCCTTCTTAGGAAGACCAGAAAGGAGAGCGTTACAATAATCAATTCGACTTGTGACAAATGCATGTATCAAAGTCTCTGCACTGGCTCGAGAGAGAAAAAGGGCTGTACTCTGGCAATATTTTTTAAATAATAAAAACCAGTTTTGGTGACAGACCTGATGTGTGGCTCAAAGCTAAGCTCACAATCTAGTCAAACATCCAGACTTTTAACCCTCTCAGAAGAGTCAAGTAAATGGGTTTGGAGCTTAGCTTTGAGCCTCTCCCTCTGAGCTTCAGGACCAACAATTAAAACCACTGTTTTTCCCTGGTTGAGCTGGAGAAAGTTTGCTACCATCCAGGACTTAATATTTAAAATGCAATTAAAAAGAGTGTCAGTGGGGCTGAGGTCATCAGGAGACACGGCAATATAAAGTTGAGTGTCATCAGCATAACTATGAAAGTTAATGCTGTGTCTCCTGATGACCTGTCCTAGAGGCAGCATATAAAGGTTAAAAAGGGTTGGACCGACAACTGACCCTTGGGGAACACCACCATCATTTTGCACCTATCTATATTGGTGTCTCTTATTTTGCATACATTCTTCTAAGGACAAAGACACAACACACACACATTCTCCTCACTCCAAACCTTGTCTGCTCTTAAACTCTGTTTATTTCTTGTCACCCTATCCCCCAAATTCTATCAAAATCCATGATAAAATACCAGCATGTGTCCATGTGTAATGTGTCAAAACTGTTTGTCTTATATTTGTGCTTTGCATTATCTTGTGTTCTTAACTGCAAATTTCGAAGAAAAGGGTTCTGTGGCAGCGCACTAGTTGCAGTGGCTCCATGTCCCTAATCATCGATCGTATTTTCGTTTGATGTACTCTGTGCTATCGAATGACAATAAAGGAAATTCTAATTCTAATACACTACAAACAAAAACTTAAGGATATTTCTTTTTTTTGTCATTTTTTTGTAATTTTTCTCATTTGTAAGTAAAACTAAACGTGTTTTAATTCAATTCACATGCAAAAAAGTAAAAAGTGCTGTATAAGAATCTCAACTGAAAAAAAAAAAGCCCAAAAATTAAAAATATCCTTAACTTTTTGTTTGTAGTGTATGTGCCAAGTTTGAAGTAAATTGAAACAAAATTGATGTTTTGCCCATTATAAGAAAATGGGAGAAAAGATTTTTAAAAATGTGAATTTTGACCAACTTTTCCCAAAATGTAATCACATCTATTCTTGGTCACTTGCAATCTATAAACCCAGTTTGGTATGAATTCAACCAATAGTTTTGCTGCTACAAACATTTGAAATTTCACCCATTATAAGTAAATTGTCACGGTCTGCTCCGGTGTCACCGCTAGCTCCTCCACCTTCACACTCATCTGTTGCGCGCTACACGGCATCGCAATCAAGCCTATTTTTAAGGCTCGGTCCCGCAGCCGTGTGGCGCTGGATCATTGTCGCTTTCATCTTCTCCGTAACCCAGATCCTCATCACCTTTCTACAGACTCTGACTGACTTCACCAGGTTTTTCTGTTTGTTCCTCACCGTTAATAAATCAGTTTTTCCCTTCAGCACCGAGCAATTGAGTCCAATCATTCACCACCGTCATGACATAAATGGGGAAAAAACTGATTTTAAAAATTCATAAAAACTTTTAACTTTGACCTACTGTTCCTAAAATGCGATCAGATCTATTCTGGGTCACTGGCAATCCATTAACCCAGTTTGGAATGAATTCAACCAATAGTTTTGCTGCTAAAGTGTTAAACAAACAAACAAACCAACTGAACCAAAAACAATACCCCTTGCCTCTCCTTTTGGGGGGGGGGTAATTATATTTCATAACAGCAAAAATTGTAGAAATTAAAGGAGAACACAAAGTTTTATCCAAAAAAAGGGAAGCCACTTTCTGATCTTCAGGCACATTCGCATTGAGACAAAAATTAGGATTAAAATGTACCTGGAGTCTATCTTAGAGCAACCGCTAGTTGTCTTTTTTTTTTTTTTTTCAAAAATGTATCACCTCTCCGTAAATAGCTTTAGTTATAATTACAAGCCCTTTCACACACTTAAACTAAAATTCAAGCACTTTTCAGACCTTGAAAACACATTAAAATTCAAGCATTTTCAAGGATTTCAAGCACCTGTACGAATCCTGTATGTTATGTGAAACAGAAGTAAAATTGCAGCCATTTCCTGTCTTTTGCAGTGAATTAGCTAATTATGCAAATTGTGCATGTGGAATTTCATCCCTTAGTCCTATAAATGACAATAATGATTTTTTGTTTTTTTTAAATTAGAGCATCGTTGGGTTTAATTTAGGCCATTTTTTAAAAAAAATTCCAGCAAACTACCAGTAGCAAAGCAATGCTGACATCTAATCATTCACTAATCATTCACTAAAAACAGGTTCTTAATCTCAACGGGATATTTCCCGGTTAAATAAAGGTTAAAAAAAAAATAAATAAATAAATTAAAGCATACACACTGCTTCTATAAGAGAAATACATGTAGAAACATAAAGTTATAACTACCTGCAGTCTAATAGCAGCCTTTTCTTTAATTCTAAAATCCTTGAAAAAGCCACTGAATATCAAATATGTGAAATTATTTGAAGATTTTTAGCATAAATCATTAAACTACTAAAACAGCACTGGCGAAAATCAGAGGGAATAATATACCTGGAATGGAAATGTAGTGTACTGGGGCAAAAACTGAGCTAAGATCAGTAAAATGAATGTGCGCTGAGGTGATAACATCAGTGGAAAAGCAGCAGTAGATGTGGATGGTTGCTGAATAATGTGGTCAACATTAACCTGTTAGAAAGTTTTGTGCATATCTTGGAAGACACTGAAGAAAGAGCTGATCAGTCATGTGAATTAGTAGTAGTAATAATTTATTCGTCCATTTAACAGAACACGATATACACATTCATACAGTTTTTATATTAACCCTTTCATGCATACTGGTCACTACAGTGGACAGTTATTTTACAGCTGTTCTCTTGTATATTCATGGGTTTTGCTGTTTTCGTTCCATATCAGCTGACACACTGGACACTTACGCATAATCCCATACACTGCAATTGATAACATTACTGCAACTTTGCTGTTCTTGATAAACATGATCTAACATGTTTAGTGTAAATCATGTCCTTGTTATGGTTATTAGACTGTAATTAACAACAAAAATACGTTTTGTTTTGTTTTGTTTTTTTGCATATTATCTCCATGAAGTGAGTAATGACTAGTATTAGAGTATGTTAAAATGCGACAAAACATCAGATTAGCTGCATTAAAATGTTTTTATTTCATAGTTTTCACACAGTATGTCTGTAAATACATGTTTCTTTGCTTCAAAAGTTAAATGCATAGTGTCCAGCTTTTTTTTTTTTTTTTTTTTTTTGCATTTTTTTTTTTTTTTTTGCATTTTTGTAACTCCATGAAAAAGAGCATACTAAAAAAAATCGATCCCATTGTTTTTTTTTAATACCTAAAGAGGAATAAAAACACCTAGGAAAAAAAAATCTTGACTAAGGTTTTCATAATTTGCGCGTCAAAGGGTTAAACATCGGCGAAAAGGCGTAGGCTGAAGCAACACCGTATTTATGTCTAGCCTCTTTACAAAAAGGAAAGTTTCAGAAACACACAAACAAATTACATGTTCTGTAAATAAAGACATAAGGGGGGGAAAAGTGAAAAATCAAGCATGAACACATTGCTAAAATTAGTATTTGCTAACAAAATGTGTAAAAAAAAAAAAAAAAAAAAAGAAAAATTATGGCATGGAACTAGGGATGTAGCGATATGAAAATTTCATATCATGGTTATTGTGACCAAAATTATCACGGTTATCATTATTATTATCAGTATTGTTGAAATTTTGCTCAAAATGTTCAAAAAGTACTTATACACCCACTGAAATAATTTAACCGAGTTGTATTTTGAAAAAAGGTATTAACCCTCAGTGGTCTGAGGCTATTTTGTCTGTTCTTCAAAACTTTTGATTTTGCCTTTATATACTATATACAGAAATGTTTACTATACCCGTGTTTGGTATCTTTTTTTTTTTTTTCAGCACAACTTCATTTATATCATCTGCCTATTATTTTTTTTTCACTTTCACCTACTATATCAACATAAAAGGCCAGAAAACACAAAAAATATATAAAATCCAATTTGAAAAATGTATATACTCTGTTTTTATTTCATTGTATTCTCTATGCAATGACAATAAAGCTTCTATTCTATTCTTATATACTTTGTAGCATAAATAACACACAGATGCTTAACGAACCTTTTCAAAGACTTTAAAAGTGAATGTTGCTTCCAAATATTAGGTATATAAAATCACAATTGTAATAAATAAGATAAGATAAGATAAGATATTCCTTTATTGATCCCACAATGGGGAAATTCACAGTGTTGTCAGCAGCAAACATACACATAAACATACACATACACGTAAAAGTCATATAAATTTGAATAAAAAAGTGTTTAAAAGGTGTTTAAAAGGAGAGTGCAAATACGGTTTGATATGAATGTAGTGCAAATGGTTATAAATATAAAAAAAAACAAATAAATGAAAACTATACTCAAATATTTGACATAAAAGCATATCTTTACATAGGCGTTTTCTCCGGAAAAGTGCGGTAATCAAACACGGTTATCATGATAATTAGAATTTAAATGGCAATACTAATTGGCAATTTTACCGTGGTTTACTGTTATACCGGTAATCGTTACATCCCTACGTGGAACATGGAAATATGTTCTGCTTTGAAGCAAAAGTTTGTTTTTCTATTATTTCAGAGGGATTTTTTTCCACTGTTATATTATCTATATTTTCTACCATTTCCTGAGATTCGAGAATCAGGCAGCAGACGGCGTCTAATAGTACCTAAATAGCTCGGCGTCCTTGTGTATCCTGAGTGCTTTGTCCAGGTGGGAATAACCTGTGGTGCTGCTGATGAGTAAGATGCCTCCCACCTGTCTGTAAATGGCTATCATTCTGCCCCTGTGGAGCAGTGTGGGAGACCCCGCAGCTTACCCGATTCCTACTGTGGGTGATTCAGTCTGCCTGCATCATTCTGTCAAACACATTCATTTCACACAATGCATGAAAGAAAATCACATCCACTTTAGGACCATCATTGGAGCCCACCACTGTCCGTCTCTTAGCATAAAGAATATATAAAAACCGATGTATTATGGTACAATAGGTGCTGTAAATTGTGAAAAAGGGATTATATTGATCCATGAGGCCTCAAGTTAACGTGTCGTATTAAAAGCTGGTCTGCAGAGATAAAGGACGAGTGGAAATAATGATGTTTCAGAGAACTTTGTGCCTCCATAGAAGATGAGGGAGAAAAGGGATACTCTACGGCGCCTATCTGTCTTCACTAACATCTCTGCTATTAAAGTCACATCAGCCAGATAGACAGGCTTAAAATGCAAATGAGAATAAAAGAGAGGAAGAGCTCGCAATTAACATCCTACGCCCCGGCTCGGTCTCTTTAAGTTTTTAAGTTGACGTGCCTTTTTCGGAGTCGAGAAAAAGAGAATAAATGCATTAAGAGAAAAGATGGATGGAAATGAGAGGCAAGACCATGTTAAAGGGGTCATATTTTATTTGTTTATGGTATGTTTATTTGTGTTTTTGGACCCTAATAGTTCATAAAGTTTGAATTTGAACCCTCCAGGTGCTGCAAAACTATCGTTATATTCATTATGGCAAAAATCGAGTGGATTTCTACAACCCGTTTTAATTCCTGTTTAATTTGTTACGTCTATAACTAGTTACGTCACAGCATTAGTACCGTGAATTCCGGACTATAGACCGCACCTGAATATAAGCCGCAGACCCTAATTTTAGAAAGAAAATCAATTTTGTACACGTATAAGCCGCGCCGGTTTATAAGCCGTGGGTGTCCACCGGTGGCGATTTCTCATAGACTGCAAGAGAAGCCCGGCTTCCCCTGTCATTAGGAAAATTAAATGGTTAAATATGTTCGGTTGTGTTGACATTTCATTGACTACACATGTGTTAAAACATGTTCATCTCACAGACGAGTTCGTTCAGAATCAGCTTTATCACAAATCATCAGACTCCATGTTGTTCACTTCTCATACATTCCCGTTGCGCTGTTTCCTCATACGATCTATGGTCAGTGCATTTCCCCGTTGAAGCCTGGCTTCTATGGGAGTCTATGGGACCGAGTGGAACCTTTTTTTTCATTGCGTCAAAACTGGACGGTAATCGGATAAAGGTTTTCTTTGAGTTCAAATGAAATTCTTCCCTGTATGTAAATGGGTCTGATATGTGTGAGCTTGCTGTCATATCTATAGGTTGATTCGTTGTTAATATGATAATTAAAAAACAAAAGACAAATAACGAGGCAATAAAAGGATAGTAATAAAAGCACATTTTCTCTTTCTTTTTTTTTTGTCGGTGGACTTATCGGGGTTTCCTTTGGATTCGTGCCGATACGGGATTGACTTGCTTTTGCGCCAGCTGTGGATTCACGGACTTAAAATGACTTGAAAGACACTTGAAAGTGAACAAATTTTTGTTTTTTGTAAAGGTAGGACTTTTAATTTATTTTTAAAATATAAAGATTAAAAACAAGTGGTTACGTCTGTTGTAATATCATTTTCATTTAACATTACGCACGACGTGCGCATTAATTCTGAGATGCTTTAAATTTATGACGGTCTCTGGAGAGCTTTATTGGGTGTTTTCATTCAGAGTTTTGTTTTGTATATTTGTGAAACAATATTAACATTTGAAGGTTTACTATTTTTCCTTAAAAGTTCCTCTTTTGTGTGTGTTAATATTAACTTTATAAAGGTTAAGTTGTTAATGTTATCCATTCCTGCATACCTGCTAACAACAGACAGATTCTTCCCTGGGGTGTGGCAGGCAATAAGGGAAAATCGTTGTCGGAGTATAAGCCGCAGTGTTTAAAGCACAGGTGTCAAACATGCGGCCCGGGGGCCAAAACCGGCCCGCCAAAGCTTTCATTCTGGCCCGCGGGATGAAAGTGCAAAAATTAACCTGAACAGTTAAGGTTGTCAAAATCATTTTGGTTCAGGTTCCACATACAGACCAATATGATCTACAGTAAAAATAACAACCAATTAACCCATAAATAATGACAAGTACAGATTTTCGTTGTGAAAAATGATGTGGAAAAAATGTAAGGGAAAAAATAAGATTACACTGTGAAAATATTTACATTTACAGAACTATTTTTTCCACAATAAAACGCAAATAAATACATGCATGAAAACAAAGATGAACAACCCGAAATGTGCAATTTGAACAATATTCTGCCTGTTACTAAATGTTTGGTACATTTATGGATCCACTGTGATCTGTAGTTGTGTTAATAATAAGAGATGGAATATTGTAGAAATTGTTCAAATTTTGTTCCAAACTCCAAAATTTTAACAATATTCTGCCTGTTACCAAATGTGTATGTAACATTGTGTGTAAATGTACATGTATAACAGTGGCGATTTCTCATAGACTGCAAGGGAAGCCCGGCTTCCCCTAAAATTACGAAAATTAAATGGTTAAATATGTATGGCTGTGTTGACATTTTATTGACTATAAATGTGTTAGAACACGTTCATCTTAAAGATGAGTTCGTTCAGAATCAGCTTTATCACAAATCAACGGACGCGATGTTGCTCACTTCTCATACATTCCCATTGCGCTGTTTTCTCATCCATCTCTGCTCAGTGCATTTGTCCGTAGACTGTGTCCGTCTCTGGGCTTCAATGGGACTGAGTGGAACAGTTTTTTTTCATTGCCTCAAAACTGGACGGTAATTGGATAAATGCCACGATGTTGTCCCGCCCCAGGACGCCGGGCGTCTCTGGGGGTGAATGGAGCTGTGGGCGGAGCTCAGCCGGGCTGGACGCCAGAATCCCATGTGCTGATTGGAGGATCAGTCGAAAGGCTGAATCCTGTTTGATTGGCAGCTGTTTTCAGATCTACTCCTTCACTGACACAGTTCAGTTTAATACCGTCGCACATTCTGCTGTGAAAGAGAGAGAGAAACCACTGTGAAATTACTTGTTCATTTCTTGCACTGTAAATAAAACACACTCATTGTACTTCCTCGTTTCAATTTAACATAATTTAAGCGTTTTCATGTTTCAGTTACATAATTTAATCATTTCTTGTTCGAGTTTAATATCGTTTTGTAGATAGTTAAATCAATCAAACTGTCGGCTAGGTCGGAGTGAAAGGAGCATCTGTAGTTTAAAAAGGCTGAAGTCTTACACCCACAACACAATGGGCCAAGGCAATCTGAGCAGAGAGGACACTGGTCCAGTCCCTGGAAAAGACGCCTACTTGGTATGATAAGGTCACTGAGCATTTTCTTAAAAAGGAACAGAGGGCCGAATGTATGTTTAAATAACTTGACTTTTGTTTTGTTTTGTTTTGATGTAAGCCGACAATGAGCTTCCCCTGTCTGAAAGACGAGCAGCCGCCACTGATGTATAAATAATAAGTCAAGGCATAATATTGTTCAAATTGCACTAATTTTTCAAATGAAAAAATTTTTTTTTTCCCCGGTTATTCACATCTTTTTTGTAAAATGTAAATATTTTCATAATTTAATTGGGGGTTTTTTGTACTAAAACAAAAAGAAAAACTTAGATTTGTCATTATTTATGGGTTATTAACCCTTTCATGCACAGAGGTCACTACAGTGGACAGTTATTCTCCAGCTGATCTCTTGTATATTCATGGGTTTTATTGTTTTAGTTCCATATCAGCCAACACAGTGGACACTTATGCATCATCCCATACAGTGCATTTCATACCGTTACTGTTACTATGCTGTTCTTGATAAACCTGATCTGCAGTGACATGTTTTAGTGCAAATCAACAAACAAAACAGTTTCTTTTTTGCATTTTATCTCCATGAAATGAATAATAACTAGTACAGTCTACTCTCGTTATACCGCCAACTTCCGTTCACGGCCAAATTGGCGGTATAGTGAAAATGGCGTTACAACGGGTTGCGTCCATAATGTGCATGTCTTTACGATATGATGTCTATGCTGCCTCCGTTAACCCGTTCTAATTGCGTTTCTAAATAAATCTTGATTCTGTTATGTTGTAAGGGATCATTTAAAGTGGGGAAACATTTTAAGCATTATTATACCGTGTCGGGAAATGACACCCCATCATCTTGAGGCTTTGGCTTAATCCCACGTCCTCTTCCCGACATCCTGACCTACTGAGTGTTCTGCGATAAATGAACGGTGGCCGTTCCGTAGACCTTCTCATAGCTTGTCGCGATCAGCGTCTGGTGCGTTTGTTTCAGTGCATTGTTAAAATTTATGTGTACTCGATGGCAATCACGCTGGCGGTATAACGGTCGGGAAATCAATGGTATAAGTGTTGTTTGTGCATGGAACTGGGCTGGCGGATGGCGATAGGCGGAAATGGCGGTAGCTAATGGAATAATGCATTGGGGATTTTTGTCCAATGGTTTTGGTCGGCGGTGAGCGAAAATGGCGGTATAACGGCTGGCGGTTTAACGAGAGTAGACTGTACTAGAGTATGTTAAAATGGGGGAAAACATCTGATTAGCAGCATTAAAAATGTTTTTATTGCATACTTTTCCATATCAATTTGTGATATTAGGTTTTAAATACATGTTTCTTTGCTTGAAAAATTAAATGCATGGGGTCCGGCTGAGTGGACAGTTTTGTAACTCCTTAAAAAAAAAAAAAAAAAAACCTAAATCACATGTTTTTTTCCATGCCTAAAGAGCAATAAAAACATATACATTATAATATTGTGACCAAGGTTGTCATAATTGCATGAAAGGGTTAAGTCATTATTTTACTGGTCTGGCCCTCTTGAGATCAAATTAGGCTAAATATAGCCCCTGAACCAAAATGAGTTTGACACCCCTGCTGTATGTCTTCATTCAACACTTACATTATTTGTTTGATGGTAAATGTATTCTGTGTAGTTTTCCACACTGACTGCACATTATTACAGTCCACGGGGTTCATGGTCATCATGTCCACAGGTGATCTGGATCCATCCATTTTCATGCCTTTCGTCTGGCTCTCCTGACATCCCCCTGTTCTCTCATAAGTGCCTGACCTGTGAGCTGAACTTGAGGTGGTTCTGGTTGAAAACACAAAGCCAACACAGATTCTTTATTCTAATGTGGTCTCGCTGCTGAAATGCCCCGGGTGTGGCAAAAATTACAGCCATTACCGCCGTGGCCGCTTAGCCTTGAAGGCCTCAGCTTTTCCACTTTCTTTCTTTCTTTCTCTCTCTCTCTGTTCAGCCCATCTCACCTCTCCCATCTCGCTATAATATGAAACTGTAACTGAATTCCAAATGAATCCAAAGCCGTGGCGGAATGAAATTGATGTGTTGAATGCTAAGCTCTGCATTAAAGCATGACGATAATGGCCTGGTGTTTTACGAGTCGTCGCGGCGGTTTCCCTCCCCCTGTGACACCCCGAGCCCTAACACCCTCTCACTCCCTTAATCTTACTTTAGCCTCCAGCTAAAATAAATCCTGGCTGCTGTAAACTCTATGGTAATACAACTGATTTTCTAAGTATTGATCATTTTTCTAAATGTCACTTGGTGCACGGCCCCTCGTATTTTACTGGCATATTGTTGAGGATGTGGCTGAACTCTGAGTGACGGACACAGACTGATGTGGACCCTGAAGGTGTGGACAAAAAAAAGGACTTCTTTAGTGTAGTTGCGTTCTCTACAACTAACAAGAACAAATGGTAATCAAAGTCCTTGTCCTTCTTCAGACAACAGAAGAAGGACATGAATTTTTTGTTTTGCTTTCAGATTGGATGCTTTGAGTTAAACCCTGTTTAACCCTGACCATATTTTCAGGGGAAAAACGCCTAAAAAAGACATACCCAAAGTAAATGAAGAATTACTTCACAATAATAAGGTTCATATGGATGTTCTTGGTGTCTATGGACGTTTAGAGACTTCACAGAATCTATTCCCATTGTCTAAAATATTGTATCTATTACTATGCCTGAGTAAACTGTAACAAACTAAAAGAGAAATTAGAATTTTTTTTTATCCTCGCCTGTTTTTTTTCGGCTGGATTGACGATGATATGCATAAATTAACTGTTCGTGTCGGAATTTTTTAATAGCGTATATTTCACCCCACAAAGATTAAAAATCATGTTTGAACATTAAAGTTTGCACTAAAATACACTTTTGATGTATAAAGATCTAAATGGAACCGGACCAAGTTACATTGCAAACTCACTGATCAACTAGAAAAGCACTCGGAGAGCGCAGACCTCCGCCAAGCGCAAAAATTCCCCACATAATCGGTGATACAAATCCTACATTTATTTTTTAAAATAAAATCCGCCTTCTGGATCAGATCCGGATCAGCCTTTGAAATGTGATAGAGGACCCCATTGTCAATTCCTGAGTGAAATTTCATGAGTTTTGGTCAATAATTAAGCGAGATATTGGGAAACGAAAATTTTGGCCCCATTTACCACAATGTTAACGAAAATTTCAAAGTGATCCAGAATCCAGGATTTCTTCCGGATCACCCCCAAAAGTTAATCATTTCTTCCTTATCCCATTTCCAACAAACGCTGAAAATTTCATCAAAATCTGTCCATAACTTTTTGAGTTATGTTGCACACTAACAGACAGACAAACAAACAGACAGACAAACAAACCCTGGCAAAAACATAACCTCCTTGGTGGAGGTAATTATGTACAAACTAGAACACTGAGGTCATCAAACGCAGGGTTACTAGTGACTCCCAGAAATATTACAAAGAAAATGGGGGACGCAGCCTTTACTAACTATGCACCAAAGTTATGGAATACAATTCCAAAAGACATTAGAGAAGCCAGTTCACTGAATATATTTAAAACCAAATTAAAAACATTTTTATTCTCATTAGCCTTTGAAAGGAGATAAAAATGGGGTCACAATTCAGGAACCAGGAATGTGCGGTTTTTATTTTTATTTTATTTTATTGTATTTCTGTTTTTATTTTTTATTTTATTGTATTTCAAATTTCATCTT
Organism: Sphaeramia orbicularis; assembly: GCF_902148855.1. NCBI lineage: Eukaryota > Metazoa > Chordata > Actinopteri > Kurtiformes > Apogonidae > Sphaeramia > Sphaeramia orbicularis. Next base: position 17,306,517 of record NC_043972.1, read on the forward strand.
ATTTCTTGCACTTCAAAAATTCTATGCATTATCAAATATTTTAATGTGCGCTGCTTTTATATTTATTTTTATTTTATTGTATTTCTAATCAAATCTTAATGTATTTTAATATTGTATTTTTTCAATCAATGTGAAGCACTTTGGGCTACAATTTCTGTATGAAAGGTGCTATACAAATAAAGTTTATTATTATTATTATTATTATTATTATTATTATTATTATTATTATTATTATTATTATTATTGTTATTATTACTTTTATTAACATTAGATCTAAACTTTGAGCAAAAGTTGAAAAAAACATTAACTGTCCTGATTTATTATATTTTTACAGTAGATGAATATTAATGTAACTTTTTTGGTCTGCAGGCGGACTGATAGGGCTAAAGGGGTTTTTAATGCTTTTATTTTTACATTTTAACCCATAAAGACCCAAACATCCACCTGTGTCCAAATTCATTCATTTCAATTAATCCTATCAATACATGTAAATCACAGGTGTCAAACATGTGGCCCGGGTCCAAAGGGCCCAAAGGGTCCAACCCGGCCCGTGGGATAAATTTGTGAAATGCAAAAATTACACTGAAGATATGAACAATCAATGGTGTCACAATCATTTTAATTCAGGTTCCATATACAGACACATACAGTCCAATTAGATTTGAAGTGGGTCAGACCAGTAAAATATTATCATAATAACCTATAAATAATGACAACCCCAAATTTTCTGTTTTTTTTTTTTTTTGGTGTAAAAAAGTTAAATTACATGAAAATATTTATAAAATGTGAATAACCTAAACAAATATGAACAAACGGAATTGTTCTTAAGAAAAGTAAATGCAATTTTACTAATATTCTGCCTGTTACTAAATGTTTTGTGTGATTGTAATGATAAAACGAGGCATAATATTGTTAAAATTACACTTGTTTTACTTAAGAAAATTCAAGGTGTTTATTGGAAAGTCTGGTTAAAATATGGACGCTCAGAAAGCAATCGGTGCCATCACTTATAATCTGAGCCACAAATGATATAAAATCTATGGTCAGACATGACTTTTTCCAGTTGTTTGAAGCTAAAAATGATGATTAATTATTTTAAAAGGAAAATTACTGAAAATTATCAGTCACATTTGTTATATTCAGGTACAATTAACACATGCTTAAGTAAGAAATTCCTTGAGCTAAAAGCTAATGGGTTTGGGTACACATACACATGCCCAGTGTTTTAGCTAGTCTGAAAGCTAGCATTTAGTTTTTGCTGATCTGTAATCCCTTGAAGAAGACTCCGACCACTCAATCTTACACTTTTCTGCCCCCTGTTGTCCAAATATGGTCACTTCCAGCTCTGATGGCTACAGCTAACTTGGAAAGTCTGGTTACAATATGGACGCTCAGAAAGCAATTGGTGTCATCACTTTTAATCTGCCCCACAAATGATTTAAAATCTATAGTCAGACATGACTTTTTCCAGTCGTTTGAGGTTAAAAATGATGATAAGCCTATTCATTTTAAATGGAAAATTACAGAAAGTTATCAGTCATTTGTTACATTCAGGTACATTTAACTCATGTTAAAGTAACAAACTGCTTGAGTACATTAATAAAAGCTAATGGGTTTGGTTATAATGGAACATTTCATAAGATTAACCACATATCAGAAAGCCTTTCTCCCAGGAGGCTTTGCACTGTGGTGCTTTTTAGCTATTGACACATCAATACTAACTATTTATGAAATTATATGGATTCAACTGGCTGTAAATATCCACATGGACTGTACCTCCCTTTGTGTAAATTACATGGTTGGCCCACACATAGATGGAAACAGCATCAGGCATCATATTCTGACAATGTCGAGGAAACTACTACCACTATGACTATTGCATCACACTGTTTATAATAAAAATAGTGCATTGACCCATGGGGTACTAGAGGTTCTAGATCCTCTGATACAGTTCATTCCTTTACTTTCTTGGTAAATTCCACTTGCATTTTCAGTTGAATAACCTCTCAGATGGCATATCTGTTTCTGCACATGAAATTTGACACCATGGTAACGTGAACCTATTGTTTATCTGTTGCTAGGTAACCCACTTCAATGATGATTCTATGATTCTGGGCAAGTAAGGCTCTCTGTAAGGATACTGTATTCCAAAACTTCTAATATCTCCCAAAATATTGGTCCTACCAACTTGCTGTTTTCGCTAGTCTCTTCCTTGACGAAAAGTACATAAGTATGCCAATCTGCAGCAGTCAACGCTTTCTGGATTTTGTGTGATGCCCAAGACACACAGACAGAGTCCACTTCCCTTTTATAATATAATGGTAAATACTAGTTGGGGCTGCCTGCAAATTTTTCTGGCCCTTACCAACTCTACAATTGCACTTATTGGATCTTCTAAGATTAAATGACAAAGGTTTGTATTACCGGATATATCAAATGCATGTAGTTGTTGCATTAAAGCCAATATGAAATAAAAGAGGGGTTGATGGTAAATCATGCAGATCTATTACAGTACAGAACTCCAGAATGAAAACATGGATGCTCATATATAAATAGATCCACCTTAATTAATATGCTTTTGGTGATAAAATGAACATCCTTATTAGCTGGAGTTACCTGTTTATTAAGCTTCATCGCGCCCGTGTGGATCGTGCACGGTAATATTGACATGCACGCTGTGTTCATTTTTAATGCGCGTACATTTCAGTCAGTTGAGAGCAGTTGATCTTGTGTTATCCTCAGAGGTAAAAAAAAAAAAACCCTGGATAATGAAGTTTTTTTCCTCTCTTTTTTTATTGAAGGGATCTTGTTGAAAAGGTCAGCACGCATTTGATAATCAAGCAACCTGTTTTGGGCTTTAGCCGGCACATTCACTCAAAGATGGCTGGCTGTCAAAGCCAAGCGTAATGACTGCTGCCATGACAGCTGTGTGAGGATGATTAATGTCTCAGAGAATAACTCCATTTGATAGACATTATAGCTGTCAAGTCACTGGTGATGTTACACCTTCTTGTGCATAAATAACTTTGTTTATGTGCATATAGAAAGGTCTGACATGCACTGAATTAAATATAATGAACCATTTTGATCATCCTGAACAAGAACATGAAATAATTGTATCCTCAAAACTCCCAAAAGCCATAATTTTAAAGGGGTTATAATTTGCTAAACCCAGTTTTATTAAACTTTGGTTCATTTTTTTGTGTATTTGGACCCTAATAGTTCAAAAAGTTTGAATTCGAACCTTCCAGGTGCTGCAAAATTATCTTTATATTCATTTTGGCAAAAATCAAGTGGATTTCTATGAATTGTTTTAATTCCTTCTTAATTTTTTACGTCTATAAGTAGTTATGTTGCGACATTTGCACATATAAGGTCAAGATTTCCGATGAACATTTTTCAAAGTATAACATAATTGTTTGTCAGCAGCAGTGGTTGCAGTAAAAACTGAAAATATGTCCAAACTTTGAGCTGATTATCTAAAATATTCAGTTGTTGGTTGTATTAACAAACCCAAGTGAATTAACGGGACAGAGAAGCATGGTCAGCAACCTGGAGGGGGTGGGGCATGAAGTGGCTCATTTGCATTTAAAGGGCCAGCGCTCAAAACGACGTTTCTGGTGTCATTAGTCAGAAACAGGGTTGAAGATGGACCTGTGGAGTCTAAAGCTGCGTAAGACTTACGTCACCAATTTTTCATCATATCTGTAAAACCCCAGTCATAGCCTAAGTATTCCGAATCAGTAAGTCCTTCCCTGATTACGCACCTGAATCTCTACCCTCATGGTGAACAATTTGGAAGTGTACTCCATCATAAACACTGTATGTGTTCACAAACAGAGCTGGAAGGTCACTCAGGCATTTTCGGAAATTTGTCACGACGTGCTTTGTGAAGTGGAGCTCCACACAGCCGCAGTAGCAAGAGGCAATGAAGCAGTTTCTGTGTTTGTTGTTGTTGCAGCCAGAATGCAGCTATGTGGAACTCCACTTTCCACAAATGCCGCGTTTCCACTGCATGGTATCGGCTCGGCTCGACTCAACTTGACTCGGCTCGGCTCAGCCTTTTTGCATTTCCATTACGAAAAAGGACCTGGAATCTGGTACCCGGTACTAGTTTTTTGGTATCACCTCCGCCGAGGTTCCAAGCGATACTAAACCATGACGTATAACACTGCAGACCACTGATTGGTCAGACAGTTTTCTCTGTGACCCGCCGTTTTACAAAAAATAGATGCAGAACTGGACAGTAAATACAGCAGTACATTAATCCATGTGATAACAGCCCAAAACTACACCATGGTCGATCGAGGAGATTCAGTCTTTGGTGGTCGACGTAAAAATTCAGACGCGAGAACACGCAACGAGCGAGTTTTCAGCAACTCTCTGAACAGACGACACAGAAATAACGCGCCGCATCACTATGACGTCCAGGTACTGTAAAGTCAGTAGTATCCTGTAATCGAGAAGGTCTCCAGGAATACTGAGTTGAGTTGAGCCAAGCTGAGCCGAGTAGAGTCGAGCTGGTTCCATGTAGTGGAAATGCGGCAAAAGCATGTTACGACAAATTTCCGAAAATGCCCGAGTGACCTACCGGCTCTGTTTGTAAACAAATGGATTGTTTATGGTGGAGTACAACTCGAAATTGTTCACTATGAGGGAAGAGATTCAGGTGCATAATCACGGAAAGACTTACGGATTCATGATACTTAGGCTATGACTCAGGTTTTACAGATTTGATGAAAAACTGGAGAGGAAAGTCTTATGCAGCTTTAATTAATGAAGAATTCAGACCCAAGCAGAGCATTTACAGTTTATGTAGACCACAAGGAAATGTCTTAAGATGCATAATCCCATTTTTAAAAAAGTAAAATATCACTCCTTTAATGCAGATTAAAAACTCAGTCTAGGGTGTACTCCTTGTAGGTTAATGTAAGGTACAGAACGAGTCAAGGCCAAACTTCATGGCACATCACAGCCTTTCATTCATTAGTAAAGAGCAACGGACTAGTGCCGTCAACAGCAGTGAATAATTCATCCACCTGTGAAGCACTCAGAACTTTTTAAAAGGCCAGCATCAGCAGTCCCACCGGACTTCAAATGCAGAAACAAGCTTCTGACTTCAATTAAAACTGATCGATACAATGAAGTGGAGAAGATCAGTAGGAGACGCCCCATTCCTCTGATGCAGTCGTCTATGCTGCATTAAAAGTAGTTGCAGAAAAAGTGCGGCTGTCATGCAGGGAAAATAGTTGAGAAGATATACAGGAGTTTGATTAAATATCTTATATGCCTCTGTTTTATTGCTCAGTATTTGCAATTTTATAAATTTATCATCAGCCTCTTATCTTCCCCTCTGTATTCCTCATGGTTTTTTTGGGTTTTTTTTGCTAGAAGAGGAAATGAATTTTAAAGCCATGAATTCAGATTGAATTTACTTGTTCAGGACAAAGTTCCTTATTTTATGGACTCTGTAAAGACTGACTTTAAAGGATCTTACTGGCATCATTTCTGTGGAGTGACTTTGAGGAACAGTCTGAACAAGGATATAAAGCAAAGTATAAACATAAATACATTTAAAAAGAGGTATAAAAATTGTTTGTAAATAGGTATATGGAAGATGAGGGGTACAAATAATATTGTCACAAATACCATTTGGGATTTCTTGGACTTAAGACAGAGTAATTATAATTTCAGAGATCTTTATATTTGTGCATAGACTACTTTATAAAGTGAGGACACATCAAGTTTAGATGGACTGGGGTTGCAGGTGTGAAATTATGGAATGGACCTGATGATGAATTGAAGTTATTCACTCCTTGGGCAAAGTTAAAAAAAAAAAAAAAAAAAAAAAAAAAAAAAGAGAGAGCCTTAAGTTTCAAATTACTTAGGAATATTGAATTGAAATTGTAGGTATGTTTTTGTTGATTTTTTTTTTTTTTTTTCTGTTTATGGTGTGAATGCTTGATGCTGTGCACATTTAATTAAATGTAAGCAGTGTATCAGGTGAAAAGGGTAGGCAAAAAAATAAGCTTTTGCTTCTTACCTATTTATTTATTTACTTATTTATTTATTAGGGACAGTGCATATTAATGAACATCCACAACAACTGAAGCTGTAAATATGCCAGATTGTAGCAGCAGTGCTAATTTCCATCTGTAGTCCCTAGGCAGGTGACAAGAAAGACAACTGACAAAAGGCAAAACATCACAAAAAAAAAAAACACAAAACACCACAGTGAGGACCATCTACTGATGGTCACAGGCTTGGTTTACCTTCATCCAATGTTTAAGTCAGTGTTTTTCAACCTTGGGGTCGGGACCCCACGTGGGATCCCTTGGAATTCAAATGGGGTCGCCTGAAATTTCTAGTAATTAAAAAAAATAAGAAAAGAAACTTACTAATAAAAAATATATGGTGAGTTGAGAGAGACAATCAGAATCCATAAAAGACATGTCAAACTGAAGCTGAAACTGAAGCACTGTGGTACTGTTTATCTGTCAAATGTTCATTGTGGTCAGTTTCAGATGCTGCAGCTCTTTCATAATTCATAGTTTGAGTTCTTGTTTGTTCAGTATTAATTGTCAGCCTTTTAAATACAAGCTGGACTGACTGTACATATCCTGACCAAGGAAAATAATACTCACTTTGTGCAGTAATCTACACCTGACTTTTCTGCCTCCGTCCATAATAACATACATTATATAGACAAAACATCATCTAAAATTAACGTTTATTTGCAACATAGTATAGCAAACTATTACATGATCAAAAACAAATTACTTTTAGCAAAATAATATGTCTCTGTTTTGAATGTCTGGGCTCGCCAGAAATTTGTGATGTTAAAAATGGGGTCACGAGCCAAAAAAGGTTGGGAACCACTGGTTTAGGTTGTGATTTGAAGAAGGCGTATGATTGTGAGTCTCTTATGTTGAGTGGTGAACTGTTCCAATATTCATTTCCAGTGACTGAAAGTATAATTTGTCCAAAAGTCGTGCGCCTGTGTGGTTTTTATGTTGATTGTGATGATTGTACTGGGTACAATCATTGAGGTACAAACCAAAATAAATTCATTCATTCCTTCATTTCTGCCTATTTCTCAATGTAAATAACAAAAGTGACAGCGTTGTCTTGAGGTTCTGCAAGTCAGTTAGTTACAGAAAATCCAAACATTTAACTCATCTAACTAAGTTAACCCTTTCATGCATTGTGGTCACTCCAGTGGACAGTTCTTCTCCAGCTGTTCTCTTGTACAGGGTGGGGAAGCAAAATTTACAATATTTTGAGGCAGGGATTGAAAGACAGTGTATGACCAATTAGTTTATTGAAAGTCATGAGAATTTATTTGCCACAAGAAAATTTACATAATAGAAAATGTTTTTATTCTATGTGTCCTCCTTCTTCCTCAATAACTGCCTTCACACGCTTCCTGAAACTTGTGCAAGTGTTCCTCAAATATTCAGGTGACAACTTCTCCCATTCTTCTTTAATAGTATCTTTAAGAAAGTCGACATTGCTGTGTGATGTTCTATTGGTAGCATGTTCTAAAATGCCCCAAATAGCAGAATCCAGAGGGTTTAGATCTGGGCTAGAAGGCGGCCATGAACATGATTCCCAAAAATTGCTAAAGTTGGATTTGTTGCTGTTGTCAACAAGTGTTTTGGTGTTCTTGTGTAAGATTTTAACTTCAAATCATATTTTACTGCATTTCTAACGCTCTTGTTGTCTACCTCAAGTTCAATTGCCATTTTTCTCATGGATTTGGTTGGATCCTTTAGGATTTTGGATTTGAGAGCTTTAATAAAAGCTTTGGTACGTTTTTTGTTGCTTCCTCCACTTCCAGACTTTCTCGTAATAGTTTTGCTCATAGTCATTCTCTTCTTTCCATTATAAACAGTCTTTATGGACACTCCAACTATTTTTCAAATCTCCTTTGGTGTGACGAGTGCATTCAGCAAATCACACACTCTTTGACGTTTGCTTTCCTGATTACTCATATGGGCAAAAGTTTCTGAAAAGGTATGGATAATAGTGTTAGGTATGATTATGACATCAATATATGTTTGGTTTCAAAACAATTGACGTAGTGCCTGCTGAGAAAAAACAACTAAATGTTCATTTTAAATTTTGCTTCCCCACCCTGTATATTCATAGGTTTTGTTGTTTTAGTTCCATATGAGCCAACACAGTCGACACTTATGCAACATCCCATAATACACTGCAATCCATACCATTACTATAACTTTACTGTTCTTGGTAAACCTGATCTGCAGTAACATGTTTAAGTGTAAATCAGTTATTTGTTAGTTATTTGGTAAAATGTGAGAAAACGTCAAATTAGCATAAGCAATAGCCTTAAAAATGTTTTTATTTCGTTGTTTTCATTTTACTTTCTGAGATTGGGTTTTAAACATATTTCTTTACTTAAAAAATTAAATGCATGAACATTTTTGTGACTCCATGAAAAAAAAAAAACTCGATCGCAATTTTTTTTTATGCCTAAGGAGGTATAAAAACACTCCAGAAAAAAAAAAATCTTGACTAAGGTTCTCATAATTCATGCATGAAAGGGTTAAAATATTGAAAATTATATTACAAGTTACACCAGGGCTCATACCTTTTCATAGGAGGTGAAACGTACAATAAATCTGAACCTGCTAACATAGGAAATGCTGTTAAACTTTGTCAAAAACGTGCACCTTTCAAATGCTAATACCAAACACTGATGTAGATAACCTTTAAATACCGTCCTCCGTCCTCAAGAACAGTTTTCACTCTTTCACAAAATCAGATTCAAGGTGTGATGAATGAGCGAATGCACTGGGTTACATAAACTAGTGACAGCATGAAGGAGGTGATGGATAGGGACGTCTGGATCCAGACTGTGTTTGCAAGATGCTGGATGTGTGATTGAGAACATACTACAGCCTCTGTGTGTGTGTTTGTGGTTATAAAGAAACACTTTTTATTGGATATTGAACCATAATGGAGCTCTGTAGCATATAGAGTATTAGGTTGTACATACACAGATGGTTTCAGGGAATGGTTTGTTCTTATCTTTTAATGCAATGCAGTAGAAAGTGACTAAACTTCAGTCCTTCTATTTTTTATTTTCTTTTCTTCTAAATTATACATTTCCATAAACATGTACTTAGACATAAGGAACCACACTAACACAATACCAAAAAAAAAAATAAAACAAAATAAAAAATTATATAACAAGATGAAAGAAAAGAAAGAAAAAAGAGAACAGCCCAAAAAATTATCCACCATAAGAAAACAAAACAGAACATCATCACCTTTTTAATTAAGGGGGCACTGTTTACACAAAAGGTCTCTTGCTTTAAAATTAAGGCCACCGCAAAAAATAAAACCATAGGCTGAAAATTTTTAAAGCCTTCAGTTAATGTGGCTAACGCTAAGGAAGTAATCCACCGGAAGTGGAGGTCGGTGTGCTAAAAATAAAGTTATTCCAAAAAATAGTGGATCATTTTTGAGGCTGTTCTAGTTTTTTTCTTGTAGTGGATAATTTTTTGGGCTGTTCTCTTTTTTTTCTTATAGCGGATAATTTTTTGGGCTGTTCACTTTTTTTTCTTATAGTGGATAATTTTTTGGGCTGTTCACTTTTTTTTCTTATAGTGGATAATTTTTTGGGCTGTTCTTTTTTTTCTTGTAGTGGATAATTTTTTGGACTGTTCTCTTTTTTGTCTTATAGTGGACAATTTTTTGGGCTGTTGTCTTTTTTTTCTTGTAGTGGATAATTTTTTGGGCTGTTGTCTCTTTTTTTCTTATATTGGATAATTTTTTGGGCTGTTGTCTTTTTTTTTCTTATAGTGGATAATTTTTTGGGCTGTTGTCTTTTTTTTTCTTATAGTGGATAATGTTTTGGGCTGCTCTCTTTTTTTCTTATAGTGGAAAATTTTTTGGGCTAGTGGATAATTTTTTGGGCTGTTCTCTTTTTTTCTTATAGTGGATAATTTTTTGGGCTGTTGTCTTTTTTTTCTTATAGTGGATAATTTTTTAGGCTAGTGGATAATTTTTTAGGCTGTTGTCTTTTTTTTCCTTATAGTGGATAATTTTTTAGGCTAGTGGATAATTTTTTAGGCTGTTGTCTTTTTTTTCTTATAGTGGATAATTTTTTAGGCTAGTGGAGAATTTTTGGGGCTGTTCTCTTTTTTTTTCTTATAGTGGATAATTTTTTGGGCTGTTGCACCTCTGGGCCACCATATTTAGACCCTATTGAAAAAAAAAAAAAATTCAGGTTCACAGGAAAATCACCGCTTATCAATTAATCGATCGACAAGGTCAACCAACAAAGACACTTGCTAAAGAACTACCTCTAAAAGAGCTTCCTGTACAATACTGTAAATAAAGACTTTGATACTATTTAAAGTTTTGAAAGCAGAACTTCACTACTTTGACTTGAGAACAGAATCTGAACACGTCTTGTATCATTGGGACTTCTTAAATCTATCATATTGACCACCCTTTTCCTTTAAAGTCCACACTTCTGACAACCTCTACCGTGTGAGAAACGCCACCCTGGGAGTTTCTGGACCGGTTCTTGACCTTCCGCCTCGTACGTTTCTTGCGGATATCTGTATGACGTTATTTCCCCTGATGTGTACTCGGGCATGTGCGGAAAATAGAAGAAGCGAGGGCATTTGAAGACTCCTCTCCTGCGCCACCCTGCCGTTCTCTGACAACAAGAGGTCATGTCGTTATTGCCTCCCTATAGGATGGAAAGCATCCAGACGAACACCCTAATCAGAACATGGACTCCCAGGTTCAATCATCCCTGTCAGGGGCAATAATTGCTCTACCGTCATCTTAATTAAAACTTGGCCTGGTAATTAAGAGTCATTGTTTACCTTGCAGGGGCAGCATTGATATGCATGTCATCACTCGTTATTCCTGGCTTTCATTGCCCTTCTTCTGCCGGAGGCTACGGGCCTGTCACTCTCTTCTTCATTTATTTATGCTCTTTTCCTGTCAGAAAGGCAGTGTGGGCTTGGGGGTGGAGGGGGGGGGGGCCTCCAACGACACCCAATTATCCCATGTTTGCTGATTGTCCCAGAATGGACTGCAGTGGACCGCTTTGATGTGTGGAAGACCTTCCCAGGAGGTAAGATAGTAGCGGAAGAGGAGTACGGCGAGAACGAAAGGCAAACAGAGGTCGGGCGTTGTGTAAATGGAGGGAGGGGCGCTGCAGACGGGGTTAGGTGAAGAGAGAGGTGAGGGCGTATGGATACAGAGGAATTGAGTCGACGTTGGCGGCTGAAATGTCCTCGTGTTCTCCTGCGCAAATGAGCCGAGGCCTGTTTGAAAGACGCTAAACCAATACATTTGCTTCAACAGCGTCAAAATGATCTCAGCGGCACATCATAAAGAAACGAATTTTCCACTCTAGCTGCTTTTGTATATTTTATAGAGTCTGGAGAGAGAGAGCTCCTACTCCCGCTTGGTTTCTTTATAGTTTATGTCTGTACACATATATGTACCTGTACTAAGTCTTACTCGTAGCAGTGAATAATCTCAGTGAATAGCCTCGTGTGGCTCTGAAAGCTGGCACTGCAGCCCAACTGGTGCTATTACCCCTCAGTGCAGTTTAACTCTCAGACTGTCAGGGGAGGATTCATGTTTTGTGAGTAACAGGCCTTCAGGGGACAATATTTAGCTCACAGACACATGGGCCAGATGCAATCTTAAAACGTCCTCCAACTTGTGTGTAAACGGGACTAAATGAACTGGATTAATGGACGAACTGGAGACAGAGTGAGAAGTCAGTCTTCAGGAAAAGCTAATACTTTTAACAGTAGGGTTTATTCTGTAGTTTCCCAGTTTGGGTTAAATAAAATCCGTCCGTCTGTCCACAAAATTATGGCTATTATGACTGTGATTATTTCATTACCCTGCCCCCTGAAGCGGAGGCAAGGCATATACAGGGTGGGGAAGCAAAATTTACAATATTTTGAGGCAGGGATTGAAAGACAGTGTATGACCAATTAGTTTATTGAAAGTCATGAGAATTTATTTGCCACAAGAAAATTTCCATCATAGAAAATGTTTTTATTCTATGTGTCCTCCTTCTTTCTCAATAACTGCCTTCACACGCTTCCTGAAACTTGCGCAAGTGTTCCTCCAATATTCGGGTGACAACTTCTCCCATTCTTCTTTAATAGTATCTTTAAGAAAGTCGACATTGCTGTGTGATGTTCTATTGGTAGCATGTTCTAAAACGCCCCAAATAGCAGAATCCAGAGGGTTTAGATCTGGGCTAGAAGGCGGCCATGAACATGATTCCCAAAAATTGCTAAAGTTGGATTTGTTGCTGTTGTCAACAAGTGTTTTGGTGTTCTTGTGTAAGATTTTAACTTCAAATCATATTTTACTGCATTTCTAACGGTCTTGTTGTCTACCTCAAGTTCAATTGCCATTTTTCTCATGGATTTGGTTGGATCCTTTAGGATTTTGGATTGGAGAGCTTTAATAAAAGCTTTGGTACATTTTTTGTTGCTTCCTCCACTTCCAGACTTTCTCGTAATAGTTTTGCTCATAGTCATTCTCTTTTTTACATTATAAACAGTCTTTATGGACACTCCAACTATTTCTGAAATCTCCTTATGGTGTGACGAGTGCATTCAGCAAATCACACACTCTTTGACGTTTGCTTTCCTGATTACTCATATGGGCCAAAGTTTCTGAAAAGGTATGGATAATAGTGTTAGGTATGATTATGACATCAATATATGTTTGGTTTCAAAACAGTTGACGTAGTGCCTGCTGAGAAAAAACAACTAAATGTTCATTGTAAATTTTGCTTCCCCAGCCTGTAGTTTTTGGTTAACTTTATTTTTTAAAACGTTAGCAGCAAAACTGTTAGTTCAATTCATACCAAATTGGGTTTATCAGCTAAAATTTGCTTAGAGGTCTTATTTCTGTCTTTGTGCATAAGAAATCAATATAAGTGAATCCCTAAAGGAACTTTGTGTTGATAAATGCAAGTTATGCAAATTTACAGGATTTCAGTTCTGTTGCAACATGTTGATGCTCATATGAACTATGTTTTCAGCTCAAAAATGTCCAATTTCATCACAATTAATGCTATATTTTCATGTCACAAATGGCCGAGTTATATTTTGACTGAATTTACCTGAAAAACAAATATTCTATTCTTTTAGATTCACCATTTTTTTCTTACAAGATTATATTCTACATATCACATGTTTGATTTTTACAGGTTCAATATGGAGTATGGTGCTGATCCATCCTGCTTATGTTACGCCAATACATACGTGAAGAATGCCACACGTCACTTTTTAAATCAACAGTTTTCTAATAATAAGCATTTTTATAAAGAAATAACAATTCTATATTGTTAATTACTCTTTAGTATGATGATAAACTATACAATAAATAATTCTGATCCTAGTTTTTGCACAGGGATCATTTGTGGAAACGGTGACATGGCTGCCGAGCATCAGTATGATGGGATCTGTAACAACCATGTCACATCCGTCCACTGACACATTTTGTGTTTTTGTGTCAGCTGTTATTGTTTTAGATCCACAATATTAACATTTATGAATAAGAGGAGAATTAGCAATAGTAAGTATATAAGTTTATTACTAATAAAGTACTGGTGCTGATCAGAGCATCATGGGTAATGTCACGTCCGTCCACCAGCAAAAGTTTTCACATACACATGCTATTCAAAATCCAATGTTTCTGAAAATAGAGCTTCCACTGTCAAATATTATCAGTAGTCTGTGCACAAATGTATTAGTGTTATTTCAACACAGTTCTATGCATTTCTTACAACTTTTTTTTTTTTTTTTTGACAAAACTGCCCACTCATTTGACCCCCTAAGGAAATTTTAGCCATGACAGATTGCCAGTGACCCAGAATAGATGTCATTCCATTTTCGGAAGGGTAGGTCGAAGTTCAAAATTTTTTATGTTTTTTTTAAAATATCTTCTCTTCTTCCAAACCAGTTTTTTGCTAAATATGCAAAGTTTGAATTTTAGTTTTTCCAATATTTCAAAAATGTGCTTTACTTATTGGAATGTCTTTACCAGAGTTGAAATCTGTCTGAGTGCAAAATGGATTACTGGCTACCTTCATGACTTTTGTCTGATATGCCTACAATTAAAAAACACACACACAAAAAAAAAATCATAAGTATTGTTAGGGGTCATGATATACTGTATATTACCAAACAGGTTATATTTAAAGCAATGCATTTCATTAAAGAAAAAAACATTTTCAGACTCCTTATCTTGCTATTATGAGAACAGATCACACAATCATTGAGATGTTGTATCTCAGATATTATGAGAAAAGTGAAGTCTTTCAATAATCCGTCCCATGCTGCAGACAGTTAGGAATATGGCGCTGTCAGATTTAATCTACTTTTATTTCTTTCCTGGTTTGAGACAAAAGGAAATATTACTGTTTCTTAGTGAGGATGGCATTAATAGCGGTTTGTCGACCGTATGTGGATGACTCAGGTCTCTGGGATTGTTCAGGCTAAACTCTGATTTACTAGAAGTCGACCTCCACCTGCAGAAGCGTTTTAGACCAGGACAGGATGTCCTAAGGTGATATCATGAGTTGCTTAAATTTGTATGCCATAATTGGTGTGTTGTCGCGTATAGGTTCACATCAAATACCACGCACTGGGGGTTAGAGTTACGGTTAGAGTTATGTGAACCGGAGATCTTGGCGTAAATTGACATGTGATCAAATGGTGTTGAATAACATGTTGAAGGTTGAAAATGCGCACGTATAGCACACCAAGTACTATGGATGTCCCGATCCGATCTACAAATCAGTATTGGCTGCCGATCTGGCATTTTTTTAGAAGATCAGATCGGATTTAGTCATGAGATCAGGCCAATCTGGATCTGGTTCTGGGGGGGTGTAAAAACACATCCTGCTCCCTCAAATTAAAGTTTCTAAAGGTAGGGAAAAGGAAAATTAGCTGCACAACAGCAGGAGGCTTATAGGAATTAGTCAAACGTTTCACTTTCACTTTATGGTCTGGTAGTGATGCGCGAGTCAGACCCGCAGGGCTTTTGTGAAATTATTTGACCCGACCCAACCGGCCCTGCAAATAAACTGACATTCTTTTGACCAGTCTCAACCCGCTGATTCGCCCATCACTAATGTACGGTATGGAACACACCCCCATATAATACCTAGATGGACTTGTCCATAGACTGGCTACAGCAGTGGCACACATACGGCCCACGGGCCAAAACCCGGCCCGCCAAAGGTTCTAATTTGTCCCACGGTATGAATTTGGAAAGTGCAAAAATTATACTAAAGTTATTAGGAGTCAAAAGTGTCGTAGTTGTTTTAGTTCAGGTTCCATTTTCAAGTAAATTAACCCTTTCATGCACAAATTATGAGAACATTAATCAAGATTTTTTCCTGAGTGTTTTTATTCCCCTTTAGGCATGAAAAAACAATGCGATTGAAAATTTTCTTATAAAAAAAAAAACAAGTAAAAAAATAAATCAAAAAATAGTAATAATAATAATAATAATAATAAAAATCTTATGAACCTATTTTTCATGAAGTTGCAAAAATGTCCACTCAGCTAGACACCATGCGTTTAATTTTTGAAGCAAAGAAACATGTATTTACTGATAAATTGTGTGAAAACTATGACTATTACGCTCAGGAGAGATCTACACAATGTTACCAATTCATGTCAGAAAACATATCTAATGTGTTAAAACAAAATGTGCAAAAAAACAAAACAACAAAATCCATGAATTTACAACAGAACAGCTGTAGAATAGTTGTCTACTATAGTGACCACTGTGCATGAAAGGGTTAATAGCAGAATAACCTATAAATAATGACTCCAAATTTAAATCAAAATCTTATTGTACAAAGTCGGTAGCGGATTGGTATCAGATCGGAATTGTCAAAACTAATCCTAAAAAAATTCTCATCGGATCTGAAGCAAAAAAAATCCAGAGCAGGACATCACTACCAAATACCAAAAGAACTGGGGTGACATACAAAGCGATTTCATGAGCTCAGTCCTGTGGTTCTCCCTGATCACTACAGATATATCTCATAACTAGTGTTGTGCAAGTTACTTCCAAACTGTAATACATTACAGATTACTTGTTACTGTAGTTTGCAATATGCCCACCCCCACTCACGGACCTCAATCCATGAGCGGGGGGGGGGGGCAGGCAGGCAGGTAATCAGTGATAAGGTGAGGGGAGCTCACTTTCACTTTCTCCCAGCTTTATCTACAGAGCTATATAACCCACTACGTTCTCCACATACAGGTTCATGAAACGTTAAAACAATTACATACAGCCCCCGGTCCCACAAGTTTTTTCGGTCATAAAGGGAGTGCCAGTGGCCTTATGATATCATTAGTGGGGGGGGGGGGGGGGGTTGAGACCAGAGCCCGACCGATATGGGATTTTTGGGGCTGATGCCGATACCGATACTGGAGGCTAAAAAAAGCCGATATCCAATATATTGGCCGATATCTGATATTGGTCGATAACCGATATATTGGCCGATATATGAAATAAGAACACTGATCTACACAGGATATAATAATCTTATATTAACAGTTGTATAAATCCTTGTTTATCTCACAAAGATAACTTTCAAATGCAAACTATGTAATCACAAAAATAATTACAGCAAAAAATATGACTGACCACAAAATTATGTTTTCACTCACAAATTTGGATGTGTCTGCCTCACGGCACTACAACTTCCCATGTGGACCAAGGACTAAACTGAGCATGTGCAGAGTGAATTAGGTTAGTCCTAAGTTGTTCCTGGTCGGAGCAATAGCAAGAGTTACAACTGACCTGTGTTACAACTGTCCCCAGTCTCCCCTACGCTAATAAAAACCAGGAGTGCCTGGAGAATGAAATTGTGATGTAGACAGGAAGTGCACGGACATGGGTGTGTGTGGGGGGGTGAATACTTCATAAGGGGGGGCGGGGGGGTTAGCGGTCCATCCTCATCTGTGTCATGTCGGCGTTTGGACTTTGTCTGTCTTTTCTGTTTTGTTTGTCATTTCCTGTTTTATTTTGTTAAGTTTCCCTCATGTGTCTTGTCTGTTGTCTTTACTTCCTCTCCCTGATCGTGTTCACCTTTTCCCTGATTACCTGACTCCTCCCTGATTATCTCCACCTGTGTCTCATTGTCTTCCCGCCCTCCTGTGTATTTAAACCCTCAGTCTTCCCCTGTTTGTTTGCCAGTTTGTGCTCTACAACTCGTTTGTGTTCACTAACTAGCGTTTCTTGGATCCTGTTCGTTTGTCTGCCGTGTTTGACCTGTTTTCGTCCCTCGACCACCGATTCAGCCTGTTCCTATCCTGCCTGCCTGTTCCCGACCTGGTTCGTTTACCCGACTCTGTCTCTGCCTGCTCCCTTTAATACCTCAGCCTCCAACGATCACCTGTGTTTCGACCTCCGCCTGGATTACTACCGTGAGTTAGCCTGTCCCCCATGTACCGTTGCTTGAATGACTGTCTTTCCGTGTATGACCTGGCTTGTTTATTGACCACCCTCTGTCTGTCCCTAGTGGGGATTCCGTGGGGGTTTTCCCGGCTTGGCCAAGTCGGTCGTCTGTTGATCCCACCCGCAGCCCAGACGTTTATCCCCGGAACCGGAGGCTCCACAGAAGTCAAATATTCTCTGTGTAGTGTCATTTTCCCTGTGAAAGTGTTTAATAAAAACACTAAATCTTATTGGGCATTCGTGGTCTTGCTTTTGGGTTCTGCCTTTGTACTCAGCCTATTACAATCTGAGCACGTGGTAACAGTCCGTTATTTTTGCCAGGGGGAGGGGGGATTAGCAGTCCATCCTTGTCAGAGCACGCGATGATTGTGTGTGTGGGGGTGATAGCGTCATTGTCTGAGCAGGAGTGAAAGTGAAACTTATTCGCTTTACTGTTCCTGTAACTTTCTGGGTAGCACACATACACACACACACAGGAGCAGCGAGCGACAGAATCTCTGTGCAGCAAAAAAGTTAATACATCGGCTACATATTGGCCAATGTTGATTAATCAGTGATACACTATAATCGACCCGATTAATCGGCCGGCCAATTAATCGATCGGGCTCTACATGAGAATACATATAGAACAATATTAGTTTGAGAACTGCAATGTGTTCCATGACTCCTGTATTACTTTTGAGTTACATCCAGTCTTGTCCTAAATGCTGCGTTACAGCAAAAAGTAAACTGTTACTGTAATGCATTACTTTTGTAAAACATTACTCCCGACACTGCTCGTAACTGATAAAGAGCTCAGAATTTTGAGTTCCAGATCTAGTAATTACGAGATAATGATGGGTCTCTACAGTTTTATTGTTTTTTTTTTTTCTCAAACCCCCCATCATATCTTCAGCTGATGTAATGTCACTGAAGCTGATGGAGCGTCTACTTAAAGTATGTCCTGATTCCAGCCGAGTCTGTCAAATGCTCTGGCATCGTGAGCGGAGTGATATTCATTCTTCACCTTGGCGGCGGTCCTTGCTGGCAGCTCCGTGGACACTGAATAGCCGGAGTGGACATTAGACCTCCAGACTAGATGACAGAGGAAGATATTAGGTGTCCAGTAATGGGAGCAAACCTAAGACAAATCTGACAACAATACTTGGAACACAAAATGAATGTGTTGGGTGTGTTGTTGAGGGGATTGTGAGCCTGCGAGGGGTTTTTTGTGAGTTTTCCTGTGTTCGCCTCAGTAACGAGGCCATGGGAGCCTCAAAGGGACCAATTTCTGTCTGCTCTGCAGGCCATGTCGTGTCTTTGTGTTTAGTTGACAAGAAAGAGGAAAAGGAGGTGAGATTAGAGTAATTGGTGTATGTGTTAACACCCAAACACCTGCCACTATTTCATGTCTCCCACACTCTCTCAAGGAACACTGTTTTTTGTTTTTGTGTGTGTGTTTTTTTCCCTTTTCTTTGATGCATTTGTTCACTTTAAGCTGTATAGAGCAGATGGACCTCTCAAGAGGACAATGACTTTCAGGAGTAAAGTGAAAATACTGCAGCAATTTTGTCCAGCTCCCATCAAATGGACTGCTCCACATTTCACAAGCTTTACAACACAAACCTACCTCCACCAAAAAAAAGAAAAAAAAAAACTTTCTGTTTTTCTGCCCTTTGGCCAGAGTTGCACATTATTCCTGACCCCGGCCTGGACAGAGATGTTGGGTTGCAACAAAGGAGGTCTCATTATGGAAGTCCACCATGAGGGTGAATGTAACCCCAAGCCAGACAACTCATTCACCCTTCATTACTGCAGGAGGCTGGTGTGTGTGTGGGGGGGGGGGTGGCGAAGAAGGGGAGATGTTGGGTGCTATGGGGGCATCAGAAACAGAATGTGACCTGCAAAACAACAGAATTGGCTCTGTTTCCAAGTAGTAGCTGCAGTGTAGAACCATGGCCTCAGTGACCCTGCATGAAAAAAGAGACAGTCGAGTCACCATAGTTACAACACTATTACTTTAAACTCTTTACTGTCCTAACGCAGTAGTAAAATAGCATTATGTCAGTCTTTATTTGGGAAAACATGAGTGACAAATATCTACGTGTGGATTTGAGTGTACACATTTCTCATTCACCAACTAAGAAAATACTTTTTTATTTACTTTAGTATTACTTTGCTTTGTTGAATTCTTAACAAAATATGGTCGATTTCTGTGATACACAACTCCGACTGTCGAATCTGATGCTAATGATGTGCCCCAATATTTTTGTCCATATGGTTTAGAAACTTATTTTCTTAAAGTTTAATGTGAGATCTGTCTTCCTATGTGAGATGTGATAAATGTAGATCAGGGGTCACCAATCCTGGTCTTCGAGGGCTACTATCCTGCATGTTTTAGATGTATCCCTCTTCCAACCCACCTGATTCAAATGATAGGCCTATCATCAGGCTCTGCAGAAGCCTGATAATGACCGTCAGGTGTGCTGGGAGAGGGATACATCTAAAACATGCAGGATAGTAGCCCTCGAAGACCAGGATTGGTGACCCCTGCTGTAGATGGTTAGCTGTGATAGAAAATTATTATTTACAAATACAGTTGTCCCTCACTATAACGCGGTTCAGCTTTTGCGGCCTCGCTGTTTCGCAGATTTTTTTTGCACAATTTTGCATGCTTTTTTTTTTTTTTTACAGCGTATGAACGTGCATTGTGTTCTGCATCCTGATTGGCTAAGGGACTGTAGACCATTGTCAATCAGTTTCCTCCATGCCATGTCTCCTGTACAGTACAGAATGCGTTCGGCTTGCCAAATTTACATAAATGTTCGATCGGAAAAAGGCACCTGCACCAAGGGTTTCAGTGGAAAAAGATGCTACAGTGGAGCAGCGCCAGTACGAAGAGGCACGGTCAGAGGAACGGTGAAATATGCTTGAGTCACTATTAATAATTTATGTGTCCAACCTCGTAGGTTGATCATTAAAATTAACCCTTTCATGTATACTGGTCACTCCAGTGGACAGCTATTCTACAGCTGTTCTCTTGTATATTCATGGATTTTGTTGTTCTTTTTTTTTCTTTTTTTTTTTTACACATCTTTATTGAAGTTTTAAGACACTATATATCTTTTCTGACATGAATTGGTAACATTATGTTGATCTCTCCTGAGCATAAACCCCCAGAATCACAAGCCCTCCCAATAGTTTTCACACAATTTATCAGTAAATACATGTTTCTGTGCGTCAAAAATTAAACATGTGGTGTCCAGCTGAGTGGACATTTTTGCACCTTCATGAAAAATAGGTTCATAAGAATTTTTTTTTTTTTTTCATTATTATTATTTTTTTTATGTATTTTTTAAAATTATTTATTATTTTTATTTATTTTTCAGAAGAAAATTTTCAGTCGCATTGTTTTTTTCATGCCTAAAGAGGAATAAAAACACTCAGGAAAAATTTTTTGATATTTATTTATAGGGAAACGTTTATATTTTTATTTCTCAAACAAATGTTTGGGCCTGAAAACAGGTTTTGATCTTTGGTTTCATTCTATAATACTGTGCTTATTTTTTAAAATCTACGAAGGTTTGAACTTTGAGAGAGTTTAAACAAGAGAGAAATGTGAGAAAATGTTAATGCCTGTCTGAGAAAAGTGTATAAAGTGTGCGGTGAGGGGTTTTACAGCCTTAAAACGTATATAATAATTGTAAAAAATAAAACTGACTACTTCATGGATTTCGCCTATTGCGGGTTATTTTTAGAACGTAACCCCCGCGATAAACGAGGGACTACTGTATTTGAAAAATTTAGAGGTAGAACATTTAGAATCATAGTCATGGATAAAAAAAATGAACCAATGCAATGATATTTATCACAATATAAAACTATATTATGACATTTGTCTTTATTGTTTTGTAGCCATGACCCCTAGAAAAGAAACACTTGAATTCAGCGTGTCCCAATACTTTTGTCTATATAGTGTATAATAACCCAAGACTAGACGTTTATGTTACCCTTACACTGTTATTTTTCAATTTATGAAAATGAAAGCTTCCAAATTCTATTCAGGATGTCCTTTATTAATGTTTTATTTATAAATATTACCATCCCTCAGTTTTCTCCTCCATGTAAAAATGTTTCTGTGGACTCAAATTAAAATCAAAGGTGGTTCAGTAGACATTTCCAATCAGATGTGATTCAGGGTGAATATTTAGCCTTATCTGAAGAAAACATGACTAATTCATGGTTCACTACAGTTGAAATGACTGTATTTCGTAACTCAGAGCTACTTCTACGTCACATAGCAAATATATTACTGTAAAGCTGTCACGAATTTCTTCATATTTGCATGAGTGATAATTATTTGGGACTAAATGTCAAAAGGTTAAAACACCACAAATTTACCAGAAGAGAATGACGCCACTGTAATAGTTGAATAATCCGCAAGTATTAAAACATCATCATCCATTTATTAACACGACAAGACATGAGATGAATGATTGATTGGATGTCCATTTTAATTTCTGCACAGTTGAATGATCAGGAAAACTCACTCAACACTGACTGTCAACAAGCTCTTCATCTACTACGAACAGCAATTTCTTTCTTTGTTTTCAATCAGAATTTAGAGATGATTCAAGTGCTACAAACAGATGTTCAGTTCAGCCATTCGATCCTTCCTGGGCAAATACCACTGACTAAACCTAAACCCAAGAGTTTCCTTCCACTTTGATTTATCAGACTCCATGTTATTGGTGAATCAATAGCTGCATTTCCATTACCCTCAGAAATGTGCAAAATGTAAACTGTGCAATAGAAAACTAGTAATGGGAACACTGAAATGTCGCAAAAACTGTGCGCAAAAGTGCAATGGAAACACATTTTGCGCATTTTCACCCATCTGTGCACGGTGGTTTTGCTCAGGCCAAATGTCTCCCCTTTGACCCTGTACTCAGAACAGGTGGTTCCAGTTCAGTGGTTTTCAATGTTGGGGTAGCGACCCCACGTGGAGTCACCTGGAATTCAAATGGGGTCGCCTGAAATTTCAAGTAATTGATTAAAAAAAATTATTAAAATATTTTTTAATGATTCAATACATATTTCATAATAATTAAAACACCACACACTTTTCCTAATAAAAATCAAGTTGAAATAAAATGCAGGATATAATATTTTAGAGGGCATATCTTGTTTGACCCGATCACGTGACCATATGCATTACTTCGCTTCAACCTGCCCGGACACAGTCAGAAAACCAGACTGAACAGAGAATGGAAATATTTCTTCACCCGCCTGGCCCCGCTAAGACATCTCAAAGAGAAAAATGTCTTTGTTTTGAATGCCCGGGGTGGCCAGAAATTTGTGATGTTAAAATGGGGTCATGAGCCAAAAAAGGTTGGGAACCACTGGTCTAGTTTGCACAGGACAATGGACACTCGCTTTTGTGCAGGAACGTCTTCCCGAGGGCAGGAAAAGTCTGGTGCCACGAGAGGTTCAATAACATCACACAGTTCATTAAACATTGTCTGGGTCATTGGGAAATTGTGGATCCACTACTCATTGCTGAATTCCTGATGTACAATTCTCTCCTATGAATCCATTCTGCGTGGCCACTGTTATAAATAAAGACTTTACCTTGGGATGATTAGATGTTCCCTTCTTCTTTTGTTTAAGACAGTCACTGCTAGGGATGGGAATCGAGAACTGGTTCTTTTTGAGAACCGGATCCCATTAGCTCGATTCCTTGGAATCGTTAGCCTGCCTGCTTAACGATTCTGCTTATTCATTCTGCCTTTGTTGTGCACGCGCAATGATGTCACACGTACGCTGCATTGTTTTGGTCAGAACGTAGCCAACATGGCGTTGAGGCAGAAATGGTCTAAAAAGACAACACCAGGTCCACTGGAACACTGTCAAAGCTTCCATTTCTTCAAAAGGGTGGAATCCCTCCAATATGTTCAAACATTTGTCCACAGCATGGAATTCATTTACAGGAATGTCACATATTTGATACGCTACTTAGTGGCGCTAGTGAATCTAGTGGCAGAGTGAACACCAGGCTGTCATCCGGGCCCAGTTCTGGTTCTGGTGAGGGCAACAAACGTCGTGCCCCCTCAAATACAAGTTTCCGAAGGTAGGGGAAAGGAAATGAGATGCACAACAATGGGAGACAAGCAGAGTCGAACCGGGTCCACGTATTAGAAATGCGGCGATAGAGGAATTAGTAAAGCATCTTTAGTTTCACTTTCACTGTACCCCCCCCAAACCAGGCCCGGCGTCATCAGTTCTTATTATTTGTACATACTGTATATGTTATATTTTCTGTGCAGAGATGGAAATATAAAAGACAGTTAATGCAAACACACCTGTTTCTACTCTTTTATTCCCTCACCCAATAAGAATTGATAAGAGAATCGATAAGGAATCGGATCAATAAGCAAAATCGATAATGGAATCGGAATTGTTAAATTCTTATCGATTCCCATCCCTAGTCGCTGCAATAGCAGTAGATGAACCGACACTATAGTGCCAACACTGTGGAGGTTTAGCATAAAACTCAGTGCGTCCATCTTCCTTCAATGAGCGTCTGACAAGAACTATACAGTATTTTACGAGAATTACAACATGTCGAAGATGGGATTTTACTAGCATCACGCGTCAGAAGCCAAACACTCTTCAATGGAAACACCTACAACTTTGTCGAAATTCTAGAAATATTGCTTTTATTTTGCGGAAAACTGTAATGGAAACCCAGCTGTTATTGTAGAAGATGACAGTGTTTCCATGTTCTCTACGGAGCCTCTGAACGTCCACATGGGTCATATCTGATGACCACGAAAAGATGACAAACTGTATTTTACACCAATTTCTTACATATATTGATAGGATTAGTGGATCAACAGTAAACATTTTCGATCAGTAGATGCTTTCGGTCGATGCTGTGTGTTTATGGGTTAATGTCAGAAAGGACATTTTTGTTGTGATCCATAAGGTGATGAGTTCTGCCTTTCCTCCCTCACTGACTCCACTTTTATACAGCGATGTAGCATCGATAAACTCGGTGTGTTGACCATAAACATCATCGTTTGATGAAAGACCACTGTTATACTTTCAAACACGTAAAACATGGAAGAGTGACCTTTCATAGCAAGTAAATGGACAGAGAATCTGTGATGAGGACAGAGTAAATCTTGGCAGTGTGTAAATTTGTAATGAAGCTGAGCAGCTGTTTGGCGTCTGCCTCCTAACATGCTGACCTCTAAAAGGAAATGGCCCATCCAGACGTGCATATTCCTTTCATCACATATTAATTATATAATATGAGCCGAGATGGGGATGTCAGAGTGATGATGCGTGACATACAGTGTGTACGTGTACAGTATGTGTCTTATTTCCTCCACCGTGGACGGAATATAATCGCCTGAAAATGTTAACAGAATTATCTGAAAATTGAAGTAAGAAAATGCAGATTTATGCATGTTTCAATCAAC
Source organism: Sphaeramia orbicularis (assembly GCF_902148855.1). Classification (NCBI taxonomy): domain Eukaryota; kingdom Metazoa; phylum Chordata; class Actinopteri; order Kurtiformes; family Apogonidae; genus Sphaeramia; species Sphaeramia orbicularis. The sequence continues at coordinate 17,331,494 of NC_043972.1, forward strand.
TACTGTTATGCAAATATTAAGAGCTTGTCCATCATTTTCATTGTTTCAAGGTTTGGTTATCAGATGTAGTATTTCACTGAGTAACATACTAGATGAATTGTGCAGGAGCTGACAGTTGGAGTACATATTTGGACAAAAACCTGCTGTTGGTTTTACTTTTTTCCCCAATCTGAACTGCTGGTCTGGATCACAATGTTGACTGTCTGCACTGCCTTCATAGTCATGATCAGTGTTGGGAATAATGGCGTTACTAACACCGTTATTGTTTTCCAGTAACGGGTAATCTAATGAATTACTATTTGAAACGTTACAACGCCGTTACCATTACTGGCAGTGAAATATAGCATGTTACTATGCACTGATATCTAACAGCTGTTATCCGTCCTGGCTCGCTCAGCCAGGCACGAGAGGTGTGACATTCGCAGACGAGTCGAATCTTTTGAACGGTTCTTTTCAGTGAATGATAAGAACCGATTCGTTGCGAGCCGTTCTTCTATTCACATTGCCCACACTGCCTTCATGCTTCACTTGTGTGTCCATGAGTCTGAGTTGCCCACGCTGCCTTCACCTGAACATGTCCGAGTTTGAGTTGTCCGCAGCACACCACATTCACTTGAACGTAGCTACGTGCGCAGCTAATTTAAGGGAGGAATTATCAGTGAGAGTCCAACTGACTGGACTGAAGACATTTATGTTTATGCATTTGGCAGACACTTTTTCCAAAGCGACTTACAGGGGAAAAAACAATTAAATAACTCAATCAATCAAATTTTATGTATATAGCGCCAGATCGGAACAAAAAAGTTATCTCATGATAACTTTATATATAGAGTTGGTCAAAACCAGACTCTAAGCCAATTTACAGAAACCCAACAGAATCCTCCAGGAGCAAACACTTGTGACTGGTGACAGTGGCGAGGAAAAACATCCCTTTAACAGCAGAAACCTGGAGCAGACCCAGACTCCTGGAGGATGGACGTCTGTGTTGACCAGTTGGGGTTAAAGAGAGAGGGCAAAGAAAGAGAGAACGAGAGAGCGATAGAGATAGAGACCGGGGGAGAGGGGGAGAAGGGGGGAGTAGGGGGAGACACATGGAGGCAGTTGAGGATAAGTGAGTGATGATGATGAAGGCAGGAGAGAGGCAGGACCACCGCAGCAGGTCCAGAGATAATCCTGGGAAAATCTGTGATAAGACTGGGAAGAACTTTATTAAAATATTTAAAATGGAATGTCTGCCAGTGCTAGGACAGGAGGTGCTCTCGGAAAAGCTGGGGCTTCAGGAGCTTCTTGAAGATAGGCAGGGACACCTCTGTTCTCATAGTACTTGGTAGAGCATTCCACCAACATGGAACGACCCATGAAAAGAGCTTGGATTGTCTTGTACAAGGTCTGGGGACCACCAGACAACGTTCCCCAGATGAGCGGAGTGGTCGTGGGGCAACATAAGCTTTTATCAGTGCACCTAAGTAGGTAGGAGCAGACCCACTGAGAATTTTGTAGGCTAGGATTAAGGATTTGAATTTGATGCATGCAGCTATGGGTAGCCAGTGTAACTCAATAAGTAACGGTTACCGCTGTATCAGGGAGGAGCGACTGAAAAAAGCGGAGATGTGGGATTAACTGGAGGAGCATCTTCTTCCTATAAAAGCAGATATGCACTTACGAGGTGGAAAAATCAGTTTCCCTTTACATATTTGAAGGTTTTTCAAAAAAGTATTGCAATAATTACTTTCCCTGTTAACTAATTACATTTATGAAGGAGTAATTCCGTTACTAATTCAATTACTTTTTTGGGGAAGTAACTAGTAACTATAATTAATTACTTTTTAAAAGTAATTTGCCCAACACTAGTCATGATTCATTGTTGTTGAAGTTGAAGTTTATTTTTCAAAGGGATAGTACATATTAATAAACACAATATATGCTAATGTGCAAGATTATAGCCCAGGCTAATTTCCATCTTTAGTCCCTACATAAAATAACATAGTTCACATAAAAACAGTCCGATTCAGTACCCCAGTACATAAACAGTATGTCTAATCTGCATTCCTGCTTGTTTCTCGGATTGTTCTAGTGAATGTAAAATCTGTTTTCATCCACATATGCTGACATATCAGAATCAGAAAACTTTATTAATCCAAGGGGGAAATTCTTGGGTGTTCAGTCGCTCCATTCATGTATAGCACGGAGGAATTATCAATATAACAGAAAACATAAATATATACATAAATCTCTAAATATACAAACATATATTTATATATATGTAGCTCTGAATATATATATGTATTAGTGCTGTCAAATGATTATTTTTTTTATTTTTATTTTTTTATCAGATTAATCACAGGGTTGCTGTGGAGTAATTTCAATTAATCACAATTAAATATCTTTCATTTTTAATCAATATTAATTGCGTTTCATTTTGTATGAGCAAACAGACTCAAGAAAGAAGGGAATATACAGTCACGGAAAACATTATTAGACCACCCCTTGTTTTCTTCAATTTCTTGTTCATTTTAATGCCTGGTACGACTAAGGATACGTTTGTTTGGACAAATATAATGATGACAACATAAATATCTCATAAGAGTTTAATTTCAGAGCTGATATCTATCCATTTTCCATGTTTTTTTTTTTTTTTGTTTTTTTTTGGATAATAATAATAACCAAAATCACTTAAGTTCTTACATTAGCAGCTATGACATTGTACTGACAAAAACAGTGCTTTTAGGCATTCCATGTTTTCTTTTCTGTCTGTTTTAGTCAAATGACACACACAGGAGTTAGTACTTGATTGCATAACCATTGTTTTGGATGATTTTTGATGGTCTAATAATTTTTTTTTCCACGACTGTACATGCACTTAACGTGTTTATTAAACCCCTTCAACAGTTTCAACAAAATAACTTGAAACAATGTTCCGTTGTGGTTTTTTTTGTCTTGTTATATTTCCATCCAGAGGGCCAACGTGCTGTTTAGTGTCTTCCATTTTTATTGGTTGGTTCTGCTGCCTGTCACTACTGGATCAACTGCCCATTTGTTCATGCGGATGCCAACTCTACTCAGACAAACTGCCCGAAATGCGTTCCCAGGGACGCTCAGAGTCATTTTGTGCTGCAGATGGATTAATTGCGTTAAAATTTTTAATCAGATTAATCATGATGATGGATTAATCCACATTAATGCATTAATTTTGACAGCCCTAATATATATATATACTAAATGTATTAAGACACAAAATGAGAACAGCAATTTGTACAATATGAACTAGACAATATATTATCAATATGATAATAAACCAATAAGTGTGCAAAATATTGTTGTGTGTGATTATAATTATGTGTTTATAAGGTGGAGTTAAACTGATGGCCACAGGCAGGAATGATTTTCTGTGAGGTTCAGTGGTGATATCTATACAACATTACCTGTTATCAGTACACCAACCTTTCCCTCAGCCTGAAGCATAAAAACCTTCTGCAATATTTCATTTTTTTTAAATAAACAAGTTGAGAATGCAAATAAAAACAACTTGATGGAAATTGATCGTGTGTTTATTTATTGGTTTATTCATCAACAGGATTATCCAAAACTTGCAGGATTCCTTTTCATTCAACTCAGTTGCAGGAAAGGGCATGGACCAAAGGACAGAGCCTGGTGGAGACATTTTTCATAACCATATGATGATAAAAACAGCCCATGTTTATGTACTTTGCTGTAATTTGGCATCTTCAAGCAGATGTATGGATTCTGAGGTTAAGTCCTGATGACATTCCGTGCGTTTACATGACAACTTTTATTCCTTGTTCAATCTGATCAAAGGTTAGATCCTATTTCAGATGCCCATGTAAACACCTTATTCCAGTTGAAAAAGAAAAGTTCAGATTAAATTTAAACCCAAATAAAATCACTGGTTTAATCCCCTTTTAATTCCGATCCAAATTCTTCCTCGGACATGTAAACCCTTTATTCCGTTTGGACTTTATTCCTTCCATTCTGCACATGCTCGTTGTCTTGTCCTGTTGCGATGACGCACACATTCTGCGCTGGCGGAAGAATATGCAATGCAGTATCGTCTTACCAAACCGTTCCAGTGGGCTGTTCTGATGGGATCTACCTTGTTGCCTTGTTCTCGCAGCCCTTCCGTTAGCTTAGCTTAGCCTAGCTTAGCATAATCGCTTCATTCCTATGATCAGACGTATCCAGGCTTTTATAGGTGATTCGTAGTATTTTATGAGTGATTTTGTGAAATTCAGTTCTCTCTAATCATTACTTTAGTCCGGTGGGGTCAATATGATCACAAATTGAGGCTCAAATCATTGCGATGTGACTTACTGCACTCATAAAACCTTGGGAAATAAAAACTAATGCAAAGCTAAAACGGTAAAGCAAAGCTAATTTTGCGCACGCATTCCTTCCAACAAAAAGATTTTCCAACTTCCGTCAACACAACAGTCCCAAGATTGTATGAGTGCAGTAAGTCGCGGATCTAAAGAAATAATTAGGGAGAATCAGATTTCAGAAAATCACTTACAAAAGACTAAAAAATCACCTTTAAAAAACTGGGTACATGTGACCATGGGAATGCAGCGACTATGCTAAGCTAAGCTAACAGAAGGGCTGCGAGAACAAGGCACTGCAGTGCAAACCCTTTAGCTCACTTATCTACCTCGTGTAAGCCTTTATTCGAGTTTAACATTTCCATGTAAACAAAAGAGAAAATACTTTAATTTTGAATTAATTTCTTCTGGAAAAATAAATCAGATTTAAAAAACATCATGTAACCGTACCCAGTGTGAAACTGATATGTTTTACATTGTGGATAAACGTAGCTATTTCACATTTTGATATGAGACTGGGTTAGGGAGTGTGAATGAAAATGAGAAAGAGAGAGGGAGGAGTGAGGGGGAAAATGATAATTGTTGTAATAATACAAATATATAAATATAATAATAATAATAATAATACCAGTAGTCTAGTTTGCTAGTATTAATGTGGCAGAGGTGAAAATCTTTTCGATATAAACTTCAGCGGTGTTAAGATCAAAGTTAAAATAGTTTTGGATTTTTCATTATAGTTTAGTTTTATTTAGTTTTGACTTTTTTTTTTCTCTAATTCAGTTTTAATTAGTTTTTAGAGCAGGTTTGCTAGTTTTTATTAGTTTTCGTTATTTTCTAAATGCTTAGTTTTAGTTTAGTTTTAGGTTTTTTTTTATATCTTTTCTCTTCTTCACTGTCGTATTCAAATAAATTCCTCTGCTGCTTTCTCCCAACTTTAGTCTTCATGTTTCCAGGTAGAGTGGGGATGAGAAGACAACTCTAAACAACAAGTGACGAGAAGTGACGGGCTGTTAAATATCATATGGCGCCACTGACTAAAATTGCTTAAGGGAAATAAATCGATTTTATATCAATCCAACGTTGACAAAGATGAAAATGAAGGGAATTTTATCTATCATTTTTACACGTTTTAGTTAGTTTTGTAAGCAGACAATACAGTTTCAGTTAGTTATTGCTTTTTTCTTTTAATTATAGTTTTTATTTATTTCAGTTAACGAAAAAGTTTTTACAATTCTTGTTTTCGTCATTTCGTTAGTTTTCGTTAACGATAATAACCTTGGTTCAGATGTGCACACTGGTAGGAAGTCGGCTCTGTTCCATTCTCTGCCATTCCCTCTGACTTGCAGCTTCTCAGATGGTCCATGCTGGGTGTTCATATGGAGCTCTACCACCCCCCCCGACCCCCTCCTCACAGACGGGGAAAGTACGATTTTTCAGCTTTTCCTCCCTCCCTCATTTCAACCCCCTCGAACCCTCCCCGCCGTCTGCCTCTTCCACCACCACAGCACCAAGTCAGTGGGGTGGAAAATTGCGTCTTGTCATTTAATTTCAAAAAAAAGGAAAAAAAAAAAAAATCTTTGTTTTCACAGGATTAATCTTTCTGCTTTGCTCCACTTAAGTTGAAAGCTCAGCAAAATGAAGCAGGCTGTATCTGTATCTGTAATCTGTAGGGACGAGTTTGAGAAGCCACAGAAAGATGAATAATGATCAGCTGCCTGCATGTTAGCGTTTACTCTGTGAAAGCTATAAATTACCCCAAAACTAAAGGCCTCAAGCTACTGCACTGAAAAGCATTATTATTATCATTATTATTATTATTAAAAGGAAAATAAGTACCTCATTTGCCTCCAACAGGTGGACAATGAACCTCTGTGTCAACGCTGAGTCTTAATAAACAAATGGGAAAAAAAATCAAACAGGATGTGTAAATGTCATTATATTTTGAAAGCTATCTCCCTGATAATAAAAGAACATATTTAATAGTACAACATGACATTTTCATTTGTAGAGACGATACGATAGGTCTGTGTCGTTATATCGCAAGCCAAGATTGTGTGTCAAATTAATTTCACAAAACATTCCTGCTGAGCTCATATTTTCTACTAGATAAAAAAAAGGGTCCATGTGATCATAAGCCACGTTTCATGATGCCACTAGTGTTAGAATGTAATTTATTGGGTTACTTTAACTTTGTGCATAGAGTAAAAAGTTGAGGTATTTGTGCTTATGTATTTAGATTTTTTTTAACTTAAAGGAAGGGTAGGAGATGTTTTCCTGGAGCATTTTTTTTTTTTACTATATTGCTTAAAATGCCCTTCACACCCTGATTGCAACCAATTAACCCTTTCATGCATGAATTATGAGAACCTTAGCCAAAATTTTTTTTCTTGAGTGATTTTATTCCTCTTTAGGCATGAAAAAAACAATACAATTGAAGTTTTTTGATGAACCCTTTTTTCATGGAGTTAAAAAATGTCCACTCAGCTGGACATTTTTTTTAACTCCATGAATACGTAAATAATTAGTGTAAAAAACAGTTTGTCATCTTTTCATGGTCATCAGATATGACCCATTTGGATGTTCAGAGTAGTTACCGTGGAAACACTTCCATCTTCTACAACATTGATTCACCAGTAAAACCCATGAAGTTGGATGAATGACAGTGGATGGAGACACTTAATTAATGATAGACTTGCTGAAAAAGTCACATTTTTTCTGTTTTCCCTGTTTCTGATTTAATAACCTTTGAATTTACTCTGAGTTTTAATAAACATCAACATGATCAACAGATTAAATATAATAAAAATACCTACTTTATGCTGAAAAACTGCTAAATACAGATGATAATATAATAATAAATGGTGATAAATACTTAAGAAAGGTAAAACAGAGAGAAAAAAAAATCATTCTGGAACTGCCATCAAAGATCGCTGGGTCTTTATGGGTTAAATATTAATAACATTTTATTTCCTTGCCTTTATATTCACTCATGCAGATATTATGCAGGTACAGTTATAGAGGTTCAGGTTGAATTACATTGTACAATAGCTGTCCACTGTAGTGAGCACTATGCATGAAAGGGTTAATTAAATGCTCTAACACAGTGTTTTTCAACCTTGGGGTTGTGACCCCATGTGGGGTCGCCTGGAATTCCTCGTAATTGATTAAAAAAAAAAAAAAAAATTACTAATAAAAAATATTTTTTGATGATTCATATATATTTCATTATAAGTAAAGCACCACACATTTTTCCTAATAAAAATCAAGTTTAAAAAAAATGCGGGATAATATCTTAGAGGGCATATCTTGATTGACCCGATCATGAGACCACATGTGTTACTTTGCTTCAACCTGCTCGGACACATTTGTAGTCAGAAAACCAAACCAAACAGAGAATGGAAGGATTTCTTCACCCACCTGGCCCCGCTAATACATCTCCAAGAGAAACTGAGAAGCGGACACCAAAAAGGTTCATTATATACATTATATAGCCTAAATGTCATCTAAAATGAATGTTTATTTGTGACATAGTATAGCAAACTATTACTTGATCAAAAACAAATGAATTTTAACAAAAAAATGTCTCGGTTTTGAATGTCTGGGGTCGCCAGAAATTTGTGATGTTAAAATGGGGTCACAAACCTAAAAAGGTTGGGGACCCAAAAATTTAAAAAAAAAATGTTGTCACCTGTGGAACAGACAGGACTGAAAAAACACCATCCAGTCTTTTTAACTGACCCATCGAAATGACTGAATGGCGATATGTCTATCAAATTCAACTGACATTTGTCCCTCCCCCCTCCTCTGTGAGTACAATCCAGTACTCTGGAGGCATGGCTTTGGGGGGAAGTCTGAAAAAAGTGGTCTTTGAATTGTGTATGTTCAACACAAGTGTAATTGTACCCAAGGTGCAATTGTACGATAGCATGATAAGTAGAACTTGTGTGCCACCACTATCCATTTGTAAACTACCATTTAATCATGCATTGTGCAGGTAATAATTTGAGCCAACATGTGAGGCATGAAGGGAAGAGCATGTATGTGTTTGGCCTGTCAAGCATGATGAAATTCATACAGCAGTAGTGAACTGCAGCCTTCACATTATAGCATGGTCTGATAGCAGTAGAAATTTCATGAACGGCAGCATAATCACCAGTGTTAGGCAAATGACTTCTAAAAAGTAATTAGTTATAGTTATTAATTACTTGTCAAAAAAAGTAGTAGAATTAGTAATGGAATGACTCCTTCATAAATGTAATTAGGTACCAGGGAAAGTAATTGTTTCGTAAGTTTTTTTTAAAAACCTTCAAATATGTAAAAGGAAAGTGATTTTTGAGCGTGCTTCACGGCCCGTTGCATAGAGTAGAACAGCAGACAGGTACTTCAAAACTGTGGTGAGGATGGGGTCCACCAGGGCCCAGCTGAGGTCCACCAGGGCCCGCCTTTTCCACCACATGAATAATATCTGCTTTTATAGGAAGACGATGTTCCTCCAGTTAATCTATGGAAGCAAATCCATGTCATCAGATTTTGAATTATAAAAGAAGATTTGTAGCTGAAGAAAAGTTTTGAACACATGTAAAAAAAAAAAAAAAAAAGAGGTTGTAAAAATTATTTGTGCAAGTGTAGACCATATTTGTATCATTGGGAATGTTTTGTTCACATGTATAACTAAATCTGATAGAGGCGCAACTCTGTTATCCTCAGGTATGCCATCCTCACGCTGAAGTTACAAGTTTCAAAACTGAAGTTACGAGTTATGAAACTGAAGTTACGAGTTATGAAACTGAAGTTACGAGTTATGAAACTGAAGTTACGGATCACCAAATACAAGTTACGAATTACGAGTTTTGGCCTTGTTCTGATGTCCGAGTGAATAACCAATCAGAGCGTTATTCACTGACCTGCCAATCAACATTACCCCACCTAAATGCAAATTTCCACCCAATCAAATAGTAGCGGCAAATTTCCCGCACACACTTGAATATCAAATATAAACTCGGCGGCACTAAGGTACCGAGAAAAAGGGGGCGTTCCCATGAATCGCATATTTTAAAAAAAGGGCTCGAACTCGTCCATTCGATCCCCTCAGTTCAACAAGCATGACACAAACACTATAATCATTAGCCTAGGACAACATTTACAGCCTAATAATAAGGTCATCTAGGCCTATTACTGATCGATCACAGCCTCATTGGTTATAGAATTTCCTTTATATTACTCATCACAATCTTACGGATCCATATTATCCATATTAATCCAGCATCTCCACTTTTTTTAGACGCTCCTCCCTGATCCAGCAGTAAATGTCTTCAGTCCAGTCAGTCAGACTGTCACTGATAACTCCTCCCCTAAATTAGCTGCATACGTAGCTACGTTCAAGGGAATGGGGTGTGCTAGGACAACTCAAACTCGGACATGTCATTAGTCGTTTAGGTGAAGGCAGCGTGGACAACTCAGACTAATGGTGAAGCGTGAAGGCAGTGTGGGCAATTTGAATATAGATCAGTGTCATAATGACGTAGGACGTATGCTGCTCGCGCACCTTGGAGGCAGAAAGCACGCCGAGTTCGTAGCAAAGCTGTGACTGCCAGTGTGAATAATGCCGTCGTCTTACTGTGCCATGGGTTGTCAGAACAGAAAGAACACACAGAAGGATTTAAACTTCTACAGAATTCCTGCTGGCAAACATCCCTTCCAGAAAAATCGGTGAAAGTTATGGTTGCAGGCATTAAGACGCGAGAACTGGTCTGAGGAGGAACTTCAGAATGCTGGTCTGTGCAGTGTACGTTTCAGATCTGTAAGCACTGGAGATCTACCAAACAGAGGTCGAGTTAACCGGAAATATTCCGCCATTGAGAGATTTTTTTTTAAATGATGGAAAATTCTGAAGGCCGTCCGTCATTTTGACAGATTAAAATACTGAGGGTAATTGTTGTTTAGCTAACTTTAGCCAAAATTAGATGCTACTTTGCTAGCGCAAACTGTGCAGACAGCCGAGTCTCCTTAGTTCTTTTAAAGCCCAGTAAATGTGATGGCACTGATAGAAAAAAGAGGGACTGATGTGGTGAAGGATGACGGACAAGCAAGTTACACACCAGTTCTGATGGCATTTGGTGTGTTATATGTACGCATTTTCTACCTTTCATGTGTTATGGCACGTCAGTTTGTTTCCAGATCTGTGGTTCACAGAACCTGAACCCTAACCCTCAGTGCATGGTATCTGACACTGCGTAAACAAACACAAGTAAAGCTTATAATGTCTACAGATAACACACCAATTAAAAGTGGCGTATATAATTATGCAAGCAGTGATATCATGTTGGTTTATCAGCCAGCAGCAACTACAGCTGCTCCATCACTGAGATGTTTTTGAACATTAAATACTACTAAATATATCTCATTATCATTAAAAAATAAAAATTTGAAATGACGGATAATAATATGTTATGACGGAATTTTTACGACCCTGTCCGTCAAAATGATGGACAATAAAAATGTCTAGCGCAACCTCTGACAGTCTGCTTTTCTACAATGGGACAGCCTATCCCGATGCAGAATCCGAAGTCAAATTATGCGGCTGTGAAAGAGAACTTGGGATCGGCTTTTGGACAGAAACAGTTAATGGACAGTTTTAGAGCTAACATATTCGCTCGTTCACGAGTTCCGGGGGAGAGCCTGGAGGTGTACATGAGCCGACTGGTAGCTGGTACTGGTGTTTTTGCCTCCAAGTTGCGCACGCATCTCTGTTGTTAGTAAACATTGAAACTCATCTATAAAAACAGCTCGTAAATGAACGGCTCGCAATGACTCGGTTCTTATCGTTTACTTAAAAGAGCCATTAAAAAAGTGTTGAGTCGTCCGCAAACGTCACACGTGTCGTTCCTGGCTGAGAAAAAGAATCCAGAGTGTCTGTCCATTGGTTTGTGCTGAAGTTCATGAAACTCAGAGTTGAACAAAATATTTTTAAGGTCAGAAACATTCTTTAAGAAAAAGGAAAATCTCGGGCTTATTTCTCTCGGAGACAGTTGGATTACTTTCACAGAGCTTCACAGTTGTCCACTAAAACATGTAATAACATCTGGTTAATGCAGAGTGTTTCCTGGAGGACAACGCTGACTGCCAATCATTCTATTTGCTCCCCTATAGCCTCATTAAAAGAAATGCCTCTGATCCAGTTAGACTCTTTCCACCTTGAGTCTGGGCAGATCGATCAATTTGCACCGAAGCCAGGCTCATAAAAGACATGTGTTTAATGAAAATACAAATAGACGTAGACGGAGGACGGCATTCATTGAGGTGTGAGTCAGGGATCAGATGGGCTCATGATTTCAACGAGGGAGAGTCGGCAAAAAGAGGGTTATACTTATTAACCTTTCTGAAATGGCTCATGAGCTGAGTCTTTATTGATGACCTGGGTTATGAAGTCACAATGATTTCTCTAGGAAGCTGAAATGAAAGGTTAAACTATTCACATTAATTGCTCTATGAGGTCGCTTATCGACATCCCTTTAAGCTTCAACCGGCATAGCGAGGAGAGCAAAGATAGGAGACAGAGCCGGAGAGGAGAGGATGAAGGTGGCCGAGGCATTTGATGCTGAGACCAGTTATGAACAAACTGTTTTTTGATAGCGCCGAGCTTTCTAAAGGGCTTATGAATAACTCAGAGGACAGGCGCTGACGACAGCTGTCACAAACCTGAGAGGATTCGATTTTCCATGAATAAAATCACTGAGGGGAATTCACATCGGCAAACACAATGCATTTGCACATAAATGTGAAGCTCTTACTGCCGGTGTCCACAGTCGGGCTGCCACTCTTTGTCTGACTCACCACCATTAAACACCATACAGCGGCATGTGCGGACCACGTCAAAATAACACTGAAGAGACGGCATCAAGCTAAATAGGACGTTAAGCTGTTGAGAAATGATGCTAATGTCGTCGGCAGTAGCTTTTTATCGCTTTCATCTTGAAAGATTCTACGTACTCAGCATTTTTAGCTCAGAATGTTTTGCCGGTTATTTATTGGTCAGTCACTTGATTTGCCCTCCTATAATGTGAAATACTTTGAGTCTCAGGAAGTTATAAACAACCAGATGATAATATCTCTGTGACCTTCATTGTGGACGGTAAAGCTTTGTAGTGAACATTCACATCGGTCTGAAAACTCCAAAACACATCCCCACTACTTCACCAGGATAAAATATTACCTCAAACTACTACCTTAAATCTCATGTCAACAAACGTACATACATGTTAAACTGACAAACTACATGAATATGTTGGAATTTGTCATATTTTATGATATGGTTTGGGTACCGTCAGCACCAGTGTTGAATAAAGTACTGGAAAGTCGCATTTGAGTAGAAGTACAGGTACTCAAGAAGTTCAAGTCGCCAACTGAAATGCTACTCAAGTTAAAGTCTTTAAGTATCTAGTATTTAGTGTACTTAAGCATATCAAGTAATCTACAATCATATATACTCAAGTAATGAATGCAAAAGTACAAGTCAATGTTAATAACAACCAAAGGCAGTCAGAATTTGGAATACTACGCTGCTGATCACATCAACAGACTGCCGATAGGTTGAGTGTGAACCTTCGTTTGCACTTGCACATTACACGATTAGGCCCAATAATGAATCAGCTTCCTGGTTTGGTACGTTTTTGGTACAGAGGTCTTGGGTTCGATACATTTTTGATATGTTTTCGGTACAGTGAAGGAAACCAGTGAAGGGGGTGGGGTGGGGGTGTACTCCGTAACTATCGAAAACTGAAAGTGAAACTTAACATGCTTCGAATATCTGACTCGGCTTCTGTGCCTCTCTTGTACTCTCTGTTGTCATGTTTACCACCTCTTATCAGTGCCCCAGCCTCAGAATACAGTGTTCTTGTTTTGTTTTTGTTTTTTTTTGCACCCGCGCTGAGTATTCAGCAGTGGCGCCGCTACAGAGTGTATATAGGGGAAACCCTGCACATGGGTTCTGCTTGCAGCCATCCTGCTTCCTGAGTGTTTGTGTTGTTCACATACTACTACTACTACTACTACTACTACTACTACTACTACTACTACTAGGGCTCCTGCAATGGGGCGGGTGTCCCATCCCGGTGCGTTGAGCTGACCAGATGAACCAGTGTTTTCCATCGCTGGCGGTCTTGTGCCAGCTGCTCTGCGTCCTCCATGGTAACTCCATGTTGTTGGAGGTACAATGACGTCCAGCCATCGGGTGCGGGGCTTGCCTCGTGGTCGTTTCCAGTCTGCGGCCTTTGGGTCAAACTGAAGGAAGGCCCTTGTTGGATGGTCAGGAGGGAGGCGGAGGACATGATCGAACCAGCGGGTGCGACGTTGCGCGGCCTGGCTGCCAGAATAGATGGCTTTGATAGCAGGGCTCTCAGAACCATTGGAAACATCAAGTGGCCCCAGTGGGTTTCCAATGAGGTGCTTTGAGCCCGCACATGCCAGCCCAAAGCATCCAGCCTGGCCACGCAATGTCGTTCTTCATATAGGTACATATATTCATTCGATACACCTCCATATTGTATCAAAAGCCCCAAACCAAAACAGTTCAGTATGAACGAGTGCACCGTTACACCCCTAACATTGAGGAAAGCTTCAACAGTGGTGCAGCATTAACATGCACCAGTCCCAGACCCCTGTCCACATGTTGAAGTGTCAATGAGCAAGATACCAAACCCCAAGAATGACTGTTTTACAGATGTGGGACTATCTGCATCTATTGCCGCATTTCCACTACGTGGAACCAGCTCGACTCGGCTCGGCTCGACTCGGTATTCCTGGAGAGCGTTTCCATTACAAGATACTACCGACTTTACAGTACCTGGTCGTCAGAGTGATGCAGCGCATTACTTCCGTGTCGTCTGTTCAGAGAGTTGCTGATAAACTCGCTCGTTGCGTGTTGTCTCATCTGAATTTTTACGTCGGCCACCAAAGACTGAATCTCCTCGACCGACCATGGTGTAGTTTTGGGCTGTTATGTAGATTAATGTACTGCAATATTTACTGTCAACTTCCATATCTGTTCTTTGTAAAACGGCGGGTCACAGAGACAACTGTCTGACCGATCAGTGGTCTGCAGTGTGTACACGTCACGTTTTAGTAACTGGTCCCCAGTCCTGGAACCTTGGCAGAGGTGATACCAAAAAAGTAGTACCGGGTACCAGATTCCAGGTCCTTTTTTGTAATGGAAACACAAAAAAGGCCGAGCCGAGTCGAGTCGAGCTGATACCATGTAGTGGAAACGGGGGATATATGTCATGACACTTCTAGTACTGTCAATGTAGAAAAGCGAAATCGAAATGCAAGGTCATTTCAAGGATCTTTATTGTCATACCAGCACACATTTACACATGAAATGGCACAAAATTTGGTACTCGAGGTTGCAGATTTAACCCAATAAAAAAACTAGATATAAACAATATGCACATGAAAAAGACTTTTGTATAAGAATAAAAATAAAGAAAAATAAAAGACCCATGTATAAAAACACGTGTGTGCAAAATGCAAGGGGACGAAGTCTGATTGGCCACTGGCCTGTAAATTGCACTTGATATTGTGAGGTAGAAAAGTGTAAAGTGTTCATCATGCATTTGTGTCCATGTTTTGTTAAACATATAATCGTAATTGCCTCTGATATCAGCCCCTACTAGCAGGTGAAATCCTCAAGCAAAGAATAAAATATTAGAATGAAAATAAAAATAAGACAGAACCCTCTTAGGTTTTGACAGTGCAATAATAAATAATGAGCGTGATCACGGTTGACTTAAGGATTAAGGCCTGTTGGTTTTGTGCCACATCTTAAAAAACACAACTCTGAAGTGAATCCTAATATTCTCAGTCTGGTGAATAAAACAAAAGTAGTTTGCTGTGTATTTCCCACTGGGTGCAGTGGGAATAAACTGGGAACAAAGTCACACCTTGGTTTTACAATTTCTTACTAGAATTTATTTGGCCTGGGGTTAAAATGACAGTGGCGTAGGTCGTAGACTGTGAGCAACTGAATTCCCCTGGTTGTCACTTCAAGATAAAAGCTTGAAATGCCAAACACTAGAGCCAGTGTTTGGTTCGTCCATTCTGGGCCAATGTGGAATCATGATAAGCCCCTCTGTAGATATAAAGGGCTCCAAAACTAAAGAAAAAACAAGGAATTCATAATGACAGGTGATTTACATGGCTAAAAACATAATTATAAATTCTGTTTCTGGTAATAGATCAGTTCTGAATCTTACACACTGTTCCTTTAACCCTTTCATGCATAGTGGTCACTATAGTGGACACCTATTCTCCAGCTGTTCTCTTGTATGTTCATGGATTTAGTTGTTTTAGTTCCATGCCCTCCTGAGACCCAGCAATGCATTTTTGTCCTCTGTAGGGGACATAAGTTTGACAGTTTCACAAAAAAAAAATGCTGTTCATTGCAAGGGACATTCCATTAAAAAATAAATAAATGAAAATACTTTTAAAAATGTATCTGAAAAAACTGTTGCATTATGCACTTCCCAATCAAGATGACTGTTTAATGAAAAAAAAGAGCTAAAGATGTTCACTTTCCTGGGTCTCAGGGTATCAACCAACACAGTAGATGCTCATGCATCATCTACGCTGACATTCAGACCATTAATGTAACTTTGCTGTTCTTGATAAACCTGATCTGCACTAACATGTTTGAGTGTAAATCAACTGCTAATTTTCTCAAACAATTTTTTTTTTTTTTTTTTTTTGCGTATTATCTCCATAACTAGTATTAGAATGTGATAAAATGTGTGAAAACATGAGATTAACTGCATTAAAAAATATATATATTTCATAGTTTTCACACAGTATATCACTTTATGATGATGGGTTTTAAATATATGTTTCTTTGCTTCAAAAATCATATGCATGCTGTCCAGCTGAGTGGACATTGTTGTAACTCTGTGAAAAAGAGATTCATAAAAAAAAAAATTCAAATCGCATTGTTTTTTTCATGCCTAAATAGGAATAAAAACACTCAGGAAAAAAAAAATATGTTGATTAGGTTCTCATAATTCATGCATGAAAGGGTTAAATCAGGGGTCTCAAACTCATTTAAGTTCAGGGGACCCATTCAGTCCGATATGTTCTCAAGTGGGTTGGACCAGTAAAATTATAGCATAATAACCTACAAACAAAAACTCCCCAAAGCACAAAAATGTAAAAGTGCAATTTTACCAATGTTATGCCTCAGTTTATCAATTACACATGTTTTAGTACTCACAGTGGATCTACAAGTACACAAAGCATTTAACAACAGACAGAATACTGGTAAAACGACACTTACTTTTAGGTTGTTCGTGGCTGTTTAGACTATTAACATTTTTGAGAAAGAATAGTTTGTAATTCTAAACATTTTCATCATGTAATTGTTCTTTTTTGCCAAAAACAAAGAAAACAAGCAGTGCCAGGCAATACAAACCCCGCCCCTTGTGCATATTGGAGCTTATTTTGGCATCGATCCAGCTGATGTCATTATGTCCAGCGTGTGATGTGTTGGGGGAATGGAGGGGATCAACCCCCCCTTTGGTTTTTACATCCCTACTTTTGCTCAATAAATTTCATCCTTAGGGGGGGTGACGGACGGACGGACAACCAACCAATTGAAATAACAGACAGGTTGTGACTGAGTTTTCTTACACCTGTATCACCTGAACTGAACTGAATATGTAAACATCCCCATGTACTGGGGCACTGTAAAGGGGGGGTAAATGTGACAAATACATGGGGCCCAGCATTTGTGGGGGGCCCATACAGCAGTGGAGGGGGTCCAGTGGATACAGGGTAGAAGTTGTGAAAATTTCATATAAGATCTGCTGTAAAATAGAGGAATAGAACCTGAGAGTTGGACGTTGAAAGTGTGTAAAGTTTCACTTCATTTCACACCAGTGTTACATTAGTTATGGACCACACACTCACCCCGCTCTGACAAAATAAAACATCCCCCCCGACCCCCCTCTGCTTTTTTGACAAATCGCACTCTGATCATGTCTATGTGTGTGCTGATGTCAGCATAGATACAAACAGCATAGACACATTTCAGCCATTATCACTAAATAGGGAAAATTATTATTATTATTTTTTTAATTCATTAAAAATGTGAGCTTTGGCCTACTTTTCCTAAAATGTAATTACATTTATTCTGGGTCACTGGCAATCTATAAACCCAATTTGGTATGAATTCAACCAGTAGTTTTGTGCTGAACCAAAAACAATACTCCTTGCCTTCCCTTCGGGGGGTGGGGTAAAAACTTGGAGTTGTTATTATAATAATAATAATATTGGATTGGATTTATATAGCACCTTTCTAGACACCCAAAGTGCTTTACATTATTCATTCACTCTCACATTCTCCCTCTGGTGGTGGTAAACTACATCTGTAGCCACAGCTGCCCTGGGGCAGACTGACAGAAGTGTGGCTGCCATTTTACGCCTACGGCCCCTCTGACCACCACCAAACATTCATACACCAGTGTGGGTGGCACTGGAGGCAGGGAGGGTGAGGTGTCTTGCCCAAGGACACAACGGACTGACTAAGACAGAGTGGGATTCGAAACGCCAACCCTTCAGTTATTGGATGACCCGCTCTACCAACTGAGCCATGGCCTGCCCCATGATTATGACAGTATTTTACTTGTCCGATCCACTTGAGATTGAATTAGTCTGAATCTGGAATCTGAACTAAAATGATTTTGACACCTTTGACAGTGACCACCTTTGCATTTCACAAACTCAACCCCCGGGGCAGAATGGACCCTTTGGCGGGCTGGTTTTGGCCCTCAGGCCACATGTTTTACACCCCTGCTTTAACTGCTTTGACCTCTCCTACTAATATTAAACATTTTTAATACAGGCCAATAATAGCTCTGTGTTTCATCACTAACTGTGAAGTTGAAATGGGGTTATAGAGGTGAAGAAAGACAGAGAGCTGTGCAGAAGAGTGAACGTGACCTCCCCTGATGTCTACCCATAAAGATAATGGTGACTGAGATGGGGAGGCAGGTAGAGGTGTGAGTGTGCATGTGCAGGGGGAAGCGGCGATAAAGGAAAGGCTGATGTGGTTTGCAGAGAATCATTTATCTGCTTAACTCAACAAAGAACTCAGCTGGACAGAGGGTTCATATCCTGGCTGGACAAACACCAAAGTATCCGATAGCCGGAGCAGAACCTTTCACTGTTTAGCATTGCGTCATGGCTGCTGTGATACTGATACAAGCGTTCATTCATTTTCCACTTTGAGGAAATATGCCACAGGTGATGGAGGGTTTGTTCACTGGTGGTTGGGGTCCAGCCTCATAAAATGTCTACTTTTAGCTCAGTAACCCAGAAAAATTTAGCTATTTCATGTTTCTGCAAACCAATGATGTCAACATTTGCAAACCAAGGAAATATATTTCATATATTTTCTAGATGTGTGTGTATATCAGTGTTTTTGGGGTGGTTTTAACCCATAGGCCCAGTTCTCAGATTAATTTTTGGTAAAACTTTACTTGAAGGTCTAGTTTATAACACATTGAGCGCACATTCATTAGACATTATAATGCATGATAAAAGTCATTACAACAGTTTATGATCATGTACAACAACTTATACCAAGGTTAATAAAGTATTATAAGTGTAGGCATACTGTATTATAAATTCAGCTTTCATAATGTTTTATACATCCATACCAAAGTGACAACGGTGTTTGAAGGAAGAATCTCAAGTCCTGGGTTATATAACACATTCTAACCATCATAACTATAGCCAGTTATAAAGACATACAAAACTGCTCTGACATGTAGTTTCTGAAACGGAATAATGCCTTATAAACATCAATAATAAGTTACAGGATCCCTTTAAGAGCTTTTAGTGAAGTGACAACACTGCATAAAGTTAAATTAGCAATTGCATGATGTTATAACACAAGTATGATGACGTATGAGCAGTATCTGCTGCCTCTAAGTAAACTGTAAATCAAAAATTATACATCAAAGTGTTCTGAATAACTCTTTATTTTGCAAAAACAAAAAAAAATAAAAGAACAGAGACAGTAAATAGAAGTGTTACATGTTGCTTTGTACATAAATAAAAGATAATGTGGCAGCTGTAAATCTTTGTTAATTTAAACACATACTTTTTTTTTTTTTTTTTTTTTTTTTAATAAATATGAAATCCCCAAAATATATGGGTTATAGGGACCAGTGACAAAACCTAACAAAAGTTCCCAACCTAAAAAAATACATTCCTTCACACTGCTTTGGTATGGATGTATAAAACATTATGAAAGCTGAATTTATAATACAGTATGCCTACACTTATAATACTTTAATAACCTTGGTATAAGTTGTTGTACATGATCATAAACTGTTGTAATGACTTTTATAATGCATTATAAATGCATTATAATGTTTAATGAATGTGCGCTCAATGCATTATGAACTAGACCTTCAAGTAAAGTATTACTGAATTTTTCTCTCTAGTTAACTTAAGTGATTTATCACAATTTATTATAATATTATCCTCTATATTTTGCATTTTTCATTGTAAATCATGTATTTTCCAATATTTAACTCCTTATATTTGATATAGATATTCAGGAAATGCCAAAGTTTATTCAAAGGATATTGTATTAAAACTGAAAAAACAGATTGAAAAAGTGAGTTTTGCAGCAAAGCTATCATAAACTGAACATAAAATCAAGTGTCTCCATCCACTGTCATTTATCCAACTCCATGGGTTTTACTGGTGAATAAATTTTGTAGAAGATGACAGTGTTTCCACGTTCACTACGGAGCCTCTGAATGTAAACATGGGTCATATCTGATGACCATGAAAAGATGAAAAACTGCATTTTACACCAATTACCCTGGTCTACAATTTTTTAAGAAATGATTTGCTTCAGAGATTAAATGTGCTAAATGTTATGTATTTTAATAAGATTAATTGGAAAATAAATGACAAAAGTGCCAGTTTGTTGATGTTTTCAAGGTATATGATTAAGTGTTATTACACATATATATTGGTTTATGTACATTTATATAATAGTTTTATAAATCTTCCACTAAATAGAACCTGTAAAGTGAATGTATTCTAATGTGCAGACAGTGTTTTGAAGTAGATCTTGTAGCTCTGAGACAAATATTCCTTTTGAGTCAAACCCATTCTCTCGTTAATTCTTGAATTTCACATTTTGACCCAAGGCTGTGTCTTGGAAAGTTCAGCCAACCAGCATTTTTTACTTGATTTTTCTTTATCAGTGACTCTAATTTCATTACTTTTATTCTGGAAGCATTTTCCTTGTACACCAGTGTTATTTACATGTATTGATAGGATGAACGGATCAACAGGTATTCAACAGTTTAGATCAGTAGATGCTTTTGGTTAACATTGGAGGTTTTGGTCTTTATGGGTTAATCCATGTATCCAAGAAAGCATCTTTATATTTATCTGTTTATTTTCAGCCTATTTTAGCCTTAAACACTGTTGGTTATGGTTTAGAAAACATATTAGATATCAGGGCTTGGTTTGATACCAAAAATACCACCAAAAATGTGTGGAGCCACATCAAGCATTGGTGAGATATGAAAGGAAACCAAGAAGAACAAATCTATTCAGGTGATTGAGAACATCGGTGTTAAGGACATGATCCGACTGTAGGTGAGAACAGTCTGTCGACAATAAGAGCGATACTGTCTGCGGTGAATATACTCCTCATTACAAAGACGAATGCAGAATGAGAGTTCGGCGGTGCTAAAACCATTGACATTGTCTGCAGAGTTGTAGAAAAACCTTGACCTGACAGAGAGGGGGTCTAGTGACGCTGTTCTTTTGGTGAAATAGTTTGGGTATACGTGTCTGCACAGACGGAAGGGTCACTGCAAATCAATAAAACATGCTTTGATCGATCAGCTTGACCCTATTGTGAAACTTTTCTATTCGTATAGGTGTGGTGTCTGTAATGGCCATTGCATTTGATTGACATACAGGGTCAGGGAGCAAAATTTACAATATTTTGAGGCAGGGATTGAAAGACAGTGTATGACCAATTAGTTTATTGAAAGTCATGAGAATTTATTTGCCACAAGAAAATTTCCATCATAGAAAATGTTTTTATTCTATGTGTCCTCCTTCTTTCTCAATAACTGCCTTCACACGCTTCCTGAAACTTGCGCAAGTGTTCCTCAAATATTCGGGTGACAACTTCTCCCATTCTTCTTTAATAGTATCTTTAAGAAAGTCGACATTACTGTGTGATGTTCTATTGGTAGCATGTTCTAGAATGCCCCAAATAGCAGAATCCAGAGGGTCTAGATCTGGGCTAGAAGGCGGCCATAAATATGATTCCCAAAAATTGCTAAAGTTGGATTTGTTGCTGTTGTCAACAAGTGTTTTGGTGTTCTTGTGTAAGATTTTAACTTCAAATCATATTTTACTGCATTTCTAACGGTCTTGTTGTCTACCTCAAGTTCAATTGCCATTTTTCTCATGGATTTGGTTGGATCCTTTAGGATTTTGGATTTGAGAGCTTTAATAAAAGCTTTGGTACGTTTTTTGTTGCTTCCTCCACTTCCAGACTTTCTCGTAATAGTTTTGCTCATAGTCATTCTCTTCTTGACATTATAAACAGTCTTTATGGACACTCCAACTATTTCTGAAATCTCCTTTGGTGTGACGAGTGCATTCAGCAAATCACACACTCTTTGACGTTTGCTTTCCTGATTACTCATATGGGCAAAAGTTTCTGAAAAGGTATGGATAATAGTGTTAGGTATGATTATGACATCAATATATGTTTGGTTTCAAAACAATTGATGTAGTGCCTGCTGAGAAAAAACAACTAAATGTTCATTGTAAATTTTGCTTCCCCACCCTGTAATATTCATATAGTCACTAGATCTCAACTCATTTGGTGTTTTGATGATGCAGTTAGAGTTAGAGAGCACTATCTAACATGTTCAACATAAATGACGGAATATTTTCAAGAAGAATGGTGTTCATCCCTTTAGTAGCCTAAGCTTAGGAAACTATGTTGGAGGCTAAACACCTCAATCAAATCAAATTTTATTTATATAGCGCCAAATCATACCAAAAGTTATCTCATGACACTTTCCATATAGAGTTGGTCAAAACTAGACTCCAAGCCAATTTACAGAAACCCAAAAGAATCCTCCAGGAGCAAACACTTGTGACTGGTGACAGTGGCGAGGAAAAACTTCCTTTTAACAACAGAAACCTGGAGCAGACCTCGACTCCTGGAGGATGGACATCTGCCTTGACCAGTTGGGGTTAAAGAGAGAGAGTAAAGGAGGAGAAAAGAGAGAGCGATAGAGATAGAAAGAGACTGGGGGAGAGGGGGAGAAGGGGGGAAGTAGGGGGAGACACACGGATGCAGTTGATGCACAGATAACTGAACTAGAACATCTATGAAGCTATATAATAAACAATCATAACTATATGGATAAGTGAGTGATTATGATGAAGGCAGGAGAGAGGCAGGACCACAGCAGCAGGTCCAGAGATGATCCTAGGAAAACCTGTGTCAATAAAACAGGTTATGATGCTTTTATAGAGTATGTGTCCATGCACATCTCAAGGTCTGTCTATTTGTTTATTTTCAGTATGTACAAAAAGACAAACATTAACTTGGTCCCAAAGATGGACTTAAAGAATTTTGGAAACCAAAGTTTAAGGTTTCAAGGTCAATGTTTGTCAACTCTAATGAATGTAACATCTCAGGAATATCTTGAAGGTAGTCCTTTAATTGTGACAGAAAAGATTCTGGTGCATGAACAGTTTATGATGCAAGGATAAAAGACACCTCTGATTACACTTACAGCTCTGATGTCCTTTCATCTGTCATCTATCTAAAGAATTTGCTGTAAAGCAGTGGTTCTTGCGGTGGCCCAGAGGTGCAACAGCCCAAAATATTATCCATGATAAGAAAAAAAAGAGAACAGCCCAAAATATTGTCCACTATAAGAAAAAAAAGATAACAGCCCAAAAAATTATCTATATAAGAAAAAAAAGAGAACAGCCCAAAAAATTATCCAGTATAAGAAAAAAAAAAGAGAACAGCCCAGAAAATTATCCACTATAAGAAAAAAGAGAGAACCGCCCAGAAAATTATCTACTATAAGAAAAAAAGAGAACAGCCCAAAATATTATCCACCATAAGAAAAAAGAGAGAACAGCCCAAAAAATTATCCAGTATAAGGAAAAAAAAGAGAACAGCCCAGAAAATTATCTACTATAAGACAAAAAGACAGCAGCCCAATTATCCACTATAAGAAAAAAAAAAAAAAAAAACATCTTCCACCTTTTCAATTTGGGGGCACTGTTTACCCGAAAGGTCTCTTGCTTTACAATTAAGGCCACCGCAAAAAATAAAAGCATAGGCTGAAAATTTTCAAGGCCTTCAGCTAATGTGGCTAATGCTAATGAAGTAACCCACCAAAAGTGGAGGTCGGAGCGCTAAAAATAAAGTTATTTTAAAATATTTAGTGGATAATTTTGGGGGTGGGGGTGGATAATTTTAAGCTGTTCTCTTTTTTTTCTTATAGTGGATAATTTTTTGGGCTGTTCTTCTTTTTCTTATAGTGGGTAATTTTTTGAGCTGTTCTCTTTTTTCTTATGGTGGATAATTTCTAGGGCTGTTCTCTTTTTTTCTTATTGTGATCAATTTTTTGAGCTGTTCTCTTTTTTTTTCTTATATTGGATAATTTTTTGGGCTGTTTTCTTTTTTTTCTTATAGTGGATAATTTTTTGGGCTGTTCTCTTTTTTCCTTATAGTGAATAATGTTTTGGGCTGTTCTCTTTTTTTCTTATATGGATAATTTTTTGGGCTGTTCTCTTTTTTTCTTATAGTGGATAATTTTTTGGGCTGTTCTCTTTTTTTCTTATAGTGAATAATGTTTTGGGCTGTTCTCTTTTTTTTTTTCTTATAGTGAATAATGTTTTGGGCTGTTCTCTTTTTTTTTTATAGTGAATAATTTTTTGGGCTGTTCTCTTTTTTCTTATATGGATTATTTTTTTGGACTGTTCTCTTTTTTTCTTATAGTGGATAATTTTTTGGGCTGTTGCACCTCTGGGCCACTGTAGCTTCTCGATGGGGGCAGTAGGTTTGGTTTAGTTTGGTTTGGTAACACTCTAGCAGCAAAACTATTAGATCAGTTCATACCAAACTGGGTTTATGGATTGCCAGTGACCCAGAGTAGATCTGATTACATTTTGGGAAAAGAAGGTCAAAGTTCAAATTTTTTATTTTTTATTTATTTTTTTATTTTTTTACTTCTAATGGGCGAAATTTCAAATGTCTGTAGCAGCAAAACTATTTGTTGGATTCATACCAAATTTGGTTTATAGACTAGAAGTGACCAAGAATGCATGTGGTGACATTTTATAAAAAGTAGGTCAGAGTTCAAATTTTTTTGTGAATTTTTCAATTTTTTTTCTCCCATTTACTTATAATGGGCACAATTTCAAATGTCTGTAGTAGCAAAACTATTGGTTGAATTCATACCAAACTGGGTTTTGTAGATTGCCAGTGACCAAGAATACATGTGGTTACATTTTAGAAAAAGTAGGTCAAAGTTCAAATTTTGAATGAATTTTTCAATATTTTTTTCTCCCATTTACTTATAATGGGCAAAATTTCAAATTTCTACAAAAACATCAATTTTGTTTAAATTTACTTCAACCTTGGCATATATATAGTGGCAATTGATATGTTGACATCAGCACACGCTGATGACATCAGCTGGATCGATGCCAAAATAAACTACGATACAATACATGCAAGGGGCGGGGCTTGTTGTGCCTGGCACCAGTTGTTTATTTTGTAATCAGTACATGAAGACTTATTTAATGTATTTTTCCAAAAACTTTCAAGTACCCCCTCGGCTTCTTCCAAGTACCCATGGCAGTACATGTAGCCCAATTTGAGAAAAACTGATGTAATGTATCCTTAAAAAACTTGTAGTTTCTTCGTTGCTTTTTACATTATGTTTTTGAATAGCCTTAAAATATTTCAGTAATGCTTAGTCACAGGGGATTTGTGATCTTAACCTTATGATGTTAAATGCCTTTAAAAGATGAATGATTTTTGATGAATAAAATGGCATTTTAAAAAAAATGAAGTGTCCTGTTTATTTTTTGGAGTCTGAGTAATAGAGCTATGAAACGATAGTGAGTCATTCCTATGTTGGAGGTTAAGGTCGGGAAGTTAATGTATGTTAACAGAATATAGAAGTAGTGAACCCTGAAAACACAGAGGAACATAGAAGCGCACAGACCTCCTATAAAAGTAATTCCCGTGGACCAAAAGCTCAGACTTCAGTTGCTCTGATGCTTGGTTGCTGATGTTTTTTCTCTACTTTCTCAGTGTGCTGAAGTCAGCTCATCACAGATGTCTATAAACTGCAGTGTTTTCAAGATAATTGGAGTCCAGCAAAGAGACTTGTGCTTCCTCTGGGAGAAGACAGTGGCCCAGAAAACAAAAGGAATCGTCAGCCAATCTGACCATGTTCTGTCCAGTGAATTCATTGTAAAGCCCTCAGGTCTGTGTTATAACACAGAACCAACAACTACTTTAAGTTCTTCATTCCTTCTGGTGTCAGTCCAATGAGCAGAGACACTACTTCATTTATTTATTTATTTATTTATTTATTTATTTATTTTCTTTACAATAAAACATAACATAATATAACATAATTCTTACTTTCTCCATGTTCTATGTATACACCAAACCACTGACGCAAATTCCTAGTAATGTGAACCCTGTTTACTTTCATGGCAATAAGCACAATTCTGGTTTCTGATTCTGATAGCATAGCATAGCAGAGCATATCGTAACATAAAATAGCACAACATGACAAAATAGCAAATCATAACATAGCATAACTTAACATAAAATAGCATAGCATAACATAACAGCATAACATAAAATATCATAACATAAAATATCATAACATAACATAGCATAATATAAAACAACATAACATAGCATAACATAAAATATCATAACATAAAATGGCACAACATGACAAAATAGCAAACCATAACATAGCATAACTTAACATAAAATAGCATAACATAACAGCATAACACAACATAGCATAATATAAAACAATGTAACATAACATAACATAGCATAATATAAAACAACGTAACATAACATAACATAGCATAACATAAAATAGCATAACATAACATAGCATAACATAGCATAACATAAAATAGCATAATATAACATAGCATAACATAACATAACATAACATAGCATAACATAACATAGCATAGCATAACATAGCATAACATAAAATAGCATAACATAACATAGCATAACATAGCATAACATAACATAGCATACCATAGCATAACATAACATAACATAGCATAACATAAAATAGCATAACATAACATAGCATAACATAGCATAACATAACATAGCATAGCATAACATAACATAGCATAACATAACATAGCATAACATAACATAGCATAACATAATGAAGCAGAAATTCCAGACAGTTGTGTTAAAGTATCAGAAAAATAAATAATTGATTAAAAAAAAAAAAAAAAAAAATCCACCCAACACTTAAGGCACAAATTAACCCATAAAGACCCAAACATCCACTAGTGACCAAAATCATTTACTGATATAAATTATTTAATATGTGTTGATCCATTTATCCAATCAACACATATAAATACTTGTTGTAAAATACAGTTTGTTGTCTTTTCATGATCATCAGATATGACCCATCTGGATGTTCAGAGGCTCCGTACTGAGCATGGAAACACCATCATCTTCTACAACATTGATTCACTAGTAAAACCCATGGAATTGGATCAGTGACAGTGAATGGAGATGCTTGTTTTTATGTTCAGTTAGTGATATATTTTACTGAAAAAGTCACTTTGTCCATCAGTTTCTCTGTTTTCAACTTTAATTTGAGCTTTTATGGACATAAATCATGATGTGTAAATTAAATATAGGAAAATACAAGATTTTCACTTAAGAATGTAAAATACTGAGCATAATATTATAATAAACGGCGATAATTAACTTACGAAAAGTTAAAAATAGAGGGAAAAAAATCATTTGGGAACTGTCATAAAAGTAGCACTCTTTATGGGTTTAGCAGGTAAACAACAAAATATTGTCATTGTCATTGTCATTGGTGAGCTTGGTCCTTTTATCCATGTTTATTATACAGATGAGTTTCAAGTTCAAGCATTCTGCCAACATATAGATTTGAGAAATTTTCATTTTCAGAAAAAAAAAAGAAAGAAAAGTGAAAGATCTTTTTGTGGTGTTTGTTTACAGCGTGCAGAGGTGGGTGGTCAAGGTGGATATCACACAGATCTGTTCAATGCCCAGAACAGTGAGTACCTGCTGTGATTTCCTTCATATCATGCATACTATTCCATATTTCTGATTTCTTTTCACTTTCAAATAATAGGATAAAACTGCCCAAAAAATAAGAACAATAGCAGTGCTCACAGGTGCTGCAAGCTTAGCAGGCATCCTGCAAAGTTAGTGCATTTATTATACAACAAAACATGAGTATAAATTATGAAGAACTGAAAACTTTAGATCAAACATCAGATTTATTTATAAAGTTATTCTAAGTAAAAAAAAAAGAAAGTATCAGCTGATGGAAATCCTTTTCTTTTGAGGATTATTCAAGTCTTAACAGGTGTATTTTAATGTTTCTTTGTTGTAAATCTTTGACTTTACAGAGCGACGTCTGTCCAGAGTTTGACTGTTTGAAGCTTTTCTCACATT
This sequence comes from Sphaeramia orbicularis, assembly GCF_902148855.1. Taxonomy (NCBI): domain Eukaryota; kingdom Metazoa; phylum Chordata; class Actinopteri; order Kurtiformes; family Apogonidae; genus Sphaeramia; species Sphaeramia orbicularis. The sequence continues at coordinate 17,359,631 of NC_043972.1, forward strand.
GATTTACTGAGGAAAGAATGATTCTATATGCCATGTACCACAAATATGAATTTAAGAGTTTGTAACATGACATACATTTTGTGTTTAGTCTTGCATATCTTGACCTATTTACACTGTCAGTCCTGAACATATTGTAGGTCTGGTGTGATCCACTATGGTTCTGGAACTGAGCATAACTTGTATCATACTATTATCCAGGGTTCCTGCGGGGTCTTAAAAAGTCTTAAAAGTCTTGAATTTACAAATCTACATTGAACGCCTTAAAAAAACAGTCGTGAAAAGGTATTAAATTTGATATTGTAGGTCTTAAACTATGTTGCCATAAGCTTGTTGGCTGTGTTGTGTTTAAATGTGTCCATTAAATGTCCAACCTGCAAAGAAAGGAACTTATGTGGTTCTGAAAATTAATGAATGGATGGATATTTTATGTAAATGTTACTCTAATGGAGTTCCAGGGAAAGATATGTAAGCGTGTTCTTTTGTTGGAAGCTCCAAGAATAAGTCCGGATTCGTCTCGGTCTCATTTTTATACATTTTTTTTAACTTGATCTGATCACAAACAAAGCATTACTCAGTATTAAGGATCCACATCAAGGAGGAAATGGATCCAGACATTCCAGCACACACCACTTTTATAATCCTTGTAAACTGATCTTCAAAAAATGGGCTGATCCTACGGGCTAGGTGGGTTGGGTCACAAAAAATGGCCTGGTGTTAACTGACTCTTAAGTCGAGCAGATGTGATACCTCAAACTCTGTGTAAAACCCTATACTGACAGTGTGTTTATATCTTATCTCCTGTGGTTTACAATCCTATGTGGGCATGTGTATTTAAAAGTGTGCTTAAGGTAAAACCTAAGTCCTGTGTTGACCAAGATGTGACCTATACTTCCTAAGAACTTCACCACTCACTAGTGAAACAAAGGAATCCCATCTTAAAACATTAACTACTGACTAATATGTGATTAAACTTAAGACTTCAACTGTCTAAATTAAAATAATATTTCAAATATCAGTAGGGATGGGAATCGATAAGAATTTAAAGATTCTGATTCCATTATTGATTTTGCTTATCGACCCGATTCCTTATCGATTCTCTTATTGATTCTCATTGGGTAAGGGAATAAAAGAGTACAAACGGATGTGTTTGCATTAAATTTCTTTTATATTTCCATCTCTACACAGAAAATATAACATATACAGTATGTATAAATAATAATTACAGATGACGCTGGGCCCAGTTCAGGAAGGGGGTGGGGTGGGGGGGGGGTTGGGTGGAGTGAAAGTGATACTTAAGATGATTTACAAATTCCTCTATTGCTGCATATTGCCAGTTCGACTCGGCTCGGCTCGTCTCCTGTTGTTGTGCACCTCATTTCCTTCCCCCTACCTTCAGAAACTTGTATTTGAGGGGGTATGATGTTTGTTGCCCACACTGGAACCGGAACTGGCGTTCATTCTGCTGCTACTTTCACAAGCGCCGCTAAGTAGTGTATCAAATACGTGACATTTCTGTAAATGAATCACATGCTGTGGACAAATATTTGAGCTTATTGGAGGGATTCCACCCTTTTGAAGACATAAAAGCTTTGCAAGTGTTCCAGTGGACCTGGTGTCGTCTTTTTAGACCGTTTCTGCTTCAACGCCATGTTGGCTACGTTCTGACCAAAACAATGGAGCGTACACATGACGTCATCGCGCATGTGAAGTCGGACTCGATAAGCAGAATTGTTAAGCAGGCAGGCAAACGATTCCAAGGAATCAAGCTACTGGGATCCAGTTCTCAAAAAGAATCGGTTCTTGATTCCCATCCCTGGATATCAGCTCAACATCATAACCAAGAAGTTGAACCTTATTATGGAAACTCATATTACACTTCTTACTTCTTTTAACATGAAGGGAATCTTTAAAGTATATTGGAATTGACTGTAATAATGCTCTGAATAAAGGGGTGAATTTACATCCCAAAAGGAAGATTTGAAGCGGCGTTTCCCTTTAAAAATGCAAATGAAACAAGTTAAATTCCACTATAAGACACAACAGAAGTCGTCTGACTGAACTATTCCGCTGTGATGTTTTACAGCTGCTCATCTTTGATCCAGTGTCATGTTCTTCCTCCTCTGTGTTGTAAACTCCAGAGGTACATTCCTGTATTTGAATATAATATTTATCCAATCCGCAGAGCCGAGCATGTTTACAGCCTCCTCTACCTGTCTCCACACCATCTCATGTGTCTCTCTGAGCAGCAGGGTGAGACGAAGCAAAGGCATGTTTTCTTTATTCAAACTCCTGTTTACCAGAGCAATATCGCTTCCTCAGATGTAGTCATTGTGTTTATTCTCTCAAGGACAAGGACCTCCTCCTCCCCCCTCCTTCTCCCGGGCTCAGGCTGCTTCTCTTCAGAGAGGCAATCTAGTGCTTTGCTGTGTACCTAATCTTTGGGTTTGATTGTTAACAAGCACAGCAGTCTGTGTGCACACACTGAAAATGCTATGGAAGTTGTACATCTCTCTGTGGACTCCACGCCGCTCAGAGCACCGAGACAACCTCTGAAGACTTCCTGTGTCCTTTTTCCTACTATTGGCGACTAGTTTTTCTTATCTGCAGATGTTTTTTCTCAGTTTGTATTAATTCATCGCTTCATCCGTTTCATTATCCTTCTTCGAATTTAGATTTTAATTTGTTTGTTCGTGTATTATTCTGTTTATTAATTCAGTCACGCGTTTGTTGAATTTCACTTCACTTGTCTGCAATTCACATTCATTCAGAGTCATTCATTCTGCTTTACTACGTACCTCATCGGCTAAAATGTACTTAAGGGGTCAAATGAGTGGCCATTTTTGTCAAAAAAAAAAAAAAAGTTGTAAGAAATGCATAGAACTGTGTTGAAATAACACTAATCCATTTGTGCACATACTACTGATATTATTTCACAGCGGAAGCTATATTTTCAGAAATATTGATTTTGAATAGCACGTGTATGTGAAAACTTTTGCTGGTGGACGGACGCGACATTACCCATGATGATCTGGTCAGTACCAGTACTTTATTAGTAATAAACTTATATACTTACTATTGCTATTTCTCCTCTTATTGATAAATGTTAGTATTGTGGATCTAAAACAATAACAGCTGACACAAAAACACAAAATGTGGCAGTGGACAGATGTGACATGGTTGTTACAAATCCCATCATACTGATGCTCAGCAGCCATGTCACCGTTTACACTAATGATCCCTGTGCAAAAACTAGGATCATAATTATTTATTGTATAGTTTATCATCAGACTAAAGAGTAAATAACAATATAGAATTGTTATTTCTTTATAAAAATGCTTATTATTAGAAAACTGTTGATTTAAAAAGTGACGTGTGACATTCTTAATGTATGTATTGGCGTAACATAAGCAGGATGGATCAGCACCATACTCCATATTGAACCTGTAAAAATAAAACGTGATATGTAGGATAGAATCTGGTAAGAAAAATTGGGGAATCTAAAAGAATAGAATATTTGTTTTTCAGGTAAATTCAGTTAAAATATAACTCGGCCATTTGTGACATGAAAATATAGCATTAATTGTGATGAAACTGGACATTTTTGACCTGAAAACATAGTTCATATGACCATCAACATGTTGCAACAGAACTGAAATCTTGTAAATTTGCAGAACTTGGATTTACCAACACAGAGTTCCTTTGGGGATTCACTTATATTGATTTCTTATGCACAAAGACAGAAATAAGACCTCTAAGCAAATTTTAGCCGTCATTCATTCCCTTAAAGGGCCTATATACAGTATTTCTACTTTCAAATATATAAACCCCCCCATAAAAACTAAAATAGTAATATGTGTTAAGAATAAAGAACTAGGTATTTATGCCAAATATGCCACCGTGTACAATTATAGAGATTAGTGATGTTTGATACCATGGATTTCCTTTTCAGTCCGATACCAAGTAAAATTCAGGCTGGTATTGCCGATACCGATCCGATACCAATACTCTACAAATACACTTAATGTATGCAAAATCTAAAATAAATAAATAAATAAAATAGTGTATTTCAAATCATAACGTCATAAAGAATACAAGACAGGAAAGTAATTATTGTTTAATTATTAAGAACTATTATAAAAATTAAAACTTGCGTATTAATTTACATTACATACATGAAACATGAAAATACTGAACATGTAACACTTCAACAAAAGCATCCAACATCAACACTTTACATCATTCACAAGTTTTTGTTTAAGAGCAATAACATATTTACCATTTTCTCCTTTAGTCTGTTCTGTTTTTAGCTCAGAACAGACTGAATCAAAGTTGACTGACTGAGAAGCGTGACGCAGTACACACTTACCCAGGCGGAAGAAGAAGTAGTTCCCACCAATCACGTATCATTTGGACCAGATCCCTGTAGTTTATTTACTTTCCACTGTGTTCCTGATAAACATTACCTCAAATGACCGAAGTATCGAAAGTATTGATATTTTGATTTGTGAATCGATTCAAGAGTGTAAAGATCTGGTATCGGCGATATCGATATTTCACTATCGATCTGCACATCACAATTAGAGATATGATCTGAATTAATTTACATTGGATTTATGTGACCACTAGAGGGAGTAGTGAGTCACTCTGCTAGTCTTCATAATGTAAACTATCAGCTGATGCGGCATGTGAAGGTTATATGAAACTATTATTTTGACAGACCATTTTGACAAAATAAAAATAATAATAATAATAACAATAACAATAATAATAGAAGAATAACACTGGGTTACAAAAAAATTTTTTTTTGCAAGTTGCCTAGGTTTTTTCAACTGAATTAGGACCATTTTGCTAAATCCAAAAATGACATTTGTTTTTCTCAATCAGGTCAGGTTTTTTTTGCTAATTCTATTTTGAAAAATTGGATCTTCTCACAAAATTGATTACATTTTTGTAAACTTTATCTTGGTCACCAAATTTAATCCCAAAATAAGATTGGTAAGCACACTTTATGAAACTTGTGACTTGATTCCTGTTAGGTACAATGGTGTATTCACCGCAGATGTAGCAGAATACGTCAGGCTTATTTTTGCAAGATCTTCTAGTCGAAGCTATTTCATTCACCTGTAATATTAAAAAAAAAAAACATTAATCATAAATTGGCAAAAGTAAAATCTTCAGAACTCGTTTATTGCAAGAAATATGAAAGAATTTCGTATCATATGATGTGAAAATGCCCATAAATGTAAGCAAAAATGTTAAAAAGCCAATATGTAGCATAGTTATTAAAAGTTGACCTGATTGAGCAAAATTAATGTGATTTTTGGATTCAGCACACCAAAATTATCCTAAATCAGCTCAAAAAACTTCAATAATAAATTTGTTGTTGACCAGTGTAATAGAAAACTTGATGATATGATAATACAGATGTGTGTGAACAATGACTTTTATTACCTTCGCCAAGGAGGTTATGTTGGCGAAGGTAATAAAGGGTTTGTTTGTCTGTCCGTTAGTGTGCAACATAACTCAAAAAGTTATGGACAGATTTTGATGAAATTTTCAGCGTTTGTTGGAAATGGGATAAGGAAGAAATGATTAACTTTTGGGGGTGATCCGGAAGAAATCCTGGATTCTGGATCACTTTGAAATTTTCGTTAACATTGTGGTAAATGGGGCCAAAATTTTCGTTTCCCAATATCTCGCTTAATTATTGACCAAAACTCATGAAATTTAACTCAGGAATTGACAATGGGGTCCTCTATTACATTTCAAAGGCTGATCCGGATCTGATCCAGAAGGCGGATTTTATTTTAAAAAATAAATGTAGGATTTGTATCACCGATTATGTGGGGAATTTTTGCACTTGGCAGAGGTCTGCGCTCTCTGAGTGCTTTTCTAGTTCTTTATTTAATGAGTGATAGTGTAAATTCGCTGTTGGTTTTGGTAGTTTGACATGTGTTCTTGTACTCTACCTCCCCCTTCTGTTTAGAGTTTGGAATATCAATACAACACAGAACTTCTTAGAACCTCTTCACAATACTTCATACATCTGTTTATTTATATCAATGATTTTAATTACTCATAAAGTTTGCATATATATATAATATCATATTTCAGCTCTTTCTCTGTTGTTTTCTTATTTGTTATGGTTATTCTCTTATAATTATTTTAATTACCAATAGTTTTTAATGATTTATAGTTAACATTGCATTTTAATGTATACGAATTCAGTATTACCTCGGGGACCCCAATAATAAACTACTGTAAGACACAATCATAGCAAAAAAGTTTTCTTATTTCTTTCAAAGAACACAATTAATTAGTATGAAATTAATTTAAGCTGAAGAAAGCAGCAGTGTATTATTTCCAGGGATGTACAGTTAATTAGCATTTTGTGTATAATTAAAAATATAGAAGTCGTTAATGGAGAACACGAGGAGAACTGTGTGTCTCCCTTAGGACACCAAGACTATAGAATAACGCAAGAAGTCAGAAACAAGTCAAAGATGCGATTTGAAATCATTTTATTAACCTACTTGTTACATCTTAGAGGAACATCTTATGGTCATATCCTAAACTGTCAAACTTTGATGTGAAAATATCAAGAGCCAGAGGAAACTGGGTAAACTGGAGACTGATCTCGTGAAATCGCGATGTATGTCATGCCAGTTCTTATGTCATTCGGCGTGCTATATGTACGTATTTTTGACCTTTCACGTGTTATTCAATGCCATTTGATCGCATGTCAGTTTACGCCACGGTCTCCGGTTCACATAACCTTAACCCTTAGTGTGTGGTATTTGACATGGTGTGAACATACACATGGAAAGCTTGTAATGCGTACAGATAGGATTGTGCGATATGACGATATTAGATCTTTAAGGATTAGAACTTATCTGGAACAGGGTCAATTATTTAGCAGCAATGTGGGTATGTATATTATATTGTGTATTGTTATAATTACACAAAATCTGTTCATTTTATTTTAATTTCTTTTGGTTTGGTACCTGACATTGTGGGCCTCCGGGTCAGTATGTGGAACTTTTGGTTTTGGTCTGTTCCCCATCGGGCAGTTTACAGTGTGACACTGCACACTGTGACCTGAGTTTTCGCGCCTTTGCCTCTTCCTTTTTGTTCCGGATTTCTGTGGGAGAGGTAAGCAGCCGTGTAGTTCGTAAAACTTTTTGGTTTGACCTTTGTTAATTTAATTTCTTTTACATGAACCAACTAGTTTAGGGTGCATTAGGGGCTTATAATGTATTTAAACATATTTCTTTATGATTTGGTTTGTGCAGGAGTGTGTTTTATGTGGGATACTGACCGGAGGTCTTTATGTTTTATCATTTTTGTCAGGTATGCTGTACTTTGTTGTAATAATTCAATGTATTTTGTGCCCTTTTGTTCCGGATTTCTGTGGGAGAGGAGTGTGTTTTACGTGGGATACTGACAGGAGGTCTTTATGTTTTATCATTTTTGTCAGAACAATAAACGGAGACTGCCTCCAAAGACACACACGTGCGGGTCTTGTCATTAAAAGAAAAAGAACACAACGCAGAGTCCAATACCACCGGTTACATATCGACGATCCGACAAAGCCGAGATTTGGAATTTTTTCACATTTTTGTATTCCCAAGACATGGGAGCATTAGAAAATCTGGGCTAAAGTTGAATCAGAAAATTTTCCTGAAATAACCCCCCCCCCCCCCCCCCCCCCCCCCGATTATTATGCTATTATTTTACTGGTCCGGCCCACTTGAGATCAAATGGGGCTGAATGTGGCCCCTGAAAGAAAATGAGTTTGAGACCCCTGATCTACTTCATCTAGACCAGGGGTCGGCAACCTGTGGCTCCGGAGCCACATGCGGCTCTTCATCCTCCTTGTAGTGGCTCCTCCCTTTACTGCAGTCAAGCCAGCCCCGATTGTCCTCTGTATGGTCAAACCAGCCGCTAGCGATTTTCTTGTGTGCTACTTATTCGACAATTACGGTAGATGAGCTGCATGGAGCGAATGTGCCTTCTGGACAACAAAAGTAGGGGTTCATTTATGCTCTACGTTAAAGACGCAGACGGATACGGACGGAGGGTTCTGTCCGTCCTTTGTTTATTACTCACATAATTCTGTCCATTTTCCGGGAGAATATGGAGCAGTACAACTGGGAACTGCGGAGGCAGTGTTGAGTTTTGAAGAGAATCATTTTCATAAATAGCAATACTTTTCATAGAGCAACTGAATGAGTATAAGTACTGTGTACTTTTGGGGTAATCCTACAACAGATTCCATTCCAAGCTACAAATGTGTTTGTTTTCGTCTGAAATAGGCTTTAAAACTAAATTCAATGATGAATAAAATTAGGATTTCCAATAAGTATCTCATGAATTTTTTACAATTGGTATTAGTACTTCAAATACAATTAGCAAAAATACTATGAACTACTTTTACTGTGTACTTTTGAAGTAATCATACTCAAAAATTCCTTCCAAGCTCCAAAAATGTTTGTTTTTTCATCTGAAATAGGCTTTAAGACTAAATTCAATGATGAATAAATTGTTTTTTCTCCAATGAGTACCTCGTGAATTGAGTATTTTTGGTATTAGTACTTCATATACTATTAGCACAAATACTATGAAATACTTTTACTGTGTACTTTTAGAGTAATCTTACTCCAGAATCCATTCCACACTGCACTTCTGTTTGTTGTATTCAGTGGTTGTAACAGATAAAATGTAAAAAAGATTAAAACTTTTAAAAGTTTATAAGCTCGGTTATTTTTTGCGGCACCAGACTATTTTTTTTTTTGGCGGAAGAGGGGGCAAAATGGCTCTGACTGATAATAAAGGTTGCAGACCCCTGATCTATAGTTTATTATTCTAGTTTTGTCTTCAGGTTCAAGATAGGTAGATGCATACTCTATGTTTATGTTTATTTTTAGATTTATTATATTTTTTACTCTACTCATCTTAAATATTTTTGACACTGGAACTCTTATTCCACTACTGCTCTTGTACTCTGCTGTTGTAACGCTACAATTTTCCCCTTGTGGGACAAATAAAGGTTTTCTTATCTTATCTTTTCTTATTTACTTTGACATTTAAAGGCAAAGTATGAAATGGAGGGAAGAAACAAAACTGTGCAATCAATCATTAATCATGCCTTTGGACCCATATTTCTAGATGTTGCGTCACATTTCAGCATCACACAGTCCACAGGAAGAACTGCATAAGTGAACCGGTTATTTAACCAAAGTCCAGTGTGCACCATGGGACTGGAAAAAAAAAAAAAAAATGAATAGGACTGAAAAATATGGAGAGTAGTCAGAGTGTTTTGATCCCATTTGAATTGTATCATCACTTCAACACTTTCAGAGATAATTTCATGTGCAAAGAAATTCACAATTTGGGGTAAAGATGCTAAAAAAAAATATCTACTTTTTGTTTTACACAGTTCAATGGACTGCATCTCAAACACATAAATGACTGCTGTACAATGGAGTTTCATTTTTAAAGGCTTTTTGACTTTAAATTCAATTCTAGATTCTAAAGGGGATATACTCCAGAGATGTGATTTCTTTTTCTGATTCCTGTTCATTCATGTGCTGCAGAAAAAACTGGAGGTGTTTTAGGGAATTATTTGGACATCCTGATAGTAGAGAGTTAGTTTAATCCGTTCAAAAATTTCTAAATACATGCTTCAACTTGTCTGCATCGCTTTGGGAAAGACGTTATTCAGTATATTTATTCATTTGCTTGTATAAATTTGTGATTATATCGTGTGTTTTATGATTTTTTTTTTTATTTATTTTTTTATTCATTTCAACGTGATATCTTGAATTGCGTACAGGTAACAGGGCACTTTTAATTGGTGTGTTATAAGTTTTCCATTTGTATGTTCCCACCACATCAAACACCACATGATTAGCAGTTAGGTTTAGGTTTAGGGTTAGGGTTAAGTTTAGGGTTAGGGTTAAGTTTAGGGTTAGGGTTTGGTTTACGGTTAGGGTTAGAGTTAGAGTTAGGGTGAGCATTAGGGTTAGATTTATGGTTAGGGTTAAGTTTAGGGTTAGGGTTTGGTTTACGGTTAGGGTTAGAGTTAGGGTGAGCATTAGGGTTAGGGTTAGCATTAGGGTTAGATTTACGGTAAGGGTTAAGTTTAGGGTTAGGTTTACGGTTAGGGTTAGAGTTAGGGTTAAGTTTAGGGTTAGGGTTAGGTTTACGATTAGGGTTAGAGTTAGGGTTAAGTTTAGGTTTAGGGTTAGGTTTATGGTTAGGGTTAAGTTTAGGGTTAGGATTAAGTTTAGGGTTAGGTTTATGGATAGGGTTAAGTTTAGGGTTACGGTTAAGTTTAGGGTTAGGGTTTGGTTTACGGTTAGGGTTAGAGTTAGGGTTAAGTTTAGGGTTAGGTTTAGGGTTAAGTTTACAGTTAAGGTTAAGTTTAGGGTTAGGGTTAAGTTTAGGGTTAGGGTTTGGTTTACGGTTAGGGTTAGAGTTAGGGTTAAGTTTAGGTTTAGGGTTAGGTTTACAGTTAGGGTTAAGTTTAGGGTTAGGGTTTGGTTTACGGTTAGGGTTAGAGTTAGGGTTAAGTTTAGGGTTAAGGTTAGGGTTTGGTTTACGGTTAGGGTTAGAGTTAGGCTTAAGTTTAGGGTTTGGTTTACGGTTAGGGTTAGAGTTAGGGTTAAGTTTAGGGTTAGGGTTAAGGTTAGGGTTAGGGTTTGGTTTACGGTTAGGGTTAGAGTTAGGGTTAAGTTTAGGGTTAGGTTTACAGTTAGGGTTAAGTTTAGGGTTAGGGTTAAGTTTAGGGTTAGGGTTTGGTTTACGGTTAGGGTTAGGGTTAAATTTAGGGTTAGGGTTAGGATTTGGTTTACGGTTAGGGTTAGAGTTAGGGTTAGAGTTAAGTTTAGGGTTAGGGTTGGTGTTAGGGTTAGGGTTTGGTTTACAGTTAGGGTTAGGGTTAAGTTTAGGGTTAGGATTTGGTTTACGGTTAGGGTTAGAGTTAGGGTTAAGTTTAGGGTTAGGGTTCGGTTTACGGTTAGGGTTGGGGTTTGGTTTACGGTTAGGATTAGAGTTAGGGTTAAGTTTAGGGTTAGGGTTGGTGTTAGGATTAGGGTTTGGTTTAGGGTTAGGTTTAGGGTTAGGGTTAGGTTTACGGTTAGGGTTAGAGTTAGAGTTAAGTTTAGGGTTAGGGTTAGGTTTACGATTAGGGTTAGAGTTAGGGTTAAATTTAGGGTTCGGGTTGGTGTTAGGATTAGGGTTTGGTTTAGGGTTAGGGTTAGGATTTGGTTTACGGTTAGGGTTAGAGTTAGAGTTAAGTTTAGGGTTAGGGTTGGGGTAGGGTTAGAGTTAGGTTTAGTGTTAGGTTTAGAGTTAGGGTTAGGGGATCTTGGCGTACATTCCAATGGCGTTGAATAGCAGGTGAAAGGATGAAAATGCGTACATACATCACGCCAAATACCATAAGACCTGGTGTGACATACAAGACTTTTTCATGAGCTCAGTCTGCTCATTCATGTCAACACTCACCACATATTTTCACACACCAACATCACTCAGTCATTGATTCCATTCCACTGTATTCCTCCATTTATCGGCAGGCTCCATGAATTTGCGCTTTCATTTGCACTTCATTTAGTCTTTATTTATTCACACCTACTGTTCATTTTACTGCATTCAACATGAACTCTGACTTATTCAGACATTCTTTTGCTTATTCAGTCACTCCTTTAGTCAATCACTGCTCATTTTTCTTCCTATATTAATTGTGCGCTGTTGTGTATTTGTCCTTTAATACACACTGCCTTTTGTTTTTTGTTTGTATCCCTGTTGCCAGTGTTGTGGTTCAGTCCAACTGCTTTTGCTGATCTTGGGATCGACACAGTGAATGAATTCCACTCTCCTACTGGTCGGCGGTCGTGGGCGTATGATTAGGGTTGAGGTGAGGGACGTCAAATCAAATCACATCCTGAAGGTGGCATTTTGCAGCCTTAATGGAGATTAAAAGCTCTCAGCAGTTGCACCGCATGGCTCGGACTTACCTGTGTTCTACCCCCACTGTTTTTACATCTGACCAACCTCTGCACTAAAAGCCTCCAACTACTGCTGCACATCAAGGCTGCAGTCTGGAGGAGGTTAATTTTCCCTCCATCATAACCACGGACCAACTGTACAGGCTTTTAGATCCACTTGTGCTCCTGAGTGCGTACGTGGACTCCATGTATTTCCGACATTTAAGGGAAATAAAGCTCTTCACACAATCAGTTGCAGGGACTTGGTTTTGTAAAAACACAGTATTTAATAGTTACTGTTTGAAGTCCCTCAGTTAAAAGTAGATATAGCAGTAGATGATGGTGCAGTGTGGTTTTATGGGAGTTTTTTTTTTTTTTTTTTTAAATTTCAGAACCTTTGCACATGAAAATCTATCTGTGACTGTCTATCTGTTAATTAACACTGAAAGATCTAAACAGCCAATGATGACTTCAGGCACTAATCCTATCAATACATTGGCATTATTCGGGTAAAATGAAGTTTCTCAGCTTTTCAACGGCGTCATTCATTTATTTGTTTTGAGCAGAAGAAAAAATTAGTGGTGGGCAGCGATTAAAATTTTTAATTGCGATTAATCACATGGCTTTCTGCGATTAATCGCGATTAATCACATAGTTGTTGGGGGGGGGGGGCGCATCAACACCATGTATTTCCTTTCAGTGATATTCCAGACTGGAAGTACTCCGGTGATAAAAATAATTGCACGTCAGTGCTTCCAAACAACTGTGTCCTTCTCAACCCCACCATCTGAAGACATTTAAAATGAAAACGTCCATGTAAAAAACCACTACTTTTACACATGTTTATGTCCCCATCAGTGTATTTACAGTTGTGAGTGATTGACAGGAGTCTTAAGCCCACTAATCAGTACTAATACTAATAAGCCCATTCATATGTGATGTTCAGTTGTTCAAAGCAAGCAAAAGGGGCCCTGAAGTGGTCAGAATAAGTGGCACTAACGTATGTTTTGTCCTTTCCGTGTTACCATAGTCATTTCGGACATAGAACTAACAGACATGTTTCTTTCACTCTTGTTTGTATGGCCCCAAAAACGTTTGCCTGTGAGTATTTTGTGTTCAGTTGTTGTAAGAATGAATAGTATCAAATATCTCTGATGTGAGCCTTTGTTGCTGAATAAAAAAACGTTGTAAATCTTTAATTAACCTGTAAATGCTAATCGTTGGCGTGTCTATGGATTTTCCCATTCAAGTTAGCATCGAGATAAAATGACTGCTAATACAACATTCACATCGTAAATGAGTAAAGGTTAGTTCAAAGGCTGGCATATTAGACCTAAACACAACCAATGAATTTACATAAACTTAGCATGAGCCTGCAGAAAGAATTAGCAACCCATCTCCGACTGCTTGCATAAACAAATTAGCTTAAACATCAGCATTACTTGTAAAGTTCGCCGGTTTTCTCCTCTCAGCTGCACATACACACAGCACCGGTGTGTGGACTGGCAAAATAAAAGCATGAGTTTCAAAATAAGAGTCCGTATGTATAAATCAACTAAGACTTGCTTGAAAGGCAGAACAATAATATAAAATGGCGTTAACGTGAGATAAAAAAATTGTCGGCGTTATTTAATGAATGCGTTAACGCGGTAATAATGCGTTAACTTGCCCACCCCTAGAAAAAATAAAACATTTTTATGTGTACAAGGAACTTAAAGCTATGGAAGAGGATTAGGGCCACTGGGGAAAAAAAATAAGAATAAAAAATCAAGGTCAAATATATTTTTTTTATTACTGTTCTGAGAAACTGATTGATTGTTGTATTTATTTTGAATATGAATGTCAAAACAGAAGAAAATAAATAAACAAAACACTCAAACATAAGACATACAATACATATTCGAAAAGGAGTGAGAAAAAGTATAACTTATAAAGTTCCACCCCTTCTTTATATATAATTAATAACAATAATAACCTTCCTAGTCTAAGCATATCTATACTACATACTATAATACGACTGATACTTATGAAATAATTTGGTTTCCAGCTTTATATTATAATGTACAAATATAATCTGATTTACATAAACACATAATACATATTCACAGACAGATACATACACACATATATACACATATACTTTTATATGTGTATATATATATATATATATATATATATATATATATATATATATATATACACACACACATACACACCTATACATACATACATATACACACACACACACACACACACACACACATACTTGTACATCTTTTTAACGCCCAGTCATACCCAACACCTCCCTCATGCCTGTACCTCTGAAAAATTGTGTCTTTGTACCTCCTTTTAAATAGTTTCATGCTTGGACATTGCTTTAACTCTATATTAAATCTGTTCCACAGTCTCACCCCACTGACTGAAACACAACAACCCTTCCTAGTCGTGCATATTAAGGGAATTTTAAAGTTAATTTTCCCCCTTAAATTATAACCTCCCTCATGAATTCTGAATAATTTCTGTATATATAGAAAAAAAGTTAGAATTCTGACTTTAATCTCAGAATTCTGACTTTTTTCTCAGAGTAATAATAAAAAATAGGACCAATGGCCCTGTAGCTTACAGGCCAAATTAAAAGCTTTGGGAAATGTATCCAGATGCCATTTATTATCGCCCACTTCTGTGTATTTATTATATTACAGAAATAGCCCATGTTTTGGTCATATTCCAATCAGATGTGTAAAAAATTCAAATTCCAACTTGATATCATTGATACTGATTTATTGGATCAATCCACTTCCAATCTGTTATAATGGGAACATTTTTCAAAGTCGCACCAAATTCAGAATGAGATCCGGATCGAAATAATTTCAATACCTTGCGTTGACATCATCATAAAGAAGCTGTATACCAAGTTTGAAGTCAATCAGAACTGGAGTTTGGGAGAAAAAGACAAATTAATTTTTTTCCCCATAAGAGCCCATGTTAAATTTTGCGTAAGTTCCCGGATCCAGAAGAAGATCCTGATCAGCATGTGGACATTATGTTTTGGTCATCTCCCCATCAGTGCTGGACTGTAGAAATTTACACTGGATATCATTTATATTTACTGAGTTATTGCATCCATCCACTTCCTATCTCTTATAATGGGGAAATTTTCCAAAGTCGCACCAAATCCAGAATCAGATCCGGATCCAAATAATTTCACTAACTTTTTTTGACATTATCATAAAGAAGCTGTATACCAAGTTTGAAGCCAATCGGAATTGTAGTTTCGGAGAAGAAGACGATTGAAATTTTTGTAATGGACGACAGACGCCGCCGAATGCCACATGACGACAATAGCTGACGGCCTGTCGACTGGTAAGCTAAAAATATATATTGATATATATTGTTTAGTGTCTTCCATCTTTATGGGTTGGTTCTGCTGCCTGCCTGTCACTACCGGATCAACTGCCCATTTGCGCATATGTGACGCTAACTCTACGTGGACAACCTGCCCAAAATGCGTTATCAGTGGCGTTCAGAGTCATTCTGTGCTGCAAATGGGTTTACTGCGTTAAAATTTTTCATAGATTAATCATGATGATGGATTAATCTGTGTTAATGCGTTCATTTCGACAGCCCTAAAAAAAGTAATATCATGTCTAATACAGTGGTGAAATGACTGTGCTGTAATCTGCTGGAGCCTCAGTCTACTTCCTCTACATCTCCTCCAATACAGGGATTCAGTGACAACTGGGCTTGGCTAACTTCCCAACATCAGCATCGACGTTGGTATTATCTGTGAGTAAACGGTGAGGGTAAAATGTCAATCAGGGTTGGATGTGGTGGAGTGTGATGATTAGAGCTTCTCTCCAGGATGCATTCACACACTAATCACAATAATCACTTTAATCAGGCTGCTTCACAAGCCACGCCGCAGGACACTGGGGAGACTCATGACTTCCTGTGTCGTCCAGTTTTACTGTGCCTAATGAGATGAGAGTGGGACAAAATCAGACATGCAAAAGAGCTTCACGGAAGAGAAAAATAAATAGAAAACACCCTGCGATATCATATCAGTACTATTGTGTTTGTTCTCTGGCCCCAGGGTGAATAGTGTCTTGATGGCAGCTGTGACTGGTTGATGTTTCTACCACAGAATATATATACAGGGTGGGGACGCAAAATTTACAATGAACATTTAGTTGTTTTTTTCTCAGCAGGCACTGCGTCAATTGTTTTGAAACCAAACATATATTGATGTCATAATCATACCTAACACTATTATCCATACCTTTTCAGAAATTTTGCCCATATGAGTAATCAGGAAAGCAAACGTCAAAGAGTGTGTGATTTGCTGAATGCACTCGTCACACCAAAGGAGATTTCAAAAATAGCTGGAGTGTCCATAAAGACTGTTTATAATGTAAAGAAGAGAATGACTATGAGCAAAACTATTACGAGAAAGTCTGGAAGATACTATTAAAGAAGAATGGGAGAAGTTGTCACCCGAATATTTGAGGAACACTTGCGCAAGTTTCAGGAAGCGTGTGAAGGCAGTTATTGAGAAAGAAGGAGGACACATAGAATAAAAACATTTTCTATTATGTCAATTTTCTTGTGGCAAATAAATTCTCATGACTTTCAATAAACTAACTGGTCATACACTGTCTTTCAATCCCTGCCTCAAAATATTGTAAATTTTGCTTCCCCACCCTGTATATATACAGTACAGGCCAAAAGTTTGGACACACCTTCTCATTCTTTGCATTTTCTTTATTTTCATGACTATTTACATTGTAGATTCTCAATGAAGGCATCAAAACTATGAATGAACACATGTGGAATTATGTACTTAACAAAAAAGTGTGAAATAACTGAAAACATCTCTTATATTCTAGTTTCTTCAGAGTATCCACCCTTTGCTCTGATGACTGCTTTGCACACTCTTGCCATTCTCTTGATGAGCTTCAAGAGGTAGTCACCTGAAATGGTTTCCTAACAGTCTTGAAGAAGTTCCCAGAGATGCTTTGCACTTGTTGGCCCTTTTGCCTTCACTCTGCGGTCCAGCTCACCCCAAACCATCTCGATTGGGTTCAGGTGCGGTGACTGTGGAGGCCAGGTCATCTGGCGCAGCACTCCATCACTCTCCTTCTTGGTCAAATATCCCTCACACAGCCTGGAGGTGTGTTTGGGGTCATTGTCCTGTTGAAACATAAATGATGGTCCAACTAAACGCAAACCGGATGGAATGGCATGTCACTTCAGGATGCTGTGGTAGCCATGCTGGTTCAGGTTGCCTTCAATCTTGAATAAATCCCCAACAGCGTCACCAGCAAAGCACCCCCACACCATCACACCTCCCCCTCCATGCTTCACGGTGGGAACCAGGCATGTAGCATCCACCCGTTCACCTTTTCTGCGTCGCACAAAGACACGGCGGTTGGATCCAAAGATCTCAAATTTGGACTCATCAGACCAAAGCATAGATTTCCACTGGTCTAATGTCCATTCCTTGGGTTTCTTGGCCCAAATAAATCTCTTCTGTTTGTTGCCTCTCCTGAGCAGTGGTTTCCTAGCAGCTATTTGACCATGAAGGCCTGATTCACGCAGTCTCCTCTTAACAGTTGTTGTAGAGATGTGTCTGCTGCTAGAGCTCTGTGTGGTATTCATCTGGTCTCTAATCTGAGCTGCTGTTAATTTGCGATTTCTGAGGCTGGTGACTCAGATGAACTTATCTTCAGCATCAGAGGTGACTCTTGGTCTTCCTTTCCTGGGGCGGTCCTCATGTGAGCCAGTTTCGTTGGAGCGCTTGATGGTTTTTGCAACTGCACTTGGGGACACATTCAAAGTTTTTGAAATTTTCTAGACTGACTGACCTTCATTTCTTAAAGTAATGATGGCCACTCGTTTGTCTTTACTTAGCTGATTGGTTCTCGCCATAATATGCATTCTAACAGTTGTCCAATAGGGCTGTCAGCTGTGCATCAACCTGACTTCTGCACAACACAACTGATGGTCCCAACCCCATCAATAAGGCAAGAAATTCCACTAAGTAACCCTGACAAGGCACAGCTATGAAGTGAAAACCATTTCAGGTGACTACCTCTGGAAGCTCATCAAGAGAATGCCAAGAGTGTGCAAGGCAGTCATCAGAGCTAAGGGTGGCTACTTTGAAGAAACTAGAATATAAGAGATGTTTTCAGTTATTTCACACTTTTTTGTTAAGTACATAATTCCACATGTGGTCATTCATAGTTTTGATGCCTTCAGTGAGAATCTACAATGTAAATAGTCATGAAAATAAAGAAAATGCGAAGAATGAGAAGGTGTGTCCAAACTTTTGGCCTGTACTGTGTATATATATATATATATATATATATATATATATATATATATATATATATACATATATATATAAATAAACAAGTTCTCATATTTGGATAATTTGGATTAAGTGGTTGGAGCAGAATGAGGAGTTCAACTGAAACACAGTAGGAGTCCAAATACAGATAGTTCCCAGGGCAGTTTTACACCCAATAGTAAATCGTGTTGCCTAGAAAATATGTTGATCACAAAAGCTAAACAACAAATACAAATGCATGTGTTTCACATGTGGTTGGGCATATGTGTTGAAGACAGGATTGTACCTTCAAAGATGATCTTTCCACAAGCATCGCCTTCATGCGTCATCTCTGTAATCCCCGGTTCCACTTCCAGGTGAAGAGTTATGAAAGCACCAGGGGAAATTATTAACCAGAGCTTTGAGAGCATTTGGGTGCAAAGTCAGGAAGCTTAACCCCGTCATCTCGAAGAACCATTCAGATGACAGTGGAGCTGGAAAACTGCTCAAGTAGCAAAGCAGAAGAGGTGTTTTAGTCAGTCAGGACTCATGTTGAAGAGGTCATAAAATGTGAACGTATGAAGAGTACTAACCCTCAGACTCACAGGTTAATCTGAGGGTCACATGCAGCCCCGAGTATTAAACGCTGAGGTTGATTCGATGAGTCAAAAAAGCATTTGACTTTCATATGGTGACTGCGTTCTTGATTTTCCATGTCTAAGCACCAGTCAGCAGTGGCTTCTCCTTCTATATTTCCTTTAATGTCTATAACCATATTGTATGAGCATCTCTAACCTTCAATAATTGTTTTAACGGATACATGCGTAGGTCGGTCACTACACTAATATAAGTATAATTTGTTCTGCTTATCTCGTCAGGAACATCTTGCACTTTCTGTACATATTACAATGCAAAACCCACTGTAAATAATACATACATAATATATTTTTAATAGACCAGATCCACACATCCACTCATTGTATAAAAACTCCAATTTGCACTATGTACATATTACATTATAAATCCACTGTTGTCTTTGTTTCTAATTGAACGTTTGTCTATATCACAGGTGTCAAACATGCGGCCCGGGGGCCAAATCTGGCCCGCCAAAGGGTCCAGTCCGGCCCTTGGGATGAATTTGTGAGATACAAAAATTACACTGAAGGTATTAACAATCCTTTTAGTTCAGGTTCCACATTCAGACCAATTCAATCTCAAGTGGGTCAAATCAGTAAAATACTATCATAATAACATATAAATAATAACAACTCCAATTTTTTCTCTTTGTAAATGTAAATATTTTCATGTATTTACATTAAAACAAAGTTTAATTTTGCAAAAAAATGTGAAGAACCTGAACAAATATGAACAACCTGAAATGTCTTAAGAGAAGTAAGTACAATTTTAACAATATTCTGCCTGTTGTTAAATGTTTTGTGCATTTGTAGATCCACTGTGATCTGTAAGTTATTACGTACATGCGCAAATGATTAAAGGAAGATGAATATTGTTAAAATTACACTTATTTTTTCAGTTTGTTCATGTTATTCACATTGTTTGAAAGGATAGTTTGTAGATGTAAACCTTTTCGGAATGTAAATTTACTTTTTTTTGCTCTTAAAAGAGAAAAGTTTGGTGTTGACATTATTTATATATTATTATATTATTATTTTACTGGTCCAGCCCACTTCACTTAAAATTTAGCTGAATCTGGACCCTGAACTAAAATGAGTTTGACACCCCTGGTCTATGTTATGTCTAGGTCCACATGTTGTCTGGGTTCATGTCGGAACTGTATGTCGTGAGCAATGTAAAAACCAAACTCAGATTCCTTGTATGTGTTCACATACTTGGCCAATAAAGCTGATTCTGATTCTGAACTGTGATTGGATCTTCCTCTTAAGTCACAGTCGCTGCTCATTTAGTTTATTTCTGTGAGACATATACAGTCATGGAAAAAATTATTAGACCATCAAAGTCAACAAAAACAGTGGTTGTGCAATCGAGTACTAACTCCTGTGTGTATCATGTGACTAAAACAGACCAAAAAAAACATGGAATGCCTAAAAGCACTGTTTTTGTCAGTACAATGTGATAGATATTGATATAAGAACTGAAGTGGTTTTGGTTATTATCAAGAAAATATAGAAAATGGATAGATATCAGCTCTGAAATTAAACTCTTATGAGCTATTTTTGTTATCATTATATTTGTCCAAACAAATGTACCTTTAGTTGCACCAGGCATTAAAATGAACAAGAAATTGAAGAAAACAAGAGTGGTCTAATATTCTTTTCTGTGACTGTATACGATTACCATAGGACAAATTCTGCCATGCTGACAGGTAGATTTAACCCTTTCATGCATGAATTATGAGAACCTTAATCAAGATTTTTTTTTTTTTTTTTCCTGAGTGTTAAAACAAATTTTCTTACAAACCTATGTTTCATGGAGTTCCAAAAATGTCCACTCAGCTGGACACCATGAGTTTAATTTTTGAAGCAAAGAAACATATGTTTATATATATATATTGTGTGAAAACTATGAAATAAAAACATTTTTAACCCTTTCATGCACTGTGGTCACTACAGTGAAATGTTCTTCTCCAGCTGTTCTCTTGTATATTCATAGGTTTTGTTGTTTTAGTTCCATATGAGCCAACACAGTGGACACTTATGCAACATCCCATAATACACTTCAATTCATACCATTACTATAACTTTGCTGTTCTTGATAAACCTGATCTGCACTAACATGTTTAAGTGTAAATCAGTTGTTATTTGTTAGACAAAGAGTTGTTTTTTGCATATTATATGAGGTAATAACTAGCATTAGAGCATGTTAAAATGTGAGAAAACATCAAATTAGCAGCCTTAAAAATGTTTTTATTTCATTATTTTCATTTTACTTTCTGATATTGGGTTTTAAATACATGTTTCTTTACTTAAAAAATTAAATGCATGGACATTTTTGTAACTCGATCGCATTTTTTTTTTTTTTTATGCCTAAGGAGGAATAAAAACACTCCAGAAAAAAAAAATCTTGACAAAGGTTCTCATAATTCATGCATAAAAGGGTTAATGCTGCTGATCTGATGTTTTCTCACATTTTATCATACTCTAACGCTAGTCAGTACTCACTTCACAAAGATAATATGCAAAAAAAACCTTTTTGTTTAAAAAAAAAACCCTGTTAATTACAGTCTAATAACAATAACAAGCAATTGATTTACACTCAAACATGTTGCTGCTGATCAGGTTTATCAAGAACTGCGTAGTTACAGTAATGGTCTGAATGTCAGTGTATGGGATGGTGCATAAGCTTCCACTGTGTTGGCTGATATGGAACTAAAACAACAAAACATGTGAATAAAGAATAGAACAGCTGTAGAATAACTGTCCACTGTAAGGACCAGTATGCATGAAAGGGTTAATCTGTTTAAAACATGAAAATCACAAGCACTCGAGGTACTGGAACCAAGAGAGCACTTCCATTTATTTCACTGATCAAAACTTAATAAATAAAGCAATAAAATATGTAAAATGGTTGAAGAAAACACAGTGCATCTCCTTTAGATTGTGACAACAATGTGTAGTTTGTGATATTTTCCACCTCAACAGCAGCAATTTTAACCCATAAACACCCAGTGTTACTTTTGTGGCCATTCACAAATGAATTTTTCCTCTATATTTAATCATCCTTAAGTGATTTATCACCATTTATTGTGATATTATCTTCTGTATTTTGTTTTTGTTTTTTTTTCAGTGAAAATATAGTATTTTTCCTACATTTAATTTACTGATCATGTAGATTAGGGGTGTCAAGCTCATTTTCTTTCGGGGGCCACATTCAGCCCAATTTGATCTCCAGTGGGCAGGACCAGTAAAATAATAGCATAATAGCCTAAAAATAATGACAACTCCAATTTTTTTACATGCAGAAAATAACATTGAATTATAAAAACATTTACATTTTACAAACAATCCAAACAAAAAAAAAAAAGATGTGAATAACATGAAAAAATAGAAATTTCTGAAGAAAAATAATTAGAAATAATAAGAAAAATTTGATCAATATTATTTCTCAACTTATGATTTATACATGTGTATTACAGATCAGATCTACCAAGATACAAAACAGGCAGAATATTGCTAAAATTGCATTTATTTTTCTTTAGACATTCCAGGTTGGTCATATTTGTTCAGTTTATTGACATTTTATTATTAAAGGATATCAGAATTTAATGTTCTTTGCATTAAATCAAAGAGAAAAAATTGGTGTTGCCATTATTTATAGGCACGATGTCATATTAAACCACGAAGAAAATGTGGAGTCATTATTTTTAGGTTATTATGCGGTTATTTTCGAGTTCAACGCCCTTGACTGTTAATATCTTCTGCACTTTGCAAAATCATCTCGTGGGCCAGATTGGAACCTTTGGCGGGCCGGTTTTGGCCCCCGGGCCACATGTTTGACACCTGTGATGTAGATGTTCATAAAATAAAAGATTAGATTAAAGTTGAGGATTATAATTCAAAAAATAGAGAAAACTAAAGAAAAAGTGAATTTTTCAGCAAAATCTGTCTTTATATGAACATAAACCAAGTGTCTCCATCCACTGTCATTGATCCAGCTCCATGGGTTTTACTGGTGAATCAATGTTGTAGAAGATGACAGTGTTTCTATGTTAACTACGGAGCCTCTGAACGTCCAAATGGGTCATTTGTGATGACCATGAAAAGATGACAATTTGCATTTTACACCAATTATTTACATGTATTGATAGGATTAGTGGATCATCAGGTATTAAACATTTTAGATCAGTAGATGGTTTTGGTCGTCAGCAGCTGTTTGGGTTTTTATGGGTTAATATTTTATAGAACAATTTTGTATACACTAGAAAGACATAAATGGAGCTCATATACCAGTGTAAAACATCTAAAAGATACATGTAAAAAACAAGAGAGCAATGCAGCAAACGGAGTTAAAAAATCAGTAACTTAGCATAATACATGAAAGTACTTGATAAAAATAATTAAATGAATACAATAAACTAAAGAGTGTGTGAACATTACTATGTAAAATATGAAAGCATATATTATAAGCAACAGATTATTAATAGAATTTCTTAATATATAATAAGAAACTTAGTGAGTATAGAGCAAATCTACAGTAAAAATTGAGAACACTGAGACGTCAAATAAAGTAAAATATAAAGTAAAAAAATAGTATTGTTCCAAATACCATTCAAGAGTTCTTCAAATTAAGAGAGAGTAAGTATAATTTGTGAGGTCTTTATATTTTTGAATGTATGAAAGTGAGGACAAATGTGAAGTCCAGATATTTTTTGGTTGTGGGTGCGAAATTACGGACTGGAGTTGATGATAAATTTAAGTTGTTGACTTCGCTGACAAAGTTTAAAAAATGTCTTAAGTATAAAATCATTCAGGAATATAAAGTGGAGATGGTGGATGTGTTTTTGTTGTTATTGATTCTTTTGTTATAATGTGAATCCTCAATGTTGTACACTTTTAAATTAATGTAAGTGGTGTGTCAGGGGAAAAGGATAGGCAAAAAATAAGCTTCTGGCCTATTCCTTTTTTTTTTGGTTTTTGTGTTTATTGTGGTTGTTGTACTGTGTGTGGTGATTTTTGGACAAACCAAAAAGTAAACCAATCATTCATTCATTCATTCAAATGTCACACAATGTAAATGGTTTACCAGTTCCCTAAAATAGACACAGATATAAGTATAACTACATAAAAAACCATGAATTTAATTTGGTGAAATAAAAAAAAAAAAAACGTTACAACTAAACTGTCAATAGATGTTTTATATTATGAAGTCATTGGCTTTACTTAGTTTGCTACCTAATGACTCTCCCAAAATCACATTGACTATTAACCCTTTCATGCATAGTGGTCACTACAGTGGACAGTTACTCTACAGCTGTTCTCTTGTATATTCATGGGTTTTGTTGTTTTACTTCCATATCAACCAACACAGTGGACGCTCATGCATCACCTCATAAACTGCAATTCATACCATTATTGTAACTTTGCTGTTCTTGGTTGGTTCTTGGGTGGAAATCAATTGTTAATATTTATTTTTTGCATATTATCTCCATGAAGTGAGTAATAACTAGTATTAGAACATGTTAAAATGTGAGAAAACATCAGATTAGCTGCATTAAACATGGTTTCATTTCACTGTTTTCATATCACTTTATGATATTGTGCTTTAAACACATGTTTCTTTGCTTCAAGAATAAAATTCATGGTGTAGCTGAGTGGACATTTTTGTAACTCCATGAAAAACAGGTTGATTTAAGAAAAAAAAAAATTCAATCACGTTGGTTTTTTTTCATGCCTAAAGAGGAATAAAAACACTCAGGAAAAAAATCTTGATTAAGGTTCTCATAATTCATGCATGAAAGGGTTAAAGACAGACCATAAACGCTGCAATGAAGGAGGATTTCCAAATTCTGTCATTTTCCTCCTAATTTTGGCTTCTGCAGCTTAGAGCAATTGGTGTTATTATGCTGATTT
This sequence comes from Sphaeramia orbicularis, assembly GCF_902148855.1. Taxonomy (NCBI): domain Eukaryota; kingdom Metazoa; phylum Chordata; class Actinopteri; order Kurtiformes; family Apogonidae; genus Sphaeramia; species Sphaeramia orbicularis. The sequence continues at coordinate 17,384,500 of NC_043972.1, forward strand.
TCTGACACTGAATCATCACATGAATAATAATAAAAAATAATAAAAAAGCTAATTACCCTCTAAATATCCCAATATGTCTTTTACCCTTTATCAGGCAAGTGGCTATTTTTGGTAATTTCTGCATATATTAAGAGACAGTGACAGCAGCAGTTCCAGTTAGGACAGTGAGTCAACCATGTCAGGTCCAATGTGGTCTCCAGGGTTTGTAAGGTCCACCTCTGCATGAACAGTGAGTGGACCTGCTTTGTTAGGTACCATGAAGTAATGGTACTAATGTAAGGAATGATGTTCAAAGGGATAATGTGGATGTGGACAGGTGTTTGGAGCAGCACTTATGTTGTAATGTTCTAAAATACATGTTCCTTTCATTACCTCCGCCAAGGAGGTTATGTTTTTGTCGGCATTGGTTTGTCTGTTTGTCTGTCTGTGTGCAAGATAACTCAAAAAGTTAAGGACAGATTTGGATGAAAATTTCAGGAAATGCTGATACTGGCACAAGGAACAAATGATTAAATTTTGGTGGTGATCAGGGGTGGGTGGGGGGGGCATGGGGGCCCGCTGATCTACCTTGGCAGAGGTCTGCGCTCACCGAGTGCTTTTCTAGAAAAGACAGCGCAGCCAAGGCAGATTAGTGGGCCCCCATGGCCCCCTACCCCCAATCACCACCAAAATTTAATCATTTGTTCCTTATGCCAGTATCAACATTTCCTGAAATTTTCATCCATATCCGGGGCACTGATCTGCCTCGGCGGAAGTCTGTGCTCTCCAAGTGCTTCTAGTTTTACATGTGTTTGTCTTGCATTTTTTATATATAACTCTTGGATTTTTTAGGTTTATTTTTATTTGCCACTTATGTGTAAGGAACCAGATATGGTACTTCATTGACCTTGATTTTCTACATAACAATAAAAAATTTGGAAAGATTTCACAAAAGTAATAAAGTCTTGTTATGTCCTCCAATAACACATTAAGGATTAACTTTTGTAAGTAAAGTTAAGTTTATTTATAAAGTGCTTTTCACAGATAAAAATCACAAAGTAGTGTACATAAAATGGGTGCAATAAAACAACATAAAAATAATTTCATAAAATCTACATGTCAAATACCACGCGATTAGCAGTTAGGGTTAGGGTTAGCGTATTGGTTTCCAACCATTTTTGGCTCATGACCCCATTTTAACATCACAAATTTCTGGCGACTCGAGCGGAGACATTTTTTTTTGCTAAAATTAATTTGTTTTTGATCATGTAATAGTTTGCTATATTATGTTGCAAATTAACGTTAATTTTAGACGACATTTAGGCTATATAATGTATATTATTATGGACAGAGGCAGAAAAGCCAGGTGTAGATTACTGCACAAAGTGAGAATTTGATTTTCCTTGGTCAGGATATGGTCAGTTCAGCTTGGATTTACAAGGCTGACAATTAATACTGAACAAACAACAACTCAAACTATGAATTATGAAAGAGCTGCAGCATCTGAAACCGACCACAATGAACATTTGAAAGATAAACAGAACCACAGTGCTTCAGAGTTTGTCATGACTTTTATGGATTGTGACTGTCTCTCTTAACTCACCCTACATTTTTTTATTAGTAAGTTTTTCTTAATTTTTATCAGTTACTAAAAATTTCAGGCGACCCCGATTTGAATTCCAGGTGACTAGGGATGTCCGATAATATCAGCCCACCGATATTATCAGCCCAATATTGGCATAAAAATGTAATATCGGTGAATATCGTTATTGTTTTTTTTGCCTATCATTAAAACCGATAAAATAATGCCTTGATTTCACCGGCATTTACCAACGTGTAAATGAAGCATTGTTTGTAGCTGAAAGAAATGTGCAGTTTTCAAAATTGTACAGTAGAGTTGCTACACTGTAATAGACTCATGGAGGGAGGGAGAGAAAATAAATAAATATGGCATTTTTTCAACAACTTAAGTTGAAGTATGTATTCTTTGCATAGACAGTGTTTACATTTTGAAAGCCTTGTTGCATTTGAGAATGCATCCAATGGGCATCACAATAAAATTAGGCATGATGTGTTAATTACATGACAGGAGATATGTGATGTTACCTAAAATTAGTTTAACCCTTTCATGCATAGTGGTCACTACAGTGGACAGTTCTTCTCCAGCTGATCTCTTGTATATTCATGAATTTTATTGTTTTAGTTCCATATCAGCCAACACAGTGGACGCCTATGTATCATCCCATACACTGCAATTCGTACCATGACTGTAACTTTACTGTTCTGGATAAACCTGATCTGCAGGACAACATGTTTGAGTGTAAATCAATTGCTTGTTATTGTTCTTAGACTGTAATTAATCGTTTTTCTTAAGAAGTTTTAATTTTTTGCATATTATCTCCATAAAGTGAGTAATAACTAATATTAGAGTATGTTAAAATGTGACAAAACATCAGATTAGATGCATTAAAAAAAATGTATTTCATCGTTTTCACACAATATATCAGTAAATGCGTTTCTTTGTTTCAAAAATTAAATACATGGTGTCCAGCTGAGTGGACATTTTTGCAACTCCACAAAAAATAGGTTCATAAAAAAATTCAATTGTGGGGTTTTTTTTGTTTTTTTTTTCATGCCTAAAGAGGAGTAAAAACACTTAGGAAAAAAATCTTGATTAAGGTTCTCATAATTCATGCATGAAAGGGTTAATATCCCACATATATCGGCAGTGGTATCGGTAGATATCGGAATCGGAAATTAAGCGTTGGACAATATCGGCATATCGGTTTTTGGCAAAAAAGCCGATATCGCACATCCCTACATGCGACCACCCCAAGGTTGAAAAACACTGGGTTAGCGGTTACGAACATGTAAACCAGAGATGTTGGCATAAATTGACAAGCGATCAAATGACATTGATTAAAGCATGAAAGGATGAAAATGCGTACACATAGCACGCCAAATGCCATAAGAACTGGCGTGACATACAACACGATTTCATGAGATCAGTCTGACTTTTCTATGGTGGAAAAGGACAAAAAAAAAAAAAGGAATAAATCAAAGTAAAACCATTGCAAAAACATGCCCATATCTTGAGTTTGGAAGATGAAATAATGAATTTTGCAAAGCCTGAAGATGTGACATATAACCCTTCCCCTATAATTTGTTGCATATTACTCCAATGGTAATTTACCCAGGGTGCATCTGTGTCACTGATTCGTGTTGTATGAGTTAAGTAATCATTAAATAGGGTTAAGCAGTAGATATCTCACTAATATAAAAGCAAAGCATCATATTTTCTGTCTACCTGCTTTCACCACAGAAGATGTGTGTGTGTGTGTGTGTGTGTGTGTGTTTAATCTGTACTAACTGGTGGCTTAGCAACTACTATAACAAGTGATAAAACTGATGACTTTTAAGCTAATTACTAGCATTGTGTGGATACATGTTCAGCGCATACACGTTGGTCAAACCTTCATCACCTCTTTTATTTCTTCATATGCTTTTTGAGGAGGATTAAAGACAGACGAGGACCTTTAATTACCCGGTGGTGGCACACATCAATCATGTGTCCGTAAGACCTTGTGAGCCACAGAAAGGTACACGAGACGAAAATCCGTTTGACCTGTCCGGGACTAAATTAATTATCCAATTACTCCTTTCCGAGTGACTGTGCTGCCCAGATAACTTCGCAGCTATTTACAACTGACTGCCTGGCCAAGATAACAAAGGGGCCAGTTGCCGCATAATCACTTCACATGGTAAACGATCGGCACAAAACTCCTGAGACTGCCAAAAACTCTGCAGACCAGGGAGAAATCGCCGGCGTTATTTTACTTTTTCCTCTCAGGGAAACTGATGATAAGGTAATGAGGCAAAATAGACTATGAAAAGAACATGAGGACCTGAAAATAAGACAAACCGGAGACAAAATATACTGATTTAGTTACTCATTTAGTCTCATTACTCACATCCATCCTTAGAACATCTATAGTGTTTGCAGCCTACTTTTCTTGCATGTTGGTTCATTACGGTTTCAGTCATTTATTTTGCTTTTATCTCGCCCGAAGATGAGGACAAGAAGGGGAAGGACAGAGAGGGAGGAAAGGTATGGCTGTATGAGCGGGCGTCGTTCGTGTCCAAAGCCCAATTACACCCTCTATCCACTCATCACCTTGGCAGGGAGTAGCGATGTTTTAATCCGGAGTTTTCGCCACGGCCAAGGACGGCGGCCAACGGGGAGATTTATCAGAGGTCTGTAACAATCTCAATGGATCAAAAGCGCTCCGCCCGATATCGCCGCTCTGCAAGGGACAATACATCTCCTCCTGTTCTCAAGTAGTAAGCATATTTCTCTCCGGAAAACAAGAAAGGAAGGACTTCTATACGTCTTTGCGCTGCTTGGAAACAAGTGTCAAAGGCTGCTGTCTGTTATCTTTCTGTGAGCGCGGAGGCTCAGACGTTTTTCTTACATATGTTAATGGAAATCCATGTCCTTGCTCGCCGGCTCCTTGTGTCTTTACACTTAAAAAGACTACCTCGAGTCATTCAAGGTGCAAAAGTTTCATGTTTGGGAAAAAAAAAAAGAAAAGTAGACTCTGTATGCTAAAGACGAAGTGATGAAAGTGAAATCAGTAATCACATTTAAGCTGGACTTCTGCCAATCACATGGGAGGGAGGGAATATGGCCGGGGAGGTTTGAGCGTATAGGGTGGAGGCTTGACACCGAACTCGAGAAAAGGGAAAAGAAAGATCAATATTCACGTGTCAGTGGCCCGGAGGCCTGTAGAAGACACCCAAAGGCCAAGGGATGAGCAGAGTGAGGGGGAGGCAGCGCGAAATGGCAACCCGGTTCACATCATGAGTGGCAACATCAGAGCCAATGTCAAACAGAGGTGGTGAGAGTTCAAACACAGAAACACGATTATTGCTTTGAACCTCCGACCCCTCGAATGCACTCCGGCGCTGATGTGTATTCATGACTGTGAAGCTAAAAGAGACAAGGCCAGGGTGTGGGAGAGTGGGAGAATCCACGCACATGTTATAGAGTAGTTAATCTACGCTTTGATGGGTTGACCCATTCATGATGCTGAGAGGCAGGAGGAAAAAAAAAAAAAAAAAAGAAAAAACAGCGTGACCTCGACCGTAACCCTGACCTCTTCTCTGGAGACCACATGTGAGAGGAGAAAAGAGGATCCATGTGTAAAAAAACAAGCCCAAGCATCAGCCTCCTGCCCTCCAGGGTCTACACCAGGTCCTGAAAGTCAGCGTTGCCTCGTGGAGACCCATCTGACTGGACTGAAGAATGAACTGGACGTACAGCAGCGACTCTTCTTTATAATTACATTTTTTGGAACCAACCAACAGATGAGTATACAGGGTGGGGAAGCAAAATTTACAATGAACATTTAGTTGTTTTTTCTCAGCAGACACTACGTCAATTGTTTTGAAACCAAACATATATTGATGTCATAATCATACCTAACACTATTATCCATACCTTTTCAGAAACTTTTGCCCATATGAGTAATCAGGAAAGCAAACGTCAAAGAGTGTGTGATTTGCTGAATGCACTCGTCACACCAAAGGAGATTTCAAAAATAGTTGGAGTGTCCATAAAGACTGTTTATAATGGAAAGAAGAGAATGACTATGAGCAAAACTATTACGAGAAAGTCTGGAAGATACTATTAAAGAAGAATGGGAGAAGTTGTCACCCGAATATTTGAGGAACACTTGCGCAAGTTTCAGGAAGCGTGTGAAGGCAGTTATTGAGAAAGAAGGAGGACACATAGAATAAAAACATTTTCTATTATGTCAATTTTCTCGTGGCAAATAAATTCTCATGACTTTCAATAAACTAATTGGTCATACACTGTCTTTCAATCCCTGCCTCAACATATTGTAAATTTTGCTTCCCCACCCTGTAGTTCAACCCCCTCCATTTCTATTCAGACTACATTAACCCTTTCATGCATGAATTATGAGAACCTTAGTCAATTTTTTTTTTCTTCAGTGATTTTATTCCTCTTTAGGCATGAAAAAAACTATGCAATTGAAATTTTTTTATGAACCTACACTGAACAAAAATATAAACGCACCACTTTTGTTTTTGCTCCCATTTTTCATGAGCTGAACTCAAAGATCTAAAACTTTTTCTGTGTACACACAAGGTTTATTTCTCTCAAATATTGTTCACAAATCTGTCTAAATTTGTGTTAGTGAACACTTCTTCTTTGCTGAGATAATCCATCCACCTCACAGGTGTGGCATATCAAGATGCTGATTAGACAGCAGGATTTTTGCACAGGTGTGCCTTAGGCTGGCCACAATAAAAGGCCACTCCAAAATGTGCACTTTTATCACACAGCACAATACCACAGATGTCACAAGTTTTGAGGGAATATGCAATTGGCATGCTGACTTCAGGAATCTCCACCAGAGCTTTTGCCTGTGAATTGAATGTTCATTTCTCTACCATAAGCCATCTCCAAAGCTGTTTCAGAGAATTCATGAAGAAGACTGTGCGAGGAAAATGGTGGTCACACCAAATACTGACTGGTTTTCTGACCCCCCTGGACCACCCAATACAGTAAAAGTGCACATTTTAGAGTGGCCTTTTATTGTGGCCAGCCTAAGTCACACCTGTGCAATAATCCTGCTGTCTAATCAGCATCTTGATATGCCACACCTGTGAGGTGGATGGATTATCTCAGCAAAGGACAAAGGAGAAGTGCTCACTAACACAGATTTAGACAAATTTATGAACAATATTTGAGAGAAATAGGCCTTTTGTGTACATAGAAAAAGTTTTAGATCTTTGAGTTCAGCTCATGAAAAATGGGAGCAAAAACAAAGGTGGTGCGTTTATATTTTTGTTCAGTGTATCTTTCATGGAGTTAAAAAATGTCCACTCAGCTGGACATTTTTTTAACTCCATGAAAATGTACATAATTAGTGTAAAATACAGTATGTCATATTTTCACGGTCATCAAATATGACCTATTTGGACGTTCAGAGGCTCCGTAGTTACTGTGGAAACACCTTCATCTTCTACAACATTGAGTCACCAGTAAAACCCATGGAGTTGGATCAGTGACAGTGGATGGACACACTTGATTAATGATAAATTTGCTGAAAAAGTCACTTTTTTTTTCCTGTTTTCCCTGTTTTTCATTTAATAACCTTTGAATTTACTCTGAGTTTTAATGAACTTCAACATGATCGACAGAATAAATATACGACAATACCGACTCTACACCGAAAAAATGCTAAATACAGAGGATAATATAATAATAAATGTGAGTAAATACTTAAAAAAGGTTAAATAGAGAGAAAAAAATGATTTGGGAACTGTCTTTATGGGTTCAATATTAATAACATTTTATTTCCTTGCCTTTATATTCACTCATTCACATATTATGCAGATACTGTAGAAGTTCAGGTTAAATTACATTGTAGAATAGCTGTCCACTACGCATGAAAGGGTTAACATTGTAAACTGTGGTGCACAGTGGGCTAACGTTTACAGGTCAGATCAAAATGCATTAAATCACTTGAAACAGGATCATATCAAAGCATAATGGAAGTTTTTTTGCTTTTTTTTTTTTTTTTTTCCAGAAAACAAACACAACTTTCCTAAACACCATTAATGCTCACAGTGGAATTTTATCATGTCTTTAACAGCCATCTACTGACAGAAGGATGAGGCAAATGTTTCAGATGCTACCCACTTACGGGCATTATTAATTAGCTGGTTAACTGAAATACATGCAGATGTACCCAATCATAGACAGGCAATGGAAATGAAGAGCCATAGAGCAACATTTCCTGTTATTTCTCCAACTACATCAGTGGTTCCCAACCTTTTTTGGCTCGTGACTCCATTTTAACATCACAAATTTCTGGCAACCCCAGACATTCAAAACAGAGATATTTTTTTTGCTAAAATGAATTTGTATTTGATCATGTAGTAGTTTGCTATACTATGTTGTGAATAAACGTTAATTTTAGACCACATTTAGTCTATATAATGTATATTATTATGGACGGAGGCAGTAAAGCCAGGTGTAGATTACTGCACAAAGTGAGAATTTTATTTTCCTTGGTCAGGATATGTACAGTCAGTCCAGCTTGGATTTACAAGGCTGACAATTAACCCTTTCATGCATAGTGGTCACTACAGTGGACAGTTCCTCTACAGCTTTACTCTTGTATATTCATGGGTTTAGTTGTTTTAGTTCCATGTCAACCAACACAGTGGACACTTATGCATCATCTCATAAACTGCAATTCATACCATTATTGTAACTTTGCTGTTTTTGATTGGTTCTTGAGTGGAAATCAATTGTTAATATTTATTTTTTGCATATTATCTCCATGAAGTGAGTAATAACTAATATTAGAATATGTTAAAATGTGAGAGAACATCAGATTAACTGCATTAAACATGGTTTCATTTCACTGTTTTATATCACTTTATGATATTGGGTTTTAAATACATGTTTCTTTGCTTCAAGAATAAAATTCATGGTGTAGCTGAGTGGACATTTTTGTAACTCCATGAAAAACAGGTTGATTAAAAAAAAAAAAATTCAATCACATTGTTTTTTTTTTTTTTTCATGCCTAAAGAGGAATAAAAACACTCAGGGAAAAAAAAATCTTGATTAAGGTTCTCATAATTCATGCATGAAAGGGTTAATACTGAACAAACAAGAACTCAAACTATGAATTATGAAAGAGCTGCAGCATCTGAAACTGACCATAATGAACATTTGAAAGATAAACAGAACCACAGTGCTTCAGTTTCAGCTTCACAGTTTGTCATGTCTTTTATGGATTGGGATTGTCTCTATCAACTCAGCATATATTTTTATTAGTAAGTTTTGTGTTTTTTTTATTTTTTTTTTATCAATTACTGCAAATTTCAGGTGACCCCATTTGAATTCCAGGTGACCCCCATGTTGGGTCCTGACCCCAAGGTTGAAAAACCCTGTACTACATGCATGTAAAGATCTTTTTAATGAATGATTCAATGAATTCTACATTAAGTTGATCCACGCACTTTTGGCTACGTTCAGACAGCAGGTTTTAGTGCACAATTTGGATATTTTGGTGAATTTTTTTGTGTGTTTGTTCATATTACACATTAAATGCGACTTCTAGCAATTTTGAGTATGAACTGAATACGACCCTGAAGTGACCTGCATGCACAAAAGAGGTCCTGGTGTAATACGTGACCATGCAGGTACGTACTGTGTTTTCAGAAGTCAGTATGTTTTTCTCGCCACTCCTCCTCCTTGGATGCAGAATTGTGACATTTTTCGTGTTTCAATGACGTAAAGGTCAGATAAATGAGACTGAAGTCGTATTGGAAAATATCAGATACGTATCGGATTTAGGACCACATATGAAAGTGGCCTGGGTCGGACTTGAAAAAATCTGATTTGTGCTGTTCAAACTGTCTTTAACAGATCAGATACAGGTCACCATAATGGAAACACGCTGAGGTTTAGTGACATTAGGAATCTGCCCACGATATGCATTAATAAATACATTTATCTATACAAAATACATTTGAACATAATGTTAATTTTATTTGTATGTTGTAAATATTGTAAAAAAAAAAAAAAAAATTATATTGATAACTGAAATAAAAAATCTTTAATTTGATATTTACTTTGGTTGTCCATTTGTCAAAACTCTTGCTATTTAGATGTGATAAAATATTTTTTTCCTCTAACCAATTATTAGGTTATAAAATACAGTGTTTAAGGTGTACACTGAATACATTTTAGGATGAAAATGTCATAGGGTCTTCACTTTTGAGAACTTTGTAATTCTTGTAAAAAAAAAAAAAAAAAAAAAAAAGGTTAATTTTTCGTCCATCAATAGTTTTTGATATTTTTCATTTAAAAATATTTGAAACTAAATTTTGCCTTTTGAGTATGTTTAACGCTTTCATGCAATTATGAGAACTTTGGTCACAATATTTGTGTGTTTTTATTGCTCTTTAGGCATGAAAAAAAACATACAATTTAGTTTTTTTTTTTTTTTTTAAGGAGTTACAAAACTGTCCACTCAGCCGGACCCAAAGCATTTAATTTTTCAAGCAAAGAAACATGTATTTAAAACCTAATATCAGAAAGTGATATGGAAAAGTATGCGATAAAAACATTTTTAATGCTGCTAATCAGATATTTTCCCACATTTTAACATACTCTAATACTAGTTATTATTCATTTCATGGAGATAATACGCAAAAAAAAAAACAAAAAAACCTGTTTTGTTTGTTGATTTACACTAAAACATGTTAGTGCAGATCAGATTTATCAAGAACAGCATAGTTACAGTAACGGTATGAAGAGCACTGTATGGGATGATGCATAAGCATCCACTGTGTTGGCTGATATGGAACTAAAACAATAAAACCCATGAATATACAAAAGATCAGCTGGAGAATAACTGTCCACTGTAGTGACCTCTGTGCATGAAAGGGTTAAGATGGCATTTAGACTTTTCCAATTATGTGTAATATTTGTCTTAAACTAGTCTGGTCCAAACGTTATGAATCAAAAATAAGTGGGCTGTCCATCCTTGACACCCTTGACCACGCCCCCAGGATCATAAATGACAGGTAGGTAAAGTGATCCTATAAAATTTCAGAAATGCTTTAGTTATTAGAATAAAAAGCTGCTGTTGTGTTTATTTCCGGTTCTTTGTTATACAGTTGATCTCACTTGGCTTCTGTATGCATTGTATTTTTTATTTTTTTATTTTTTTTCAAATTCAGTGAGCATGAAGCCAAGCTAAAAGCCCTGACAGATGGAGAAACGGGTAGAATGTGTTTATTAAACCACAGGTTCAGTCAGAGACTGTTTTGACTGTGAACAGACAGATTGGCATGTGCTTTCAGAGCAGCCGACACACACTGAATATTCAGCAGGACTGACAACGTTGTGTTGTGGTAAAGCTTGTTTCTTATGTTACCTTGTGGAGCTGTGACTCAACCCCTCTCCACCTCTGAACCCCCCCCCCACCTCCACCGCCGGCGGCCCGGCCTGCACGCCTCTGAGTGAATTAATGAGTGAAAGCAGCTTTTGTAACGAAGATGCCAGAGCAGGTTAAGGCTGCAGCCGGATCACGGTAAGCAGCGGTGAGGGCTGCAGTCTGCTTCAATGAGGAGCACTCGGGGCAGGAGATCCGGAGAGGAAGACGAGGAGTGGGAGAGGGTTGAAGAGGGATAAAGCTAATACTTGCATCTGCAGCAAACACCGCCTGTGTGCAAAGTACAATCTTAACAGCAAAAGTTTCAGTACAAGAACAGAGCAGCTCTTTATGTTCAGACAAAGATGAACACTTAGACAGCGGAAGAACCCTCAGAGGAACCTGATGAACATGAGTGTGGGTGGGGTTGTGTTTTTTAACTCTCAAATGTTGCGTTTCCACTACATGGTACCGGCTCGACTCAAATTGGCCTTTTTGTGTTTCCATTATGAAAAAGGACCCGGGCCTGTATTCCTAAAGATTCAGTGGCGGCTGCTCATTTTTCAGACAGGGGAAGCTCATTGTCGGCTTACACACACAAAAAAAGTAAAAAATAAACTGTCAAGCTTTTTGCACATAAATTCATCCCTCCGTTCCTTTTTAAGAAAATGCTCAGTGACCTTATCGTACCAAGTAGACGTCTTTTCCAGGGACTGGACCAGTGTCCTCTCTGCTCAGATTGCCTTGGCCCATTGTGTTGTGGGTGTAAGACTTCAGCCTTTTAAACTACAGATGCTCCTTTCACTCCGACCTAGCCGACAGTTTGATTGATTTAACTATCTACAAAACGATATTAAACTCGAACAACAAATGATTAAATTATGTAACTGAAACAAGAAAACGCTGAAATTATGTTAAATCGAAACAAGGAAGTCCAATGACTGTGTTTTATTTACAGTGCAAGAAATGAATGAGTAATTTCGCAGTGGTTTCTCTCTCGATTTCACAGCAGAATGTGCGACGGTATTAAACTGAACTGTGTCAGTGAAGGAGGAGATCTCAAACTAGCTGTTAATCAAACGGGATTCAGCCTTTCGACTGATCCTCCAATCAGCACATGGGATTCTGGCGTCCAGCCCGGCCGAGCTCCGCCCACAGCTCCATTCACCCCCAGAGACGCCCGGCGTCCAGGGGCGGGACAACATCGTGGCATTTATCCAATTACCGTCCAGTTTTGAGGCAATGAAAAAAACTGTTCCACTCAGTCCCATTGAAGCCCAGAGACGCCCGCAGTCTACGGACAAATGCACTGAGCAGAGATGGAGGAGAAAACAGCGCAACGGGAATGGAGGAGAAGTGAACAACATCACGTCTGTTGATTTGTGATAAAGCTGATTCTGAACGAACTCATCTTTGAGATGAACGTGTTCTAAGACATTTGTAGTCAATGAAATGTCAACACAACCCAACATATTTAACCATTTAATTTTCGTAATTTTAGGGGAAGCCGGGCTTCCCTTGCAGTCTGTGAGAAATTGCCACTGTAAAGATTCTGAGAATTCTCTCACAGAGCTCTTAACTTAACCTAAAATTCCTAGCAAGGAGTGCTAGGAATGAAAGTGGAGTGAAAATGTTAAAATTTTTCACGTTTCTCCGTCTGTCAGGGCTTTTAGCTTGGCTTCATGTTCACCGAATTTGAAAAAAAAACAAAAAAAAAAATACAATGCACACAGAAGCCAAGTGAGATCAACTGTACAATGAACTGGAAATAAACACAACAGCAGCTTTTTATTCTAATAACTGAAGCATTTCTGAAATTTTATAGGATCACTTTACCTACCTGTCATTTATGATCCTGGGGGCGTGGTCAAGGGTTTCAAGGATGGACAGCCCACTTATTTTTTATTCATAACGTTTGAACCAGACAAGGTTAAGACAAATATTACACATAATTGGAAAAGTCTAAATGCCATCTTAAACATACTCAAAGGGCAAAATTTAGTTTCAAATATTTTTTAATGAAAAATATCAAAAACTATTGATGGATGAAAAATGTACATCTTTTTTTTTTTTTTTTTTTAAAGAATTACAAAGTTCTCAAAAGTGAAGACCCTATGACATTTTCATCCTAAAACATATTCAGTGTACACCTTAAACATTGTATTTTACAACCTAATAATTGGTTAGAGGAAAAAAAAAAATTATCATACCTAAATAGCAAGAGTTTTGACAAATGGACAACCAAAGTACATATCAAATTAAAGATTTTTTATTTCAATTATCAATATCATATACATTTTTTTGTACAATATTGCCCATCTTAGTTCATTTTGTTAACTGACATTTTTTGGAGCTTGTGTTAACATTTTTTCTAACTTGATTCAATTATCATTTTTTCTAATTTTACCACCTTTGTCCTGGTCCTTATGTTTGGTCCTCTACAGGTTCCATGTTGTGGAAATGCGGCAAAAGACCTTGACAGCCTTTGTGACTACTGTGGTCAGGCACACCCAGATTAATCAGTGTGTCCGGTGTTGAAGGACAGGAAATGGAGGAAAAAGTGACGAGTGTCTCCTTCCACTGTCACTGATCCAATTTCATGGGTTTTACTGGTGAATCAGTGTTGTAGAAGATGATATCAGTAGATGCTTTTGGTCGACGGTGGATGTTTAGGTCTTTATGGGTTAATATCTTCAGTATAATTTTTGCACGGGCCGGATTGGAACCTTTCGAGGGCCAATTTTAGCCCACGAGCCGCATGTTTAACACCTGTGTGCCTTAGCAGATATGTAAAACACTTCAGACACATAAAACCCACCCAATCAAAATGACCGTTCTCTTTTTCTCCACTGACGACCACTTGAAAAAAGGCTGTGGAAAAAAAAAACCTTAAGCACATGAGGGAGCACTTATTATCGCCTTAGCAATTATCAGAAACATTTTAGAAACATAAAACAAACCCTGCACAAAATGAGCACTTTCAGAGCACATGGTATACTATTAGTATTCCATCTTAGGAGACCACATTTTAAAGCCTTAAAAACATCCTCCAACACCTCCGGGAGTTCTTTTTATTGCCTTAGCAATTATCTAAAATACTTCAGAAACATAAATAAAAACCAGTCTATAATTTTTTTTCAGAGTACAAAGAAAAGTTTTACTAGGAGGCATTTAGTGACTGCATGGAAAAAATGTAAAGAAAATGCTGAAATGTAAAGAATTCTTTTGTAAATGTAACATCCAACAATTCCTTTGATTCTTTAAAGGTCCTATATTATGCTATTTTTCAGTCACGTCATATAGGTCTCAGAAGCCCAAAAACATAGTATTTAAGTTTGTTCGCCCCAAAATCATCCTTTGTTCGGAGTTTCAGCGGTCGAAAAAGTCACTCTCACCAGCCCTCCTCAGAACAGGCTGTTTCTGGGCCTGCTTCCAGGTATGCAAATGAACGCATCTGTCCACGCCCACTCCTCCTCCCCTCTCTGGGAGAGGACGCGGCTTACGCTAGCGGTACTACGTGCTGTCTGAAATGCCCCTCTCTTGTCTACAATACACATGTCTCAGACAGAACGTCTTTCCAAACACTGGCTTTCTTTGCCTTGAGGCGTGATTGAGCCCCGACGGAAAACGGCGGTGTTGTGTCGGGTTCGTGGACCTGACACGGAAAGAGGCCTGCCGCCACTAATGCAGGCAGCTACTAACAAGCTTGATGCTAACTATAGTGATGCCAACCACAAAAGGCCCGTGTTCAAAGTAGTTCTGTTGAATGTCTCTTGATATTATCAGCTCTTGCATGTTAACGGGGATGCAAACGTTAGCAGCAGTAACCGAGCTATGTTAGCTGCCATGCTAACGTTAGACGTACACATCAACAACCACCAGCTTATCCGTAATGTAGGGTTATGCAGTAAAGATACAAAAAAATGAGAAGAACTTACATCTCCCACACTTGTACTTGGGTCACAAAGCGTTGGTACTGCGTCCTTCTTGATTCGGAGTCTTTGTGCTAAGCCGGAGCTGTATGGGCCCATGTTCGAAAAACACTCGTCCATGAAATGCCGGGCACACACATACAAGCGTTTGGGAATGTTGTTTGGTACATGACCATCAAAGATATAATTCAGCCACTTTTTTCGGAGAGGCTCGGAAGTGGGGAGCAAAAAATAAACTTTCGTGTTGGTGTGTGCAGCCAACAACACCACAACTTGCGTGTCTCGCCTTCGCCATGTTTGTTGTCCAAGAGGTACTTTGCCAGGGTGGGGCTTACCTTTTCATGCAGGGTGGGGGCACAGTCAGGGGGAGGAGTTAAATCCGCTTATTTCGCATAAGCGGACCCAACTCAAACTCGGCCGTTTGAGCAGGCATTTTCACTAAATGTGGTGTAGCAAGGCAGGGAGGAAACGGACAGTTTTCAAATTCGAACCTCATAATGAGGCTACTGCAACACACACTACTGTAAGAAAACTGTCACAAAGTGAGATTTGCATAATATGGGACCTTTAACAAAATGCCAGCTACTGTTTTATGCTTTTACAGTATTTTGTTGACAATAGGGAAGGAAAAGGGGTCATCGTTTAACTGATAAAACCGAAATACATCCCTAGATGCTCCTACAAACACTGTAGATCTCCTGCAAATAAACTCCAATATCCTCCAGTTCCGGAGAGCGAAGACAATCTCCCAAACGCCAACGAAAACAGTTTGTCTGGTCCCGTTTTGGGTGTTTTGGTGGCTATTGTGTGTATAAGCTCAGTGTCAAGAGTGTAAACCTCACTGAGATAGCTTCAAATCTCCCTGAAATCAGTTCTGTCAGCTGGAGATGTGTAGTTCCAGCTGAAGAATTACACAGAGGAGTCAGAAAGGAAACGAAGCGGAGGAGAATTCTCAACTAAACAGATACAATCAAAACAAGATATTTGTTCTAAATCATCAGCCAAACCCAGTTGTAGCTGGTGCTCCACAGATTTTGGCTCACATTTTTCAGTCCCCTGTTAAAATGTGAGCTGTATCCACAAGGAAAACCACTTTAACCTGCCTTTTAGGTACACCTTGCACTTCCTGTTAAAAAAACTTCATATTATTTTTCACAATTTAAATAAGGTTAGAATTCAAAAGGGTGGTCCTTATATGGGGTCAAATTTTTTTTTTTGGGGAAATGTTCGACTCTCACCCCCTAAAATTGTTAGGATGCCAATAAAAACAAACTGTGCAAAATTTCAGATTGTTTTGAAAATATCTGGGGGTAGCTCAAGGCCTTTGAATATTTCCAAAATCATTAAATATTGCATAAATTTCACCATTCTTACAAACGCACGCCACATTACAAAATGGAATGCAACATTGCTTTTATTAACACCCACACATTAACTACATGTGCACAACTACACAATATATCCATAAAAAGGAACAAACAAGCCAAAAAAGTTCATGCGTGTATTCGCAAAAGATCGTAGAACTCAAGTCAGAATTATCGTCTTGTCTTCAGTTGAGTGATCGTAACTGTTGTCACATGTATATTACAAGTATGTTACAAAATAGCAAGAAGCAAATAAACGAAAATAGTGTCCTGCATTCATGACTGAATATTGAACTGAAAGATGCATGATGATAATGTTGATTAACAACTACTGCCACTCTGGAGCACTGAGCAGCGTGGCCTTTCTTGCATCGGAGTATTGTCTGTGCTTCACTCAGACTGATATGTTTTTACTGTCAAAGACATATCACTACTAAAACACTAAACAGTGATTCCACACAAATTGTGCACAACAGCACCTTTTGGGGGAAACCCAAAATTAGGAGATGAGGTGAGCAAATCCAAGTAATATGGACATTTTAAGCTTTATCTAGTGATGTGCTGACTGGGTAAAACCAGCACATGTGGTTACCAACAGTCAGAATATGTAATGCCTAGATCTACATGATCAAATGAACCAATTTCAGCCATAAATCATTAAACAGCATGCCAGAAGCCTGGCACACAATGCAGCATATAACATGCGAAAAATACCGAATACGGTTAACTGTGTTATATTTTAAACTTCTTGAGCAACCTCTAAATATTGGTTAATGTTCCTAAAATTTTGCCAGAATTTTTTTTTTTATTTATCCTAACAAATTGGTGGGGTGAGAGCATGAACATTTTAAAGTTGAAAAATAAGGACCACCCTATTGTTCGTTTTTGCATGATCTTTGAAATTCTGGCCACCAACTAAAATGTGCACATTGTAAACAAAAGAAAATTACAAGACTAGCATCTGTCTCCCAAGTGTGCCTGAAACGCACTATTTCTTCCATTTGATATGTATGATTCATTCATTTTCTGAACCCGCTTTATCCTCACTAGGGTCACGGGGGTCACTTGGAGCCTATCCCAGCTACATAGGGGCGAAGGTGGGGTACACCCTGGACAAGTCGCCAGTTCATCGCAGGGCTGAACATATAAAGACAAACAATCACTCTCACATTCACACCTATGGGCAATTTAGATTAACCAATTAACCTATTAGTGCATGTCTTTGGATGGTGGGAGGAAGCTGGAGTACCCGTAGAGAACCCACACAGACACGGGGAGAACATGCAAACTCCACACAGAAAGGTCCCACCCCCATCGACTGGTGTTGGAATTGAACCCAGGACCTTCTTGCTGTGAGGCATGAGTGCTAACCACTGCACCACCGTGTAGGGCTGACCTTGATTTACAAAAATAAAATCAAATTAGAGCAGAAAAATAAATCAATATATAAATCCATATATGATATTTAATAGCTTGATTTATAGGTGTGCATTTTACGCACACTTGGTGACAGATGCTAGTATTTTTGTACATTTGACCTAGCGCCAAAAATAATAATGCAAATTAACCAATGTTGGAGTTAATCATTAACATATGCCAGGATGAAAAAAATCAAATAATATGTGATCCACTTTTTATGTAATATATTGAAAAAAAAAATGTGTTTTTTGCATCCAAAAAAAATGGTTTGTTCACAATATAAACATGACATTTAAAGGGTTAAAAAATGTGACAATTATTGAGTATTTGGTATTTTTAATTTACGGCTGAAGTTGATGAAATAGAAAAAAGTGTAAAAGAATGAAAAACAAACTGTATGAAAATTATTTGACATTATTCCACAAGTGTGCCAAAAAGGCACACTTGGTGCATAAGGGCCTTGCTGGACGGGAAACTGGAGGGTTAATATAAGGTGTAAATGCATCAGAATTGGATTGGATCTTTCTGACCACATCTGGAGGTGCACTGTAAGCCTGGACTTTGTATTTAATAAAATGCTTTAATTACAATGTACTTAAGTGATTTAAGTTTTATTACGTTACTCTAAAATGTTAAGTATATTCTACTAATTTGTAGACATAGTCAAAAGTACGAAAAAGTTTAAGTTGAATGGATTTAAATCACTATGTTTTAGTCATGACCACACCTTTTTATCTTCGCGTTGCATTGTTGTTGAAAATGTGTTATTTTTCTGTGCAGGGGTCACAGCAGGGTTGTGGTGTTAGTGTTAATTTGGACTTAATGTGTGTGTGGCAGTGTTTATTGGCCTTTTTGTGTTTGTTTTTGTATTTTTGTAGAGCTGCACCATGAGTCAGAGCCATAGTAAAGTTAAAGCTCATTGTTTACACACGTCTGTATAATAGTATCATCAAATTGTCTTTTCGAATTGAAAGTCATGTGCACGTATTTCGACAATTAGTCAAAATAACACTGTCGTACAATCCTCATGTGTTGCATCAACTGATAGTTTACGTCATAACTCTGTTAGCTTAGCTCTGTTAGCTTAGCTCTGTTAGCTTAGCTCTGTTAGCTTAGCTCTGTTTTTAGACCAAAAACAGCCACAGTAAAACCACAAATCACTTGTGAAACAACTATAGTGCTTCTAGCTTTTATCACTTTTTCCACTATCCTTGACTAAAAGTTGTTTTGATCCCATCTGGCTACTTTGGGAGGCCAACAGAATGACTCACTACTCCCTCTAGTGGTCACATAAACCATCAGTAGAGTTTAAAAAAATGAAAATTTAAATAAATAGAAAGTTCCGCTAAAGATGCCAATGTATTGTATTGTAGAGATATGAACTGAATTAATTTACAAACACTTTAATGACAATTTTGCACCATGAGTGAGAGCCATAGGCCGAACAATGGCTTTCCTGTTCATCTATAATTGTTCTTTTTTTCAATGTAAATCTTTCTGCCTTGCCAAATTAAAAGCACTTCCTGTACTGGCAAATTACATTGAGCTAACTTCCTGTCTAACTTCCATCTACATTACAATATACTTAGTTGAATAATTATACAAAGCGATTGATTTATATTGTAAAAGATTTTAATTTAAATCAACTTGGAATTGAGTACAATGAACTGATATTACATCTAATAATTATACAAAGCAATTAACATTGCAACAAATTTTCAGTTAAATTAACTTGGCATTTAGTGTGTTGTACTTAAAATAGCAATTCCAATCAAATCAAGCATTTAAGTTTAATACACTCAAATTTTCATTACTTATTACTTAAATTTTTAAGGCAACCGGTTTCCTCAAATTTTTAAAGTAAACTCAACTTATCCAGTCTTATAGTGTAGTTCAACTGAAATGCCATGTGGACATTATTCGTATTTGTACCATAATCTATGTCTACAAGGAATTTACAGTATATTGATTTGTTTCTATATTCTTAACCCATAAAAACCCAAAGATCCACTGGTGACCAAAACCATCTACTGATCTAAACTGATTAATATCTGCTGATCCACGAGTCCTGTCAATACATGTAAATAATTGGTGTAAAATACAGTTTGTCAACGTGATATCGCGAAATTGTTTAAATACACACCACTTTTAATTGGCGTGTTATCTGTATGCATTACAAGCTTTCCACGTATGTTCACACTGCATCAAATACCACGCACTGAGGGTTAGCGTTAGCAGTTACGGATATGTGAACCTGAGATCTTGGCGTACATTAAAACGCGATCAAATGGCGTTGAATAACACGCAAAAGGATGAAAACGCATACAGTATGTGTAGCATGCCAACTGCCATAAGAACTGGTGTGACATTTCATGAGATCATTCTCCAGTTTGTCATCTTTTCGTTGTCATCTGATATGACCCATTTGGATGTTCAGAGGCTCTGTAGTTACCGTGGAAACGCCGTCATCTTCTACAACATTGATTCACCAGTAAAACTAATGGAGTTGGATCAGTGACAGTGGATGGAGACACTTGTTTTATGTTCAGGTAATGATAAATTTGCTGAAAAAGTCAGTTTTTCTCCAGTTTTCGGTGTTTCACATATAATAACCCTCAACTTTAATCCAAGCTTTTATGAACATCTACATCACAGGTGTAAAACATGTGGCCCGCAGGCCAAATCCGGCCCGCCAAAGGGTCCAATCTGGCCCTTGGGATGAAATTGTAAAATGCAAAAATTACACTAAGATATTAATTCTTTTAGTTCAGTTCCACATTCAGACTAATTCAATCTCAAGTGGGCAGGACCAGTAAAATACTATCATAACAACATATAAATAACGACAACTCCAAATTTTTCTCTTTGTTTTAGTGTAAATACATGAAAATATTTACATTTACAAAGTATAATTTCACAAAAAATGTGAATAATCTGAAGAAATATGAATCACCTGAAATGTCTTAAGAGAAGTAAGTACAATTTTAACAAGATTCTGCCGGTTACTAAATGTTTTGTGTATTTGTAGATCCACTATGATCTGTAAGTTATAATGTACATGTGTAAATGATAAACTGAGGCAGAATATTGTTAAAATTACACTTATTTTTTTTATCTTTTGAAAGGATAGTTTGTAGATGTAAACCTTTTCATAATGTAAATTTACTTTTTTCCATACTAAAACATAGAAAAAAGTTTGGAGTTGACATTATTTCTATATTATTATGTTATTATTTTACTAGTCCGGCCCACTGCAGATCATATTTAGCTGAATGTGGACCCTGAACTAAAATGAGTTTGACACCCCTGATATACATGATCAGTGAATTAAATCTATGAAAACACTTGATTTTTACTGAAAATTCACAAAATACCATTTATTGCAATAAATGGTGATTCAAGTCAGTTTATCTCAGTCAGACATTCAGTTTTTGTATCTGATAGAACACTGTGTATAGTTTAACTTTTTTTTCTATATGCAATGAAACTGCAGTTAAAACAGTCTATTGACCTGTTTATGATAAAAGGAATCTTTCGTCGCTTGGTGTATCCCATCATGCATCTGGCCACTCTAGCCACCGCTGACCCTGAGACCTGGAACTGTGATCAATGCATGCAAATTTCCACCAGCCGACTGTTTCCTGCTGACTTTTTAAGTGCATCTTAGCCCCCTAAATGCTTACTAAGCTCCCACCAATGCAAGTACCCCCACGTCTTTCACCCATAATCCAATCAAAGGTACCACAGGGACAAGGTGAGACTTAATAACTGTTCATTTCTCCCCAGGGAGGATAGAGCTGCCAGCAGTAATAATTATCAGGGCAACAGGAGGTGGTCTGAGACCTGGGCTGACAAACATGGCTGCCATCCTGTCTGCTCTGCTGTAAAAACCACCACTTACCAAAAAACACTATGGCAACAAACTAGGGCTGTGCAATTAATCGAAATTCAATTACGATTTCGATTATTACACGCAACAATTACAAAAATTATGTAATCGAGAAAAAATGATTATTAATTTTGAGTTGTTTTAATTCACGCGCACGCAAGCTCCCATGAGCTGCTCTGCCCCGCCCCCCTCTAAGCTACTGCTGCCTGCTAGCCGGCAGGTCCACCCCAAGAGGAAAGTTGTACCTAGCGGTCTGGAAAAACGGCAGGAGAATCACAGCAGAAGTGTTTGGTAAACAAAAAAGGCAAGTCAAATTCAATTGTATGGAATCACTTTGGGTTTGATGAAGAAGACGAAGAGCAAAAACACATCACGTGCAAAAAGTGTTTCGTAGTTGTGTCCGCACCGACCGCTAACACAACAAACCTTTGTAACCATCTAAAGTTTAACCACCATTATCATTATCTTATGAAAAACTAAAACACATAAAAACAACTCCGTCTACAACTTCGTCCGCAATGCAATCTTCAGTCTCCGAATCTCTTTACGCTGCAACTCCCGTATTAACCTAACCTAACCCGTATAACCCTAACGTACGTATTCCAGATGGCTGATGTATACAGAAGGCCTTAACTGAAACCTCACGGCACGCCACTGAATTTACTATGTTTCATACTACATTGAACATACTTAAATTTATAATTTGCACTTTACGTGAGTTTTTTTTTTTTTTTTTTTATTGCTACAGTTCTATGGCAAGTCTATAGCAGTTTAATTACAGTGCACTATTTGTTTACAAAAGGAAACATACTTGAATTTACAGTACACTTATTTGCATTCAAAGATTTTTTTGTTTCGTACAAAAGTGAACATACTTTGTTTTAGTGGTTAAAAGCTTTATTATTGTTTAAAGAGTATATTTTACATTGTTTCGCAAGAAAAAAATAAACAACTTTAAGGTTAACAGATAATCGTTTTTAATAATCGTGATTTCAATTATTGCTAAAATAATCGTGATTTTTTTTTTTCTATAATCGAGCAGCCCTACAACAAACTGATATGCAATGTTACTGAATAGATGTAAAACTGAAAAAACAATGATTAACCCTTTCATGCATGAATTATGAGAACCTTAATCAAGATTTTTTTGCTAAGTGTTTTTATTCCTCTTTAGGCATGAAAAAAACCCAAAAAAAAACGCACTTGAATTTTTTTTATGAACCTATTTTCCGTGGATTTGCAAAAATGTCCACTCAGCCATGCACCATGCATTTAATTTTTGAAGCAAAAGAAACACATTTACTGATATACTGTGAGAAAACTATGAAATACATTTTTTTTTAATGCTGCTACCCTGATGTTTTGTCACATTTTAACATACTCTAATATTAGTTATTACTCACTTTATGGAGATAATATGCAAAAAATTAAAACTTTTTAAGAAAAACGGTTAATTACAGTCTAATAACAATAACAAGCAATTGATTTACACTCAAACATGTTGTCCTGCAGATCAGGTTTATCCAGAACAGCAAAGTTACAGTAATGGTATGAATTGCAGTGTATGGGATGATACATAGGCGTCCACTGTGTTGGCTGATATGGAACTAAAACAATAAAATTCATGAATATACAAGAGAACAGCTGTAGAATAACTGTCCACTGTAGTGACCACTATGCATGAAAGGGTTAAAATGTATTAAAAAATAAATCAAATGTACTTGATGCAACCAGAATATTTAAAAGGGTTCTATGCAGACAGATATAAAAAACTTAAAAGCAAGGTTAAAACTCATTGTTTACACACATCTGTATAATAGGATCATCAAATTGTCTTTTCGAATTAAAATTCACACGCACGTATTTTGACAATTAATCAAAATAACACTGTTTTTCAATCCTCACGTGTTGCATCAGCTGATAGTTTACGTCATAGCTCTGTTAGCTTAGCTCTGTTAGCTCTGTTTTTAGACCAAAAACAGTCACAGTAAAACCACAAATCACTTATGAAACAACAATTGTGCTTCTAGCTTTTATCACTTTTTCCATTATCCTTGACTAAAAGTTGTTTTCATCCCATCTGGTCACATCACTTTGGGAGATTGACAGAGTGACTCACTACTCCCTCTAGTGGTAACATAAACCATCGGTAGAATAAAAAGAAATTAAAATTTAAAGAAATAAAAAGTTCTGCCAAAGATGCCAGTGTATTGTATTGTAGAGATATGAACTGAATTAATTTTATAAACACTTTAATGACAATTTTAGGTCTTTTTAATTTCTGAAAGTAGAAGTATTACATATTGTCGCTGTCGGGCAGAAACCTCGTAAGTCCATTTTTGATTTTGGGGTTTTTTTTTGTTGATTTTTTTTTTTTTTTTGACAAACAATTCTATTGATCAGTCTTTACGTTGGCCTGACAGTTTTAGAAATATTTAACCAATGAAAAGTGTTGAAAATGACCCGTGACTACATAGAACATACATCATTTTTACGGTTTCCCCAAAAAATTAGTTTTGGACATAAGAGGTTTCTGCCCGATCAGTGACGATATAATCCCTTTAATCAATCAGTCAATCAATCAATCAAAGTTTATTTATATAGCACTTTACAACATAAAGAAGACCAAAGTGCTTTACATCTAAAAGCATGATTAAATTATAAGATAGCAACAGTTCAATCCAATTTTATAAAAATGCATAAAACAATAAGACACAACACAGTGAAAAAACAAAACAAAAAAAAAACATGTTATACATTTTACAGTCAAATCCCATTGGAACTTGTTAAACAGATCAAGATCACTGTATAAATGTTGCATCTCTAAATATGCGGAAGTGAAAAAGCTAAAAATGTAAAGCTCATGCAGTTCAGATTATTTTTGCAAATTATCTTGTCTCCAAATATTTGGATCACTTGTTTTGCATGTTGAGCCTTGTGCCAGTTTCTGAAGTAGAAAAGAGGAAGAAGAAGTTATGGGATAGAGTGCACTGTGGATGACCACGGCCTTGAGACAACTGTTAAAAGAGTTTTTTTTTTTTGACAAAGTGAGAGATCTGTAAGAGGTGGACAAAGTCAGGGTTTGATGCATCAAAGGCCAAGATGCACAGTTGGCTACGAGGGATGGGCTACATCTCCTGAATACTGTGGATTATGGGTCTTTTCTCAACTCCAGGCAGCATGACAAGCAGCAGACTGCAGCTAAACAGAAGCAAAACTGTTCATGAAGAGAAGAAAAAAGACAAAATGACAAAATGGTGGTAATTACAGTCGCCGGCAAAAGTTTTAGGAATGACCCAAATGAATTGTTATCGGGCAAGTGACTATATTTGGTCATTTCTGAACACATTGCAAGACAGTGACAGCAACAGTTACAGTGAGGACATTGACGCAGCAATCCAGAACTAACCCTAACCCGAAAATGCCACTTTTGCGTTTTCGGTTCAGATCATTACCGTCTAAACTAGGGGTGTCCAATTCTGGTCCTGGAGAGCCACTATCCTGCATGTTTTAGATGTTTCCCTCTTCCAACACACCTGATTCAAATGATAAGCCTATCATCCAGCTCTGCAGAAGCCTGATAACGACCGTCAGGTGTGTTGGAAGAGGGAAACGTCTAAAACATGCAGGATAGTAGATCTCCAGGACCAGGGTTGGACACCCCTGGTCTAAACGTAGCCTAATGCCCCATTTCTACTACGTGGTATCGGCTCGACTCGACTCGATTCGGCTTGGCCTTTTTTATGTTTCCATTATGAAAAAGGACCTGGAATCTGGTACCCGGTACTACTTTTCTGGTGTCACCTCTGCCGAGGTTCCAGGACTGGGGACCAGATACTAAAACGTGACGTGTACACACTGCAGACCGTTGATTGGTCAGACAGTTGTCTCTGTGACCCGCCGTTTTACAAAAAACAGATGCAGAAGTAGACAGTAAATATTGCGGTACATTAATCCACATGATAACAGCCCAAAACTACACCATGGTCGGTCGAGGAGATTCAGTCTTTGGTGGCCGATGTAAAAATTCAGACGAGACAACACGCAACGAGCGAGTTTATCAGCAACTCTCTGAACAGATGACATGGAAGTAACACGCTGCATCCAGGTACTGTAAAGTTAGTAGTACAGGGGTTGGACAAAATAATGGAAACACCTTCACCTCAAGATGATAATGCCCCAATCCATACAGCTAGAATTGTTAAAGAATGGCATGAGGAACTTTCTAATGAAGTTGAGCATCTTGTATGGCCGGCACAGTCCCCAGACCTCAACATTATTGAGCATTTATGGTCAGTTTTAGAGATTCAAGTAAGACGTTGATTTCCACCGCCATCGTCTCTAAAAGAGTTGGAGGGTATTCTAACTGAAGAATGGCTTAAAATTCCTTTGGAAACAATTCACAAGTTGTATGAATCAATACCTCGGAGAATTGAGGCTGTAATTGCCGCAAAAGGTGGACCTACACCATATTAAATTATTTTTTGTTGATTTTTTAAGGTGTTTCCATTATTTTGTCCAACCCCTGTATCTTGTAATGGAAACGCTCTCCAGGAATACCGAGTCGAGCCGAGTCGAGCTGGTTCCACATAGTGGAAATGCAGCATTAGTCTATGTTCAAGTATCCAAAGGGCCAACAGCCGACATGTTTCCAGCAGCTGTTTATTCTTTTTAAAACACTCACACCACCTTCAGAAATACAGTATTGATCGAGTTCCAAATGGCTGCGATCTGACAGCACTGAAACGTACTGAGCAGTATTATGGCGGATTTATGGTTATTAAATATTTCCAGGAGTGTGAGTGTGGTATTAGTCTTATGTATGGGTCAGCGCTGTGTAGGGATGGGAATCGATAAAAATGTAATGATTCCGATTCCATTATCGATTTTGCTTATTGATCCGATTCTCTTATCGATTCTCACTGGGTGAGAGAATAAAAGAGTACAAACGGGTGTGTTTGCATTAACTGTCTTTTATATTTCCATCTCTACACAGAAAATATAACATATACAGTATGTACAAATAATAATAACAGATGACGCTGGGCCTGGTTTGGGGGGCGAGGCGTGTACAGTGAAAGTGAAACTAAAGACGCTTTATTAGTTCCTCTATTGCTGCATTTCCACTACATGGAACCGGTTCGACTCTGCCCGTCTCCCGTTGTTGTGCACCTCATTTCCTTTCCCCTACCTTCAGAAACTCGTATTTGAGGGGGTACGACATTTGTTGCCCACACCGGAACCGGAACTGGGCCCGGATGACGGCCTGGTGTTCACTCTGCTGCTAGATTCAAGTAGTGAATCAAATGAATCCCATGCTGTGGACAAATGTTTGAGGATATTGGAGGGATTCCACCCTTTAGAAGACATGGAAGCTTTGACAGTGTTCCAGTGGACCTGGTGTTGTCTTTTTAGACCGTTTCTGCCTCAACGCCATGTTGCCTACGTTCTGACCAAAACAATGCAGCATACGCGTGATGTCATCGCGTATGCGCAATGAAGACGGAATCGATAAGCAGAATCGTTAAGCAGGCAGGCAAACGACTCCAAGGAATCGAGCTTCTCAAAAGGAACCGGTTCTCGATTCCCATCCCTACCGCCATGGATGAAGGAACTCCATTGTTTGTAAAGGTACATTTTTAGCCTCTCCGGTTTACATTTCCATGCAAAGAGGAAATACAGTCGGGGAAAAAATTATTAGACCACCACTTGTTTACTTAACCCTTTCATGCATTGTGGTCACTACAGTGAACAGTTCTTCTCCAGCTGTTCTCTTGTATATTTATAGGTTTTGTTGTTTTAGTTCCATATCAGCCAACACAGTGGACGCTTATGCAACATCCCATAATACACTGCAATTCATACCATTACTGTAACTTTGCTGTTCTTGATAAACCTGATCTGCACTAACATGTTGAAGTGTAAATCAGTTGTTATTTGTTAGACAAAAGAGTTGTTTTTTGCATATTATATGAGGTAATAACTAGCATTAGAGTAGGTTAAAATGTGAGAAAACATCAAATTAGCAGCCTTAAAAATGTTTTTATTTCATTGTTTTCATTTTACTTTCTGATATTGGGTTTTAAATACATGTTTCTTTACTTAAAAAATTAAATGCATGGACGTTTTTGTAACTCCATGAAAAAAAAAACTCGATCGCAATTTTTTTTTTTTTATGCCTAAGGAGGAATAAAAACACTCCAGAAAAAAAAAAAAAATCTTGACTAAGGTTCTCATAATTCATGCATGAAAGGGTTAAATTTCTTGTTCATTGTAATTCCTGGTACAAGTACTGTACTTTCCGGGCTATAAGGTGCACTGGAATATAAGCCGTACCTGACTATAAGCCGCAGGTGTCCACGCTGTGACATGAGATATTTACACAGAAAGACGGTAAACAGACAGATTATTTAAATATTTATCTCCATACCTTAACTGCTTTTTTCCAAACAGTTCCTGTAACACGGCAGAAACATGGCTGGTTAAAAAACACAGAAAAGTCATTGATCTGTATCTTCATCTTCCTTCTGCTCATTGACACCACTGCTGTCGTCTTCTTCAGTGTCGGAGCTGAACATCCTCAGAAAGGTTCCATCACACACCTTCTACGTCTCTCCTCTGTTGTTGCTCAGTAACACTTTCATGCTGCAGCTCTATTTCCTTCTTGGACAGACACATCAATTGCTTTTAACTTAAAAGCTGCAAAATATGCATTTCTTCGTGTGTTTTCCATGATGAGGGTTTATGCATGACACGCTAAATGACTGTTAAAAATTAAGCTTAAAACTTCTCATCTTCCACCTGTCTGTCTCACTTTTGCGCTTCATGCTGGAGCGCCCCCTGGAGGCCGTTAGCCCGTAAAAATCTATACCCGAGCCACATCATTGTATAAGCCGGTAAAGGTACCAGGCTAAAGACTTTAATACTTTTGTGAAATTGTTCCAAAATTTTTATTGTCATATAGAAAATCAAAGTCAATGAAGTGACCATATTTGGTTCCTTGCCTGTAAGTGGTCCAAAAAACAGAAAAAAAAAAAAAAAAAAGAAAGAAATCCAAGAAGTATACAGGGTGGGGAAGCCAAATTTACAATATTTTGAGGCAGGGATTGAAAGACAGTGTATGACCAATTAGTTTATTGAAAGTCATGAGAATTTATTTGCCACAAGAAAATTGACATAATAGAAAATGTTTTTATTCTATGTGTCCTCCTTCTTTCTCAATAACTGCCTTCACACGCTTCCTGAAACTTGCGCAAGTGTTCCTCAAATATTCGGGTGACAACTTCTCCCATTCTTCTTTAATAGTATCTTCCAGACTTTCTCGTAATAGTTTTGCTCATAGTCATTCTCTTCTTTCCATTATAAACAGTCTTTATGGACACTCCAACTATTTTTCAAATCTCCTTTGGTGTGACGAGTGCATTCAGCAAATCACACACTCTTTGACGTTTGCTTTCCTGATTACTCATATGGGCAAAAGTTTCTGAAAAGGTATGGATAATAGTGTTAGGTATGACTGTGACATCAATACAGTGATCCCTTATTTTTCGCGGTTAATGGGGACCGGCGCCCCCCGCGAAAATCCGCGAACTGGAGCCGGAGCCCCCGAGCCTATCCTAGACCAAGGTACATGTGTGTATGTATCTATAAATAGTATATAAGTACGGCAAATGTAATAATTATGAAATAAATGAGATATATATATAAAAGAAAACAATGATTAGTACATGTATACATGCATATATATATATAGATCGGATACATGTACATGTACGTACTGTAAAACATCTGAAAGAAAAGAATGTAGAAAGTAAACAAAACACACACACGTGCATACGTACTAACAGCTGATACGTACTCTCTCCTCTCTTCATTCGTGACGCTTATCCATCGTATACGTACACACGCACATCTACTCCCAGCTCTCTTTTCCTCTCATACGCACAAGAAACGAATCAGTTCTCTCTCTCTCTCTCTCTCTCTCTCTCTCTCTCGCTCTCTGGCAGCTGCGGCCTCTCGTCTGCTGTGGGGTGGATTTTTGCGGAATTTCCGCGATTTTTTCTTGATTTTTTATTTTTTGATGAATATTTCTGAAAAATCCGTGAATAACTAAAACCACGGAACTTAAAGCGCGAAT
Source organism: Sphaeramia orbicularis (assembly GCF_902148855.1). NCBI lineage: Eukaryota > Metazoa > Chordata > Actinopteri > Kurtiformes > Apogonidae > Sphaeramia > Sphaeramia orbicularis. The sequence goes on from NC_043972.1 coordinate 17,414,206, forward strand.
TGGCAAGGGATCACTGTATATGTTTGGTTTCAAAACAATTGACGTAGTGCCTGCTGAGAAAAAAACTACTAAATGTTCATTGTAAATTTTGCTTCCCCACCCTGTATATAAAAAATACAAGAAAAACACTTGTAATGTGAAATGAACATGTATTTTAGAACATTAGAACATCACTTTTAGAACATTCCAACAACATACAGTCATGGAAAAAAATTATTAGATCACCCCTTGTTTTCTTCAGTTTTTTGTTCATTTTAATGCCTGGTACAACCAGTGGTGCTGCTTGCCATTAGGCAAGGCAGGCAGCTGCTTGGGGCCCCTAAGCCAGCAGGGGCCCCCAAAGGACCAACAGACTTGACACAAACAGTCTAAAGAATAAGTGCAGTGAGAACTTGCAGTAACAACTAGCTGTCTCAAATTCTCTGAAGGGGCCCCCTGAGTCCAAATTGCCCCTCCCTCACCTGTGTGTGTGTGTGTGTATATATATATATATATATATATATATATTTTTTTTTTTTTTTTTTTTTTTTTTTGCTTGGGGCCCCAGGGGACCCTTTCTGCACCACTGGGTACAACTAAAGGTACATTTGTTTGGCCAAATATAATGATAACAACAAAAACAGGTCATAAGAGGTTAATTTCAGAGCTGATATCTAGACATTTTCCATGTTTTCTTGATAACCAAAATCACTTCAGATCTTCCATCAATATCTATGGCATTGTACTGACAAAAACAGTGCTTTTAGGCATTCCATGTTTTTTTTTTTCTGTCTGTTTTAGTCACATGATACACACAGGAGTTAGTACTTGATTGCATAACCATTGTTTTTGATGACTTTTGATGGTCTAATAATTTTTTCCGCGACAATCCGAGAGCGTAGGACGAGAACGGAGTTAGAGGAGGCGGGAAAACAGGAAGTAAAACGACCGGAGACCGCGAAGGAGAATGAGGACAGGTTGTTTTGTGGTGTTGTACAGGATCGGTGTGTTCCTCAGTGTGAGAGAACGGCCTCTGAACAGATGTAATCAGCTCGTGTGGATGCAGAGGTAATAACTTCACAGGGGAAAGTCTGAGTAGTGAATCTATCTCTGTCGCCGAGACGTGGAGCAATCAGGAAAAACCTCCGGCGGCGGGAAAAGAATCAGGAGCTCTGGAGTTCAGGTGTGAAGCATCGAACTCTGCATTCAAACATATGGAAATAAAAAACTCGACTAAATCGTTCTGTCGTGTAATCGTCTACGTTAATTACACTGGTCAACAACAAATTTATTGTTGAAGTTTTTTGAGCTGATTTAGGATAATTTTGGTGTGCTGAATCCAAAAATCACATTAATTTTGCTCAATCAGGTCAACTTTCTGAACTATACTACATATTGTTTTTTTTTTTTTTTTTTACATTTTTGCTTACATTTATGGGCATTTTCACATCATATGATACAAAAGTCTTTCATATTTCTTGCAAAAAACGAGTTCTGAAGATTTTACTTTTTCCAATTTATGATTTTTTGTTTTTAATATTACAGGTGAATGAAATGGCTTCGACTAGAACAGGGGTGTCAAACTCATTTTCTTTCATTTATGGGCATTTTCACATCATATGATACAAAATTCTTTCATATTTCTTGCAATAAATGTCCTCCAGTAAGAAGATTTTATGTTTTTCACCAAGAATCATATAATATAATTTTGGATCCTTATTATTGATATCATATAAATAAAAAAGGTAATGGTAGAATTTGTAAAAAAAAAAAAAAAAAAAAAAAAAAAAAGTAGTTCAGCATGGTAGTAGTGCAAACAAACTACATTTTTACCCCTGGAGAAATGTAGTTTGTAAAACTTTGGCTAGAAAAAGTTGTTTTAGCAACTACTTTTTATTTTCAGCGTTAAATTGTGAACGTACATGTGGTGTATATGAAACAAAATGTGACCACGGTTGGGGCGGCACTTCACTATTGGGGGTGGTGCTGGGGGGAGGGTTGTCCATGGTGATGACCACACAATGTTAGTAACACTGGTCAACAACAAATTTATTGTTGAAGTTTTTTAAGCTGATTTAGAATAATTTTGGTGTGCTGAATCCAAAAATCACATTAATTTTGCTCAGTCAGGTCAACTTTCTGAACTATACTACATATTGTTTTTTTTTTGTTTTTTTTTAACATTTTTGCTTACATTTATGGGCATTTTCACATCATATGATACAAAATTCTTTCATATTTCTTGCAAAAACGAGTTCTGAAGATTTTACTTTTGCCAATTTATGATTTTTTTTTTTAATATTACAGGTGAATGAAATGGCTTCGACTAGAAGATCTTGCAAAAATAAGCCTGACGTATTCCGCTACATCTGCGGTGAATACACCATTGTACCTAACAGGAATCAAGTCACAAGTTTCACAAAGTGTGCTTACCAATCTTATTTTGGTATTAATTATTATATTTTGTGAGAAGAGCAAATTTTTCCAAAAAAAAAAAAAAACCTGACCTGATTGAGAAAAACAGATGTCATTTTTGGATTTAGCGGTGCAAAATGGTCCTAATTCAGTTAAAAAAACCTAGACAACTTGCAAAAAACATTTTTTTGTAACCTTGTGTTATACGTCTACTAAAGAAGCTCTTCATGCTTTCGCTGCAGTTGAGGTCAAATCTGGCCAAAAGTGTTTGACAGCAACTGCGGTAGTCTATAAAAAACTTAATTAATCAGGAGCGACATTAAGTAAGTTCATAAATTAGACCTTTAATGCCAATCAATATGCAGGACACAGTGTTTAAATATGTCGAAAATTAACTGGCACCCTCCAGTCTATCACAGTCACCAAAATTCCACTTCTCAGTAAAGGCACTTCATTAAGCTAATGTGGGTCCCCAAAGACGCAGAGTAACACCCCTTCATAACATGTTTGTGTGTGTGTGTGTGTGTGTGTGTGTGTGTGTGTGTGTGTGTGTGAATGCATCGGTCTGGTAGGTTTATGTTCTGTAATGATATAAACCTGAGCATTTGACCACATTCTGTTTTGGTCTCATGATTCTTTATTGACAAAGATATTTTAAGGCAGGGGTGTCAAACTTATTTTAGTTCAGGGGCCACATTCAGCCTAATATGACATAAAGTGGACTGGACCAGGAAAATAATATAAACCATAGGAGAAGAACTTTTGGGTGAAAATAGTAAATTCCGTGAAATAAGAAATGCACTTAAATATGCTTAAATATTGTACAATACATGCAAAAATGCACTTAAATATGCTTACATATTCAACAATACATGCAAAAATGCACTTAAATATGCTTAAATATTGTACAATACATGCAAAAATGCACTTAAATATGCTTAAATATTTAACAATACATGCAAAAATACACTTAAATATGCTTAAATATTCTACAATACACACAAAAATACACTTAAATATGCTTAAATATTCTACAATACACACAAAAATGCACTTAAATATGCTTAAATATCCTACAATACACGCAAAAATACACTTAAATATGCTTTAATATTCTAAAATACATGCAAAAATATACTTAAATATGTTTAAATATTGTACAATACACCCAAAAATACACTTACATATGCTTAAATATTCTACAATACATGCAAAAATGCACTTAAATATGCTTAAATATTCAACAATACATGCAAAAATGCACTTAAATATGCTTAAATATATCCTACAATACATGCAAAACTGCACTTAAATATGCTTAAATATTGTACAATACATGCAAAAATGCACTTAAATATGCTTAAATATTCAACAATACATGCAAAAATACACTTAAATATGCTTAAATATTCTACAATACACACAAAAATACACTTAAATATGCTTAAATATTCTACAATACACACAAAAATGCACTTAAATATGCTTAAATATCCTACAATACACGCAAAAATACACTTAAATATGCTTTAATATTCTAAAATACATGCAAAAATATACTTAAATATGTTTAAATATTGTACAATACACCCAAAAATACACTTAAATATGCTTAAATATTCTACAATAGACACAAAAATACACTTAAATATGCTTAAATATTCTACAATACACGCAAAAATGCACTTAAATATGCTTAAATATCCTACAATACACGCAAAAATACACTTAAATATGCTTTAATATTCTAAAATACATGCAAAAATATACTTAAATATGTTTAAATATTGTACAATACGCCCAAAAATACACTTAAATATGCTTATTCTACAATACACGCAAAAATGCACTTAAATATGCTTAAATATCCTACAATACATGCAAAAATACATTTAAAATTCCGTGATTAAAATGTTTAGATCTACGAATTGTACTTGAACATAACATGAACAAATATGAACAACCTGAAAATTGTTTAGTAAAATAAGTGCAATGTTTACAATATTACGCCTTAGTTTATCATTTATACACATGAACCACAACTTATAAATCACAGTGGATCTACAAATACACCAAATATTAAATAACAGGCAGAATATTATTAAAATTCCACATACTTCACTTTAGACATTTCATTTGATTGTTAATATTTTCAGTGTAATTTTTGCATTTCACAAATTCACCCCACGGGCCGTATTGAACCCTTTGGCGGGCCGGATTTGGCCCCCGGGCCGCATGTTTGACACCTGTGCTCTACACTATGGGGCTGGAGACAAACTGGCGGACGAGACTCAGGCATCGTAAAGTCGAAACAGCGTAGGTTGAGTACCGCGTAACCCGAGGACCTCCTGTACAATTTTTTTTGCACTCGAAAAGGAGTGAGAAGAAGTATAACTTATTGACTCCCACCCCCTTTTTACAAACTAATAATCAAACTAGCTCCGCCCCCTTTGCTTTGTTAACACACATTTTCCTCTGTATATTTTTAACAATAACACAAAACATCCATAAAAACCATTCATATACACTTTATACACTTTTTTTTTAAGTCACCTCATACACAATCAGATTTGCAAAAATCAACCATTTTCAATATAAACTATAATATACATATCCCCCCCAGATATTTACTCCAAATACAATGATCAATAAATATTAGGGTGGTCCTTATTTTTAAAGTTCAAAATTTCTTAGGTCTTACCCTCTAAGTTTGTTCCAATACCAAAAACAAACTCTTTGAACAAATATTAACACATTTGAACAATATTTAGGTGTAGCTCAAGGCCGCTCAAATTCCAAAAAAAATATACACATATTTGTAAATGCAAATAGTACTCATGGTCATGCTACTAATGACCTTTATCATGTTTATGGTTATCAAATGTTATATTTCCTCATTATTACTTGTAATGGACTGTAACCTAATCAAATACACTGTTTGTTTGCTTTTCTGGTGACAATGATAGCAACATGCCAAGTTACCATGGTTACGACAATGATAAACCAGTTAAAACATGTAACCATGGTCACCGGATGTTTCATGCACTTCAGCTACAAAACTTTCTATGTAAATGGGATGATTTTGTGGCATTAGTGATAGTGACATTTGCATTCCCTTTGTCGAAGCAAGCAAAAATATCATACCAACCATGGCTGTCACGACCCGGTCTCAAGATGAAATCTATCTTCTTGGGTCTACTGTATCAGAACTTGTTGGTTCTAAGCTGCCATCAATACTCATGTCGTTGGCGTTGTTTCTTCATCATCATCTTGAACTTCACGAAACTGTATGTCAGTCATCTGCCGCAACAGTGTCAGAGATAGCTAAGTTCTGGGAGAAAGCCAGGATACCAACCAGGGACAAGCAGAATTGCCAAGTCAAGCTTGAAAAAACATTTGAGAGGTGGCGCCACCTGAAGAAAAAAAAGAATCGCCAGTCTGCAACTCAGAAAGCTAACGAAAATGCCTGTGTTGCTGAACTTGATAATCTGCCCACGACAGGGAGTGAGAACTGTGAACATGTTACTCAGTAGTTCCAGATATTCATAGAGTATCTGTTTCAATAACACATTATTGGACTCTGGTTAACTGTAGTCATAGTGTTTGAATGTTAGATGTTAAATTCAAATTGACTTTATTTTTGTTGTGTCGTGGAAATTTACCGTTCAACTGATGACCCACACAAAGAAAGAGGGAGAAAGTTAGAGTTAAAATAATAAATGCATTTATTGACAAATCAATCACAGACAAAGCTCTGTAAGTGAAGTCTGATTAAACAAGAGAAAACTAAAGATTATATAGAACCAAATCCACCCCCTTCAACCTATGATGTCATTCCTTACGTACATCGTGCCACTCCATACTACTCCTTCTCTGCTCCATGAAGAAGTCATGATGACCTCTTCACTCTAACCTTGCTTGGATCCTATCTGAAGTACAGGCGCCATCCTCTATCTACACATTCAGACATTTAGGTGTTTGGGTTTTAACTCAAAGTAAGAACTTCGTCCCCAAATCGGGGTTGCTACAGAGTGGTAAACATCACACATAACAGTGACTCAGCATGCACTTAACAGTATAACATATTAAAAGAGTATAAAATATAAAAAGTAAATTTTTCCACCACAGTTGTTAATACACAGGACATGATTTGTTTTAACTGGAATATTGTGTGGAATTACAGAATTGAGTTTTAAAAAATGTCATTGATTAATGTACACTGAACAAAAATATAAACGCACCACTTTTGTTTTTGCTCCCATTTTTCATGAGCTGAACTCAAAGATCTAAAACTTTTTCTATGTACACAAAAGGCCTATTTCTCTCAAATATTGTTCATAAATTTGTCTAAATCTGTGTTAGTGAGCACTTCTCCTTTGTCCTTTGCTGAGATAATCCATCCACCTCACAGGTGTGGCATATCAAGATGCTGATTAGACAGCAGGATTATTGCACAGGTGTGACTTAGGCTGGCCACAATAAAAGGCCACTCTAAAATGTGCACTTTTACTGTATTGGGTGGTCCAGGGGGGTCAGAAAACCAGTCAGTATTTGGTGTGACCACCATTTTCCTCGCACAGTCTTCTTCATGAATTCTCTGAAACAGCTTTGGAGATGGCTTATGGTAGAGAAATGAACATTCAATTCACAGGCAAAAGCTCTGGTGGACATTCCTGAAGTCAGCATGCCAATCGCATATTCCCTCAAAACTTGTGACATCTGTGGTATCGTGCTGTGTGATAAAACTGCACATTTTGGAGTGGCCTTTTATTGTGGCCAGCCTAAGGCACACCTGTGCAAAAATCCTGCTGTCTAATCAGCATCTTGATATGCCACACCTGTGAGGTGGATGGATTATCTCAGCAAAGAAGAAGTGTTCACTAACACAAATTTAGACAGATTTGTGAATAATATTTGAGAGAAATAAACCTTGTGTGTACACAGAAAAAGTTTTAGATCTTTGAGTTCAGCTCATGAAAAATGGGAACAAAAACAAAAGTGGTGCGTTTATATTTTTGTTCAGTGTATATTGCATTGTGGTTGAAATGTCTGTGAATGTTTAATGTATGCATATTAAAAAGTTTGAGGTACTTGAGCTACTAGTAAATACCTAAAAATTTTCTTTTGGTACATTTCCTTTACATCAATATAGGTAAAGGAACAAATTGAGGAGGTAAGACCTTGAAAAAAACATGAAGAAAAAATTTCACATGTTTAAGAACCACCCTAATATATATGATAGTATCTTCCTATCATGATAACCAATTAACTATAATATCTTATTTTATGCGTATTTCTAATGTTCTATATTTTGTTATTATAGTGGATTTATACGTCCTTTTAAATGCACCGATTGAAGAAGACATTTTTCAGTTTTGCTCCAGATTATTCCACAGATGTACCCCTCTAACAGAGATACACTGGCTTTTTATGTTTGTTCTACACTTCATTTTCTTGTAGATTTCAGTTCCCCTTAAATTATAATTACTTTGCCAGGCAAGGCAAAAAAACAAACAAAAAAAAAACAACAAAACAAACATTTTACGGTGCTGTGGTCAACATCTTTGGAAGACACAAAGCTTGAGTGTTTGTGGAAGAATAAAAAAGTTAACAAGCTGTACAGAGAGAACACTATAGGAACAGAACTGCACCTCTGAAAGAAATAACATCCAAACAAACACCACAGCGCCGTCTGGACCCAAGCACACCCACGTTACGCAAACACGGCCGCGATAAACGTCAGTGAAAGGTCGACTCGTGTCTTTTGCGTCTCCATGCGCTCTGACCATCGCAATGCCGCGCTAATGTAGTGAGGAAGTGGTTGCCATGGTAGGCCTCCTGTGTTTTAAGCAGAGCAGCAGAGTCCATTATCGGTGAGGAGGAGGAGGAGGAGGGGTTGCCATGGGGACCAGGTACTGTGGTGAGGAATGAGGTTAGACAGATAAATAGGTGTGTCAGTATCGCAGCCTTTCATTACAGATCCAATGATGTCCTGTTAGCGTTGCTCTTGGTGATTCTTCCAGTCAGCTGTGGATTTGTTTGTTAAACTGATCGAAAGTGCATCACGCACGAGTATTTCCACCATGTTGTGAATAGGTTATAGAAACACGTATGTTCTAAATCAGCTCTTTGACTCTTAAAACATGCTCCCAGGATGTGGATTCATGATCGATTGTTTTGTCACATGTGATGGAGTGGATGTGATTTCAGTGTCAGTACTGTGACTTTTATTACACTGGGTTACAACCAAATGTTTTTGCAAATTGTCTAGGTTTTTTCAACTGAATTAGGACCATTTTGCGCCGCTAAATCCAAAAATGACATCTGTTTTTCTCAATCAGGTCAGGTTTTTTTGCTACTTTGATTTTGAAAAATTTGCTCGTCTCACAAAATATAATAATAATACCAAAATAAGATTGGTAAGCACACTTTATGAAACTTATGACTTGATTCCTGTTAGGTACAATGGTGTATTCACCGCAGATGTAGTCCTCTAAATTAACAATGACGAGGATGTCAACAACTCTTTGGCTTTTGTATGTTTTCAGCCTTTGCATTGTGGATTTTCCCGGCGTTGAAATCAGGTTCATATAAATATCAGGATACGGGATTTCCAGCCACATATCAATGTTCGTAGACCACTTGTTTGGTAGCTTGTATGGATCCATGTCGAGTCCAATTGTCTTTAATTTCATGTTATATTCCACATTTTTCTCGGTCTCGCTGTAGTTACTGCTATCCTCCGCCATGTTGAGCCGGTTTGTTTTTGCCACTCAGTCTGACTTAGAGGGGCGTGGCCCAGGGGGGAAGTGACGTATGTGCATTCCCTCTATTCGACCGATAACACTGGGTTACAAAAAAATGTTTTTTGCAAGTTGTCTAGGTTTTTTCAACTGAATTAGGACCATTTTGCACCGCTAAATCCAAAAATGACATCTGTTTTTCTCAATCAGGTCAGGTTTTTTTGATAATTTGATTTTGAAAAATTTGATCTTCTCACAAAATTGATTACATTTTTGTGACTTTATCAGTGGATTTTTTTTATATAGTTCTCACCCAAAATAGGTTTTAAGAGAAAAAAAAAAATCATTTTCTAACAGGATTCCTGTTAGGTACAATGGTGTATTCACCGCCAGTGGTGCAGAAAGGGTCCCCTGGGGCCTCAAGCGAAAAAAAAAAAAAAAAAAAAAAAAAAAATATATATATATATATATATGTATATATATATATATATATATATATATACACAGGTGAGGGAGGGGCAATTTGGACTCAGGGGGCCCCTTCAGAGAATTTGAGACAGCTAGTTGTTACTGCAACTTCTCACTGCCGCTGTGCAGTGAACTTATTCTTTAGACTGTTTGTGTCAAGTCTGTTGGTCCTTTGGGGGCCCCTGCTGTCTTAGGGGCCCCAAGCAGCTGCCTGCCTTGCCTAATGGCAAGCAGAACCACTGTTCACCGCAGATGTAGCAGAATACGTCAGGCTTATTTTTGCAAGATCTTCTAGTCGAAGCCATTTCATTCACCTGTAATATTAAAAAAAACATTAATCATAAATTGGCAAAAGTAAAATCTTCAGAACTCGTTTATTGCAAGAAATATGAAAGAATTTTGTATCATATGATGTGAAAATGCCCATAAATGTAAGCAAAAATGTTAAAAAGCCAATATGTAGCATAGTTCAGAAAGTTGACCTGATTGAGCAAAATTAATGGGATTTTTGGATTCAGCACACCAAAATTATCCTAAATCAGCTCAAAAAACTTAAATAATAAATTTGTTGTTGACCAGTGTTATCAGACTGAACATGAACGGGGCTTCGATGAGAAAGGAGTGAGCAACGAGTGGAAATACCAAATCTGAAGTGAAAATGCTCAAAATGTTGGGCGAGAATGTCATCAAATATAATGAAAAACACAAAAATGCACGTGGATGAACAGGAAATGGAGCTTTGTTTATGGAAAAATCAGTTATGTCAAAAAGGGCATTTCCTATTGTTAACCCTTTAACCCAGTGATTTTCAACCTTAGGGTCAGGACCCCACGTGGGGTCACTTGGAATTCAAATGGGGTCACCTGAAATTTCTAGTCATGATAAATAATTTAAAAAAAAAACAACAAAAAACCCCCAATAAACCCAGAAGAAAACAGACTTTGTGGACTGTGTGATTTGGGGGAAGTGGAAAATGAATCACATTTTCTTTTGTATTGTCCTCTATATGATGAACTGAGAGCCCCTTTGTTTGATGATATGTGTATCTGAAATCCTGATATGTTCTGGAGCACTGATGATGACAAGATTAAATGGTTGTTTAGTTCTAATGTATATAAATTAGCATTATTTGTTTGTAAAGCCTGGAAAAAGCGGCAGATGTGTTTGTTTAAACAGGTCAGTATTTTGTTTTGTTCATATCTATTGTGCCTATTGTCTGGTGTTTGATTTTTGGTGTCTTTTAAGCCCATGTAAGGGATGGGCATGTTTTTTTATGCAAGACAATAATAAAAACATTCATTCATTCAATAAAAAATATATGGTGAGTTGAGAGAGACAATCACAATCCATAAAAGACATGACAAACTGAAGCTGAAACTGAAGCACTGTGGTTCTGTTTATCTGTCAAATGTTCATTGTGGTCGGTTTCAGATGCTGCAGCTCTTTCATAATTCATAGTTTGAGTTCTTGTTTGTTAAGTATTAATTGTCAGCCTTGTAAATACAAGACTGTACATATCCTGACCAAGGAAAATAAAATTCTCCCTTTGTGCAGTAATCTACACCTGGATTTTCTGCCTCTATCCATAATAATATACATTATACAGACTAAATGTAGTCTAAAATTAACGTTTATTTGCAACATAGTATAACAAACTATTACATGATCAAAAACAAATTAATTGTAGCAGCAACAAAAAGTCTCAGTTTTGAATGTCTGGGGTCGCCAGAAATTTGTGACATTAACCCTTTCATGCTTTCATGAATGAACCTTAGTCAAGATTTTTTTTTTTTCCCCCGAGTGTTTTTATTCCTCTTTAGACGTAAAAAAAACCAAAACAATGTGATTGTTTTTCTTATGAACCTATTTTTCATGGAGTTACCAAAATGTCCACTCATTTGGACTTCATGTGTTTAATTTTTAAAGCAAAGAAACATGTATTTACATATACATGTACGGAGCGACATGGGTAAAATGACAGGAGGAAGAGAAAAGAGACATTTCTAGTGGACATTCAAGGAGAAGACAGACATACAGACATGGGACAAGACAAAGGACAGTGTGAATCTGTTAGAGTGAGTTCAGATTCAGACTGAGGACACAGAACAGATTCAGCTGTAGAATGTCAGCAGGACACAGGGAAGACACTGTTGGATTTGGCTTTAGTAGGAAATAAATAAATACATAAATTCATACATAGATAAATAACTAGATGTCCATATAATTATTTCCAGATCAAACACAGCAGGTGGTCCAACAGGAGGACCTGGTGCAGCCAAGCAAAGGCCAGAAATCTACAGTATTTAGTGCATTTGTTTCTTTTTTTCTTGAAAATGAGGAATATTTAAGTGTTTATATCAAAAAACTAAACTACTGTGTGTTAGACTTATAACTGATGTATGTAAATGTGATAAGTTTAGAAGGAACCTGGTGCTTTAGAAGATGTTTGGTCTAAAGTTTGGTGTAGATTCCTCTAATATTTTGTGGAATGATGGGATATCTTAGAGCTGTTTGTTATTATTATTGTTATTATTTTATTTTGTGATTTGGAATACAGTGTTACTGTTGGTAAATGAGAAAGAGTCAAAAATGTAAATAGGAAATCAATTTTATCTTGAAAATCAACATGTGATGTTACCTAAAATTAGTTTAATATCCCACATATATCGGCCGCGATATCGGTAGATATCGGAATCGGAAATTAAGCGTTGGACAATATCGGCATATCGGTTTTTGGCAAAAAAGCCAATATCGGACATCCCTAACAAAAACTAAAATGGACTTATGAGGTTTCTGCCTGACAGCAACAATATGTAATACATCTACTTTCAGAAATTAAAAAAGACCTAAAATTGTCATTAGAATGTTTGTAAATTAATTCAGTTCATATCTCTACAGTACAATACATTGGTATCTTTGGCAGCACTTTTTTTTAACAAGTTCCAATGTGATTTTATTGTAAAATCTATGTTATAATGTTTTTTGTTTTGTTTTTTTTTCACTGTGTTGTTTTATTGTTTAATGCATTTTTTTTTATAGTATTTGATTAAATTATCTTATAATTTAATCATGCTTTTAGCTGTAAAACACCTTGGTTTTCTTTATGTTGTCGTAAAGTGCTATAGTTAAATTTTGATTGATTGGTTGATTGGGTCGTTGTTTAAAGGGATTATATCGTCACTGATAGGGTGGAAACCTCTTATGTCCGAAATTTTTCAGGAAACTGGAAAAATGATGCATATTCTATGTAGTCACGGGCCATTTTCAACACTTTTTATTGGTTAAATATTTCTAAAACTGTCAGGCCAATGTGAAGAATGACCAATAGAATCGTTTTTGACCAAAAAAAAAAAAAAAAAATCGACAAAAAAAAAATGGACTTACAAGGTTTCTGCTTGACAGCAACAATATGTAATACTTCTACTTTCAGAAATGAAAAAAGACCTAAAATTGTCTTTAGAATGTTTGTAAATTAATTCAGTTCATATCTCTACAATACAATACATTGGTATCTTTGGCAGCACTTTTTTTTTAACAAGTTCCAATGTGATTTTATTGTAAAATCTATAATGTTGTGTTTTTTGTTTTGTTTATTTTACTGAGTGTTGTGTTTTATTGTTTAATGCATTTTATAGTATTTGGTTAAATATTTCTAAAACCGTCAGGCCAAGGTGAAGACTGATCAATAGAATCCTTTTATGACAAAACAAAAACAAAATCAAAAATGGACTCCGCCCAACAGTGACGATACGTAATACTTCAAGTTTCAGAAATTAAAAAAGACCTAAAATGGTCATTAGAGTATTTGTAAATTAATTCAGTTCATATCAATCCAATACATCAGCATCTTGGCAGAATGTTTTCTTTCTGTTGTTGTAAAGTGCTATATAAATAAACTTTGATTGACTGATCCAAAACACTAAAAAAAGAGCAACCCTCTGCCTTCATCTGCTGGTGCCGGGTTCCCATCAACCCTCGGTTTAACGGGGTGAGGAGTGAGACGGAGGTTACAGACGGTGGAATGTGCCGTCAGGACGGAGCTGCAGCAGATGTTGGACACGCTGAACACTGGTTAGGGGCCATTTAGCAGCAGCAGACCTGCTGCTCTAAACTGGTGACCCAACACAGCGCTCACGCTGCGGCCACATATGTCTGTACAGACAAACACTCACAGCTCTGTGTGCGCACAGCGGAGGGCTGCACATCAGCTGCCTCTTCCCACAATGCCTCGCTTTAATTCCACCATGTACAGATAGGGCACATGTGTTCCTCAGCAGAGAGCTGGTAACATCACTGCATCACCTGGATTGTCAAAAGAAGATTTATTGGATAAAATTTCAAAGCACAACATACAATATTTATGGTAAAATACATCATTTGATACTGGAGACAATTATGTAGAAATGCACTGTTTTCAATAAACATCAACATCTGTTTACAAAAGCAGTTCAAGCAAAGTCTTTCAGACAATACTGATCAATGAGAGGATATTAAATGAACAGGTTTAAACTCCCTTTACTCATGGAGAAAATTAAAGTAGCATATGATACATTCAAGGCTCGATGCCACTCCCTTTCAAAAATAAAAACATTTTCAGCATGTTTATATTGGCCAAAAAACCACAAAGGTATTTTAAAGGATTCCAGTTCTTTCTGTCTGGCACAGCAGGTCCAACATTTGTCAAGGAGATCTCATGTATTGCTTCTCCAGCGCTGAAACTCCATCAAACAGAGACAAACGTTTGATGACTACAGACACAGAAGCACAGATACAGACCAGAGCAAAACACTCACTTTAAACGACCTAGAACTTTACATCGTAAACACACGACACATGCATTATGGCGGTGTAGAAACACGGGCACGTCCAACTGTCCGATACCTACATGACACACGGGGACGACCAGACTTAAACGCATTCAAGTCCAACGGAAACGGACATTTTAATTGCAAACAGATCCATAAATGCAAACCCTCGCTGTTGTTTTTTTTTTTTTTTTTGTCAAAATTGTCATTTCCAACCACCTTTTCTATTTTTATTTTAATTAAAACGTTCGAGGGTCTGCGTGTAAATCACAGATGTGCACAGAGAACAAGTTGGCCCCGTCACAACAGAAGGTAGAGATGCAGCTTGTACATAAAAGTGGAAATTAAAACACATAAAATCATTTGTACAACACCAGAGTAATATGATGCAGGAAACAGAGCAAAACATGCATCTGTACAGCGTCAGAAATAACTAATAGACCACCTGCGAGCTGCTTTTTTGTACAAACTCCTCTTCCACATGTTCTTTACATATTCATTTTTTATATTTTGATTTTCAATGTCGAGTATCTGAGCAGATTTACTTGGTTTTTTTCAATTAATCACACCGTATCTTGTCATTTCGTGTGCGTTTTCGCTGATTTTAGCCAAAAATTTTACTCACAAAAAAACTCTGATGTCACATTTATAACAAATCTAGTTTTTTTTTTTCGCTACTGTGTCATTGCTGTGGTCCATTAATTATTTCCGCAGTTGTGTGCGCACAAGCTGATCTTAACAGTGTATCCACTTCTATATAAAATATGGATATGTGTGTGTGAGCTCTACCCAGGATTATAAACCGAGCTCATCATTAAATAAATTAAACCCATGAAAATCTTCTCAACAGAGTCATGACTAGAGCTCTGTTGGAAAAAAAAAAAAACGAGTCGAATAAATATATTCAGTCTAGAATGAGTCTACAAAGACCTAAGAATTAGATTATTATCACCGAGAGCAAACCGTTCCCACGTTCTACAAACTATCGAGGACATGAGTAGAATCTGTTTCACCAACTTAACAACCGGCTTTTACTCAGCGTGTCGTATTCTACATTATTAGTGTGGATTTGAACAGATCGGTCGTCTACTGTGACCAAATCTGGAACTATCCCAGCCAGCATGTCCATGTGGGCCCCAGAAGGGTTACATTTGGAGCTGCATATAAGGGTCCCATTTGGGTTTGTCCGCAGTTTCCATGGTGACCCCACGTGTTTGCCCATATCAGAATCAGAATCATAGATGTGAATTAAGGTTTTAATAGTTTTGGATTTTTCATTATAGTTTAGTTTTACAGTCTACTCTCGTTAAACCGCCCGCCGTTATACCGCCATTTTCGCTCACCGCCAACCAAAACCATTGCACAAAAATCCCCAATGCATTATTCCATTAGCTAGCGCCATTTCCGCCTATCGCCATCCGCCAGCCCAGTTCCATGCACAAACAACACTTATACCATTGATTTCCCGACCGTTATACCGCCAGCGTGATTGCCATCGAGTACACATAAATTTTAACAATGCACTGAAACAAACGCGCCAGACGCTGATCACGACAAGCTACGAGTAGGTCTACGGAACGGCCACCGTTCATTTATCGCAGACCACTCAGTAGGTCAGGATGTCGGGAAGAGGACGTGGGATTAAGCCAAAGCCTCAAGATGATGGGGTGTCATTTCCCGACACGGTATAATAATGCTTAAAATGTTTCTCCACTTTAAATGATCCCTTACAACATAACAGAATCAAGATTTATTTAGAAACGCAATTAGAACGGGTTAACGGAGGCAGCATAGACATCATATAGTAAATACATGCACATTATGGACGCAACCCGTTGTAACGCCATTTTCGCTATACCGCCAATTTGGCCGTGAACGGAAGTTGGCGGTATAACGAGAGTAGACTGTATTTAGTTTTGATTTTTTTTCCCTCTAATTCAGTTAGTTTTCATTTGTTTTTAGAGGAGGTTTTCTAGTTTTTATTAGTTTTCGTTATTTTCTAAATGCTTAGTTTTTTTTTGTTTTTTTTTTTGTTTTTTTTATCTTCTTCTTCGCCGTCGTATTCAAAAACATCCCAGACAGGACTCTGCTGCTTTCTCCCAACTTTAGTCTCCATGTTTCCAGGTAGAGTGGGGACCAGAAGACGACTCTAAACAAGTGACGGACCGTTAAATATCAAATGGTGCCAGCAGGTAAAATTGCTTGAGGGAAATTAATCGATTTCATGTTAATCTGACGTTGACAAAGACGAAAACGAAGGAAATTTTATCCGTAATTTTTATTCATTTTAGTTAGTTTTGTAAACGCACGATACAGTTTCAGTTAGTTATTGTTTTTTCTTTTAATTATAGTTTTCATTTATTTCAGTTAACGAAAATGTTTTTACAATTCTAGTTTTCGTCATTTCGTTAGTTTTTGTTAAGGATAATAACCTTGATCTGAATATCTCATATTATTTATTCTTCACACTATTTATCCCACGATATTTATCTTTCATGTCATTTGCACTACTTAAATTCTGTTTTACAAATATCTTAGTTTGCAATACTTTTTATTTTTTAATGTAAATATCTGTGCCTTTTACTGATATTTGTTGTCTGTCTGTAAATTCTTGCACTGAACTTGCGAGCTTTGCCTCAATTTCGTTGTACTTGTTACAATGACAATAAAGAGATTCTGATTCTGATTTTGATTCTGATTCTGATATGGGCAAACACATGTGGGGTCACCATGGAAACTGCGGACAAACCCACATGGGACCCTTATATGCAGCCCAATTGTAACCCTTCTAGGAGCCACATGGACATGCTGGCTGGGAGAGAACGCTCATGACCGAAGAACATCTAGTGGGAATGTTTGGAAATTACATTAACAAAGCCTGAATAGTTCATTTTAGGTCCTATAACACGTCAAACGTATAGGTAGAAATGGTCAAAGTGTACATAATGAAGGCAATTTTGGCATGTTGGGAAAAGAAAACGTAATTTGTAGGTGACACAAATGCACTGACTGTCAGAAATCATGAAAATGACCAAAAAAATGATCTTACGAGCCTTTGGTAAAGAAAGAAAAAAACAGAGTAGGTAAGCAGTGTTGATGCTATATAGCGTATATGTATAAATATAATGTATACAGGGTGGGGAAGCAAAATTTACAATGAACATTTAGTTGTTTTTTCTCAGCAGGCACGATGTCAATTGTTTTGAAACCAAACATATATTGATGTCATAATCATACCTAACACTATTATCCATACCTTTTCAGAAACTTTTGCCCATATGAGTAATCAGGAAAGCAAACGTCAAAAAGTGTGTGATTTGCTGAATGCGCTCGTCACACCAAAGGACATTTCAAAAATAGTTGGAGTGTCCATAAAGACTGTTTATAATGGAAAGAAGAGAATGACTATGAGCAAAACTATTACGAGAAAGTCTGGAAGATACTATTAAAGAAGAATGGGAGAAGTTGTCACCCGAATATTTGAGGAACACTTGCGCAAGTTTCAGGAAGCGTGTGAAGGCAGTTATTGAGAAAGAAGGAGGACACATAGAATAAAAACATTTTCTATTATGTCAATTTTCTTGTGGCAAATAAATTCTCATGACTTTCAATAAACTAATTGGTCATACACTGTCTTTCAATCCCTGCCTCAAAATATTGTAAATTTGGCTTCCCCACCCTGTATGTACTAGGGCTGCACGATTAATCGATTTTAAATTGAAATCAGATTTTTTAATTAGGACGATTTTTAAAAAAGGAAAATCGTAAAATCGATTTCATCTGTCTCGTGCCTCCGGGCTGCGCGCTTACGGGCGACCATAGGCCAGATACCCCCCCCCCCCCCCCAAAAAAAAAAAAAAAAAAAAAAAAATTTAATAATTACTTTAGTCCTCTTACTTGCTAAATTTTTCATTCACAAATGTAAGTTCTGTAAAACAAAACCAAATATTATTTATTTTTTGAAAGATGTTGAACTTTATTTAAAGCTGTTAGATAAATCTGGAAACAAAAAGGCTATAAAAAACATAAGTATTTGCTCTGTTTGGGACATTGTATTGTAGTGTATTCCCCCTGGCAAACTTATGTTATTTTTTTGTATACATTGTTTGTATACTCTACTTCATTCAATAAAGATTTAATTAGGAAAATATAAACTTCTGTGGGTTCACCACGTGATACCATCACAGATTTGAGGTCAGAGCAGTGCCTTGGATTGTGGGCTGCTCACGAAAACGACATGCTGACTTCTGTTGTCTTTTGTAGTTTTACCCAAAAATCGAAATCGAGTTTTTAGATGAAAAAATCAGGATTTTTTTTTTTTTTTTTGCCAAAATCGTGCAGCCCTAATATGTACTAATATGTACTGCTGTACTAACATGAGCAGGGCTGTGAAATATACAGTCCGTGGGCCAAAACTGGCCCTCCAAAGGGTCCAATCTGGCCCATGGGATGAATATGTGACATGAAAAAATGACACTGAGATATTAACAATCAAAGGTGTCAAAAGTATTTCAGTTGGGGGGGGGGGGGGGGGGCGGCACATACAGACCATCTTGATCTCAAGTGGGTCACACCAGTAAAACACTATCATTATCTAGTATATTGGGGTTGCTCAACCTTTTTTTGAACCACACCCTATTAACGGCATCATGAGCCTAATAGCACCCCCCCACCCCCCTGTCCATGCCTGAAAAATTAGTGGGACCAGGAGTGTGTGTGTGTGGGGGGGTAAATCTAAAAGTAATGGACCTATATGAGGAGGACGTGGCGAGTTACGTAGCTCTGGACATAAAGCTGTGAGAAAGTGAAAATGAGCTCCACTCACTTTATCACTGAATACCAGCTGCCCCCCGAAAACAAATTTGTGAACGAGGGATGGGGACAATGTGCCGGACGATATGCCGCACGCCCCCCTAGTTTGGAACCACTGATCTATATTATAAAAGCCAAGTGGCCTCTGTGTTTGTGTGTATGTCTGGTCACATACCAGTCTAATATAAGACTATTATTATACAGCGTTTTAACTCTTTCAGTGCCAGACAGTTAAGGGGCTAATAAGCCTTAAAAGTGCCACAGAATTTGGCCGTTTTTCAGTATTTCGCGTCGTTTTTATAATCGAAGTCTGAATCGTCATCAGAACTCATTTTCTAGCAGATGGGACTGTTCTGACAGATAGCTGTGTTTACGATATTACTACAAAATGGCCATCTAATTTGCATATGATTTCATTCATAAATTCATTCATAAAATTTCCCAAGCAGAAAACGAAACGCGAGCTCTTCCTTGGTCAAAAACCGCTCGGTAACATCCGACCGATTGCTACTTAGATTCAAAACGCACCGGACGCAGCCGATTCATTATTGATCGTAATTTGCAAGAAGATTTGAAAGAACGTCATCGAAATGTGAGAAAGAAATGGGGGTGGATGGTTTGTTTGTACACAAATATGGCGTGTTCTCCAAAGCCAATCTGATCGGCCCGTGGCACTTTAAAGGTTGTATTCGTAAAGCTGATTTAATCGGCCCATGGCACTGAAAGAGTTAAAGTTGTGTCAGTTATCTTTGTGAGATAAACGAAGATGGAACTGTTAATTCTCATGTCCACCATTATTTAATATAAGACTATTATATCCTGTGTATATTAATGTTCTTATTTCATATATCGATTACACTGGTCAACAACAAATTTATTGTTTAAGTTTTTTGAGCTGATTTAGGATAATTTTGGTGTGCTGAATCCAAAAATCCCATTAATTTTGCTCAATCAGGTCAACTTTCTGAACTAAGCTACATATTGGCTTTTTAACATTTTCGCTTACATTTATGGGCATTTTCACATCATATGATACAAAATTCTTTCATATTTCTTGCAATAAACGAGTTCTGAAGATTTTACTTTTGCCAATTTATGATTAATGTGTTTTTTTAATATTACAGGTGAATGAAATGGCTTTGACTAGAAGATCTTGCAAAAATAAGCCTGACGTATTCTGCTACATCTGCGGTGAATACACCATTGTACCTAACAGGAATCCTGTTAGAAAATGATTTTTTTTTCTCTTAAAACCTATTTTGGGTGAGAACTATATAAAAAATCAACTGATAAAGTCACAAAAATGTAATCAATTCTGTGAGAAGATGAAATTTTTCAAAATCAAATTAGCAAAAAAACCTGACCTGATTGAGAAAAAACAGATGTCATTTTTGGATTTAGCGGTGCAAAATGGTCCTAATTCAGTTGAAAAAACCTAGACAACTTGCAAAAAAACATTTTTTTGTAACCCGGTGTTATCGGTCGAATAGAGGGAATGCACATACGTCACTTCCCCCCTGGGCCACGCCCCTCTAAGTCAGACTGAGTGGCAAAAACAAACCGGCTCAACATGGCGGAGCATAGCAGTAACTACAGCGAGACCGGGAAAAATGTGGAATATAACATGAAATTAAAGACAGTTGGACTCGACATGGATCCATACAAGCTACCAAACAACAAGTGGTCTACGAACTAGTAGTGGTCTATGTGGCCGGAAATCCCGTATCCTGACATTTATATGAACCTGATTTCAACGCCGGGAAAATCCCCAATGCAAAGGCTGAAAGCATACAAAAGCCAAAGAGTTGTTGACATCCTCGTCATCGTTAATTAGAGGATTACAGCTGGTGAGTGCTTTCAGTTCAACATACTATTGTTTTTGAGGTTTTCTGTCAGTGCAGACGTATTTTCTTGGTGGTGTTTGCCAAGGTAAAGGCCCAGCAGTAGTGCTCACAGTTCACTACTGATTTACTGGAGTTGAACCCTTAGTATTGACC
Source organism: Sphaeramia orbicularis (assembly GCF_902148855.1). NCBI lineage: Eukaryota > Metazoa > Chordata > Actinopteri > Kurtiformes > Apogonidae > Sphaeramia > Sphaeramia orbicularis. The sequence continues at coordinate 17,435,425 of NC_043972.1, forward strand.
CAAGTGAGCGGATGATCTACTGGTACTTTTGATATTTAAGTAGAGTTAACATCAAATACTTGATACAACACAGCTACAACAGCTTTGTGCCAGAGTACCCCCTTATTTGGAAAACTAGGTTAGCCTCAGTTTAAGCTAGTTTACAAATTATGTAGAGCACAAGGTTCATAATCACACAACTGAAGACAAAAACGTTTCAGTTAGGAAATATAGAACTAAATGACAGATGCTAACATTAAGAGCTTTACTAAAAAGGAACGTTAGCTAAAATGATATGTAATCTAAGGTATGATTTTACGCAAGAATACAGCATAAATTAACGTTACCTGACACGAATCCAGGTTTCGTTGCCTGGATTCCAGTTATTTCTACGAATTGCAGCGATCCATCTGCTTCTTCTGTCTTTAGCTTTAGGTCGCCGCTAAAACGATAGCTCCCAGTGCTTTTTAAACCTATTTGTGCGATCAATGACACAACAGCTCTGACCCATTTTTTAGATTGTTCTAAAGTTTTCGCAGTATTCAAGCCAAAGCCGCTACTCGTCTCCCTCTTTCTGCCACTCAGTGGGCGTAACCGCGGTGACTTCCGCTAGCGGTGACGTCACGTGCATACCCTCTATATATCGGATATCGGCTTTTTTTTTTTAAGCCCCCAAATTGGTCGGGCTGTAATTTGTGGATCCACTGTGATCTGTACATAACGCACATGTGTAAATGATAAACAGAGGCAGAATATTGTTAAATTGCACTTATTTTTCTTAACAAATTTCAGGTTGATTGTAGATGTAAACATTCTCATAATATTTTTCACCCAAAACATAGAGAAAATTTGGAGTGGACATTATTTAGAGATTATTTTGTTATTATTTTACTGGTCCAGAACACTTGGGTTCATACTGGTCTGTATGTGGCCCCCGAAACTAAAATGAGTTTGACCCTGGTCTTTGCTTTATATCAGCTTTATGTGTGTTGGCTATTGTAAATAAAGCAAGACGACTTCTACCGTAAAATGTGTAACTGGCTCTAGAAAGTTAAACTACTGAGTTTTCCAAGTTGGCACTAATCGTAGCTTTACTCAGTAAATGGACTATGGAAGAAAACTAAAAAACAAAACAAAACTCACATAGTAAATACAATAGTTGAAGGATACCTCTATTTATCTATTGGTTGATTCTTGTCATGAGTATGTTTTCAATTGTGTTTTTACTTATGTTACTATTTTATAGTCTACTTTTTATAACAGATCAGACTATGTCATGTATAAATGTGCTCTTTAAATAAACTTTACTTACTTATTACTAAGGTGCGTATGGTATAACCCAGTTCACATAAGTTATAGCTCCAAAAATAAAAAATAAAAAATTGCTGATTTACTCTGTATTACAGGGGTTGGACAAAATAATGGAAACACCTTAAAAAATCAACAAAATATAATTTAATATGGTGTAGGTCCGCCTTTTGCGGCAATTACAGCCTCAATTCTCCGAGGTATTGATTCATACAACTTGTGAATTGTTTCCAAAGGAATTTTAAGCCATTCTTCAGTTAGAATACCCTCCAACTCTTTTAGAGACCATGGCGGTGGAAATCGACGTCTTACTTGAATCTCTAAAACTGACCATAAATGCTCAATAATGTTGAGGTCTGGGGACTGTGCCGGCCATACGAGATGCTCAACTTCATTAGAATGTTCCTCATGCCATTCTTTAACAATTCTAGCTGTATGGATTGGGGCATTATCATCTTGAGGTGAAGGTGTTTCTATTATTTTGTCCAACCCCTGTATATCAGCCAAATGGAAACTGGAAACATCTAGAACTTAAGGGAGTTTTTGCTTTTACCTACTGCCGTCTCGGTGCAGTTTAGCTTATTTTGCTCCATCACGACAATGTGCTGGATTCTTAACAAACGCAGTAGCTTTTCATTAAAATCTGGCAAAATATTGGCGATCGGATTAACTTTTGGCAACACCGAACGGGTGACCGTGGCTACTTGAACGACTACAAAAGCAGAAACACAAATGAAAATCTTACAGTGAAGGTTGAGACTAATAATAGGCGCTTGTTTGTCTTATACGTGGGGTCGACGCCGGCCCTTTAATAATAAAGACGTGTGCAAACTGAATCTGTGCTTGATATGGATATGGCTGGAGTGTGATTGACATATGTCTGACATCTGTTTTATTATGATTATTACCGGGTTCATAAGAGCTTATGGTATAAATGCTTGGTTTTTATTCTCAAATACATTTAAGCATGAAAATAGTCGGATTTGGAGTTAACGTCGGTATAAATGACCAGATACCTGCTGCGTATAAAAATAGAGTCACTGTGCGTCTCCAGCAGATCATTTCCCTTTTTGTCCAGCAAAAGCAGCGCCGTACTACAAAAAGAGTCTCTTCAGCATGAACCG